>NC_135765.1:15105989-15638489 GCF_052425735.1 Oculina patagonica | reverse complement strand
GATAATATCTGATACCAGTTCTTGCTAGAAGATGTACTTCTGTGCTCAAAATGTCATAGCCATTAAATCCTCTTCGAACAAAGCTATTATCAACATGATGCAGATACCCAACAGCAAACCAACATTTTGGCACAGAAATGTAACCATTGGTTCTGTCTGTAATGTCTCGCTGTGCATCAGATCGGGCAGCTTGGGGGAAAAGTAAATAAAACAATTATTATTTTTATACCTTACAGTCCTCCAAGTAACAAATTACAGTCAACCCTCTTAATTAACACAGACACCAAAGGGACAGGGAAGAGTGTCCATATTTAATGGTGATGATCGTATTACAGAGATAAAGTTCACATGAATTTTTGTATTTATCAAACCAGGTGGACTGTTCATAATAGTGAAGTGTCCGTATTATAGAGGTGTCTGAAAGGAGAAGTTCAACTTTGTCTTAAATTACTCTTGTGTAAAGCTGCACCTTTTTGTTTTTTTCCTTTTCAGGGTAAAAAAAGGGGTTGAACTAGTAATAAGCCAGTTGACATGTATTTTCAGGAGACTTGGGGGGGGGGAGGGAACACACTGACACCCTTTTGTCAACTGCCACAATGAACTTTATCAGACATTTTCAAAAAGGCATTTTAAATACCTAGTAAAATTAATAAACACTTTCCCTACCCATTACTTTATTTCATTAACTCATGAAATCCCTATCCTATTAAATACCTGAACCCTGTTTAGGCAGAGCCCCCTGTATTGTTCATTATATGGAGGATTCCTCAACTGTGGGATTCTCCAATAATCCAATAAAGAAACATTTGACAATAATTAAAGAGAATTATTTTTTTGAGCTGAAGAGCAAAACAGTTCTGAGGGTTTCTTACCATGTCAACCAATGCCACGTAAAGAAACATTCCAGCAGCAATAGCAAAGATCCAGAAACGCACATCAGCATGTTGGCCAATAAGAATACCAATAACTAAACCAATGTAGCAAGACATGGCCGACATCAAGTTTGCAAACAATGCCATCTTCACAGACATGCCAGCTGCAAGCAGGACAGCAAAATCCCCTGTAAGGAAAAACACTGTAAGCTTCGATTCACATATTAAAGTCAACATCATTGGTTTTATGGTTGGCTGATCACAAAACATTGCTGGTTTGAATACTTTTCCAATTGGAATTGGGAATTAATTAATGGGAATTAATTGGAATTTTCAGAGGGGGGGGGGATCTTAGGAAAAATCCCTTCTGTGGGAGAGGTATGGATAATTTATGGAGCTACACAATAAGGAATTTATTGTCTTGGTGATCTAATGAATACTCACTGGAACTAACATTAAAATTTTTAAACCTTTTGACTAGGAATAAGAAATAAAAACAACCAGTTTCTAGATCTAGATGTTCCAAGCATCAAATTTATCTTTCAAAGACTTTCACTGGTTCATTCTGGAACCCTGGGAAACACGTTGTACACATGCATTTGATAACATACATCAGTAGAAGAAATTCTTACCAAGTTCATGAGGCAACTCATGGCAGAACACAGCAATAGATGTACTAATTCCTCCAGATACACCAGAGGATCCACCTTCTGAGAACGCTGCACCAATGGCTAGTCCATCACTTATGTTATGAATGGTGTCGCCAATTATAATCATCCAGGCCACGGTTGATATCTTCTTTATGGCCTTCTTTGATCCTTCCACATCACTGACCAATGAGCGTTGTGACAAGCTCTTGGGTTCAACTACAGCATGACCGTTTTCATGGTCACGTTTGGCATTCTAATCAAAATGGAAAGAAGATTGATTTGTATAATTATCATGGAGAGTTGTACATGACTTGATTAATTCAATCATTGAAACGTTGCCAGTTGAGAAAGTTTTTGATTAGTTTTTGACAACTTTTTGAAAAGTTTTTGATGGCTTTTGTTTGAACCAGCCAATCAAAGTGTGAGAATTGTTAGAGGCTCAGTTGTCAAATTCCATGTTTGCACTCTGACAAACAATGATAAAAAATTGTTACACCACCTCCCTGATCACTTCTTACATTTTGATTTGCTGGTTGAAACAGAAACCATCAAAACTAATCAAAAGCTGTTGCAAGGGTATGGTACGTAGAACTGTAAACAGGGTTCAAGTACAGTCAACTCTCTCTTAACGGACACCTCTATAAGACGGATACCTCCATAAGACGGACACCTGGTTATGGTCCCTGCTGTTTTTCAGTCATTTTACTGTAAGAAAACTCTCTGTAAGACGGACACCTCTCTAAGACGGACAATGGACACTTTGAAATCGCCAACGGACACGCACAAAAAGTTAATTTTTTAGTGAATAATACCTCAGAATTTGTTATGGACATATAGCATAGTAGGTCAGCGCCTTTAGAATACCAAACGTACCAAAAACCATCCGCTAAAACGCATTACTTCTCTGCTTAAACTTGTATATGGGCACCAAGATCAAGTTTTCTACTTACAGTATTACTGTTTGTTATTAACAAGCAAGTCGAATTTCTGATAATATTTTTGTTCTACTTTATAGGTTTTGCTGATGTAATTGATTAAAAACATACGTGTATTCGTTGTGCAAAGCTGTTTAGCTTTCACATCTCAAAATTTCTGGTGCCACATTACCTCGACTCTCTATAAGGCGGACACCTCTCTAAGACGGACAGTTGGGGCCGGTCCCGACGGTGTCCGTCTTAGAGAGAGTTGACTGTATGCATTATTGAAAAGTCAGGCAATTTTTGACCCCATGTGGTCTGATCACTTGGAAATGACCAATTCCTGTAAGCAACTTACTGAATGCAGCCAAAAAAAATCACTTACCACATTTGTCAAAACAATGTCGCCGTTTTCCATGGCTGGTTTCCCAGCACTACTCCCAATAGGAAGAGCACCTTCATGGTGTTCAAACTTAGAACAATTGCTTTTCTTCTTGAGGCCATGTCGACTAGAAGCAGCAGGAAACTGTCACACACAAAAAAGAGACAGTTTGCCAATCAGATCAAGTTTTGTGATGACATTGACTATATTGATTATTTAAGAGTAATAATAGTGTACTCAGGGAGACGTAGTGTAGTGTGCTGGACTCTGGATCGAGCAGTCCAGGTTTAAGTCCTGGCCAAGAACACTGTGTTGTGTTCTTGGGTAAGTCACTTTACTCTGACTCACAGTCCCTCTCCTCCTAGGTATATAAATAGGTACCGGTTGAATTTACCGGTAATGCTTGGGGTGACTAGCATCCCATTCAGGGGGGAGTCTGTAGTAATACTCCTAGTCACTTCATGCTACTGAAACTAGGAAAAGCTCCAGCCTGCTGGACCACTAGGCTCAAATGCAGACTTTTAATAGTGTACTGCAAGGATGTCGCTAAGGGCCGGCTGCGGCTAATTTAACCGGCTAAAAGAGAACTTAAATCTGGCTGAATCTGGCAGCAAACGTTTATAACTGCCAAGGCCTGGCTTGTTGATGAGCTGGCCATCCCTGGTACTGACCTGAACATCAGTGTGACTATGGCCATTATGATCTCCAATCCTGCTCTTCAAACACAAATGCATCACAGTTTCAAACAGATAGAATGCATAAACAGAAGACAGCACAAGCAATGCCTTCCAAATGAAACCTTTCTCTTCTTCATGACTGTCATGGGCATCACCTTCCTCTTCATGTTGATGAAGACCAAATGCCTGCATAGAAACAAATTGAAGTCTTGAGATGGGTGCAGTGCAACAGTCACCAGCCATGCAAATTTAAGCATTTATCACATGTAACAAGAGAACAGAGTTGTCTCTTTTTGCTGTCATTATGCTTTTTCTTCTTTTATACAGCTCTGTATGAAATACTAGGCACTGAGTGGTAAGTTGAATCTCAGCATATATAAGATGATGACACCACTCTCATCAAGGGAGGCACAGTGGACAAATGGTTAATGAACAGTTGCTGAAAATATCCATACACACCCCATGGAAGGTCATTGGAAATTCCAAGGTGGCGGGGGTCTCAAAACTGAAAAGCCAAAATTTTTAAAGGAAAGAATTAAGCTTAACTAAAATTTCCAGAGGGGTGGGGAGATTCAAACCAAAAAACCTTCCGTGGGAGGGGTAAGGATATTTTCTGGAACACAATACACCAGACTCTGAGTCAATTCCAGATCAAGTGGTCCAGATTCAAGCCCAAGCCAGGGTTTTTGTTCTAAGGCAAGACATTATCTCTCACAATGCCTATCTCTAACCAGGTGTATAAGTACTGGCATATTAAACATGGGAAATAAAACACAGAGGGTAACCCAAGGGGTAACCCTGCATCCCATTCAGGGAGTAGAAATACGTCTAGTGACTTCATACTACAGAAATCAGAGTTAAGTGCCTGACATCTACGTCTGTAGGCTTGAATACATGTGGACACTAGCATTTACTCCTAATTAAGCAGATGCAATAAATCACGACACAATAACAAACTTGTCCTTACATGTGGTAACAAATGAAGTAAGCTGTCTCCAGCAAGTGACCCAACAGCAAGTGCGACTAACATGGCCAGGATTTTTTTATAAACACTCTTTCCAAGAAATGGAATAGTAGCCACACCCACAAGAGAAGTGATGCTAATGATGGTCACAGCAAGGAAGCCATAACCCCAAATAGCTGGTGGTACTGTGTTCTCTTCTGGTTCATCTTTTGTTTTCTCTGATGTTTTGCAAGCTCCACTCTTGGATTGTTGAATAAATGCAGGGCAAAGTTCCTTGAACTCACGCATATCTGCACCAACTGAGTGATCAATGCCAAAAACTGTCAACATGTCATCCAGTGAGTAACACTGAAAATATAATCATGGCCAATCTGTCAGCTCTAATTACATAAATATGACAATAACTCTTTATGTGCATTTTTAGCATAAACAGATTTTAAAATCAAATAAAAACAGGTTTTAAAGAATAGAACACAAATTTTGTTGTTTTTTTCTTATACTGCAGGGTGCAAAGAAAATGGATTTTCCAGGTTGCCCTTTGGGAAAGTTGGAGCAGCATTAAGTGCTAGCAGTAAGGCCCTTTTTCAGCGGCCTCACTTAATCTACCAATTAAAGTCCAAAATGTTACTTGCCCATCAGCCAAGTGATAGGTAAAATCCACTAGTCTGACAGAAATTAATTCCACTATCCCGGGGCTATCAGACAGGACTTTCTTTGCATGCTGTTAAATGGAAATAAATATTTTTTTCCAGTTTAATTACTGTGGCTCTGCAGCCTGTGAAGCAAGGAATTTGCTCTCTTGGTATGTTATAATCAACTTGTATTCACAGGCATATTGATTTGACAAATTGAGTCACTGCCTCTTCCCTTTGTAATTCGTGTCCATAAGACATTTCCATTCAATAAAGTCTCTAAGTTAATGATTTAGCTTACTTCTATTGCATAACAAGGGCATTGAAAAAAAAACCCTCAGTAATGTATATTTATAATTACAAAACTGTGACATTGGCAATTTATTTCCTAATGTGACTTACACTGCCACTTGTACCATTGGTTTCATGATCATGGTCATCATGATCATCAGCTGCACGGCGATGAACACCATGAGGTGCCCCTGACACACGCTGCGGCAACAAGACTGACCCAACTGACCTTCGACGTCTGTGATCATGACCATGATCATCATTGTCGTCTTCTTTGGACAAATCTTCAGAGACCTTGCCGATGCCAAGAATTTCCACAATTTCCTCCAAGTCTTCTTCAGATAGGTGCTTTTTATCCTTGAAGAGGTCCTTGATGAAGAAATCTTTTGAAGGCAGAGAAGAATCTGTCTCATTGTGCCCGTGTGATTCCTCGATACAGAATCCCTGTACCAGATGAAGCACGATGCTAGCACAAGCTTTTTGAAAGTCTTCTTGATTAAGAACCTTTTCTTCATCATGATGGCCATGTTCTTCTTCTTCTTCATCTTCGTGATGTTCTTCGTCATCCTCATGATGTTCTTCTTCTTGTTCTTCAATCTCCTCAAAAATGCTTTCAGCAGAAAAACACTGCAAAAATATCACATTGTATTTCATTTAAATCTTGTATCAACGATAACTTGGTTTTGCAACGAGTTCCTTTCCCGGCCTCACTTTCTTTGTACTGTGGGTCAAAATTGACCCACAGTACAAAGAAAGTGAGGCCGGGAAAGGAACTCGTTGCAAAACCAAGTTATCGTTGATACAAGATTTCATAATAAAATATACAAATATATATTTAAACTCTAATCTAGAGTCATACATGTAGTCATCAAGGAGCACCACAAAGATGTTACATCAGTAGTACCAGTATTTAAAGCTATTAGAAGACAATACATAATGAATAGGGAGGTTAATATTTTACAAATCATCCTTTGGCTTTTTCATTTTCGTTTTGTAATCTTACATGCCATTCAACTGTATATAAAACAAATATCAATATCAGAGCGAAATGCTACAGGTGATAAATGATAAATAAGGTGTTAATAAAAACAAACAAATGGATTGGGATTTGGGATTCACAGGACACGAAATTGGTTTTAAAACCAATTTCATGTCCTGAAAAAATGCCGAGGAAAATTTGACTGTCTCATTTACGAGATGCTATTTATAAAGAAACTGCGACCAAATTTGAATACGCAGGCGGACTCTATACGTGCTAAACTCTTTGTTTGACATTGAACATTTTTCACTTCACAACTTTTATTAATTAATCTCTATTGTCTATTTTTAGTATTTATACATTTAATCACATATTTTCTTTGCTTGATAATGACGTTAAGTCAACGTCGAAACGTTGTGGTCTTTTTAGAATTTTTTAAATGGAGTTTATAAATAAATGTTTTTAGCGAATGTATTATCGCAAATTTTTATTGTAAAGCTAACATGTTCAAATGAAAATAACTGTTGTGGTTTAAATGTGGTTTAAAAATTTTTAAACCACATTAATTTTTAGTTTTCACTGCCTCATACTCATTATCATAATCTGAAACAAAGGGAAAGAAAAAAACTGGTCTGAAAAAAATTTAAACCAAAGATAAATTTAAACCACTGCATAACCACATGCGAGCTAAGGGAGCGTATCTACATGTATGTAACATTACACAGTTAAAACAAAACAATTCTCTGCAATCTCGTAATTCACCTACCTTTTTTCGTGTCAAAAACTGTCCAATAGTTTTATTGACTTCCTCCAGTATATGGTCCAGAGCTTCATGAGTGATTCCATGTTCACCATGTTCACTGAAATTCCTTGCAAATAAGTTGAAAAGCTCACTGTGGTTCTTGAAAGAAACTTCGCATCGACCAGGGTTCTTTTCAGCTGCTGGCAACAGGCAGTAAACAATCAATGGACTCACTTCTGCAAAGTTGGTGGAATTTAGCAGCTGTGATGGTGATGATCCAGCAAAGCTGTAGAGCTCTGATGGTGTGAGGCACTAAAAGAGAGAGAAACTCACAGTGAGCAGAAGCACAAAAGAAACCACATGTTTCCAGTTTTCAGCAGCAAGTGAAGTTACCTCTTTACAACCCTCCAAGTTTATTTTCATCATTAGTGGCCATTTGGCCACTGACTTCTCAAGTTTGGTCGCCAGTGAAAAATTTTAGTCGAATGATTAAGCTCATGCTTTCAATCATTCTTCTTAATCTAATAGTTGCCAGTCTGGTGACTTCAGTTCCGATGTAGTCGCCAGCTCCAAACTTTTAGTTGTCATGGCAACAAAAATGGTCTTAACGTGGAGGGTTGCTTCAAGTTTTTATACTGTTCACAATGCACTAGCTACCCAATGATCTTCCCGGATTACAGCAGTACCTCACTACCAGGTTTTTTTATGATTTCAACAGGTTTGGTTTCAAAAGCTAGCATTAGCAGGGCAAATTTGTTCTAGCAATGGTAGATAGATTCATCTGCTTTCAATCATCTACCATCATTCATCTGCCATATATGTCAATTATGCATTCGGAAGAACAATAATTATTTCAACATTATCAACGTACTGCAAGGAGAAACAATTTATTATTATTATAGCAGAAAAGTGTAACTTACCTTTCGGTTATCCGTTCTTTCACTTGCATCAGAACAGTTCCAGAAATGAAGTTTGGAAAGAAGCCTTTCTACATCATCAGGCATGAGGTATTCACCATTTACTGCTTCTTGCAGCTCTTTAAAACTGTAGTGATCATGGCTTTGCTTTGGAAATTCATTCAAAAGTAAGAAAGAGTAGAAAGTGAAATTTAAACACAGAAGTAAAAATACTAAAACCAGTTAGTTAAACACTTGTCACTAGTTTAACTGTTTTTTGGCTAGAAAAGCTTATGCATAACTCACAGCGTGACACTTGCCAGGCAAGATCGGGCCACATTACAGTCAGGCTATTCAAAGCAATTTTTCCTTTCCCAACATAGATATTCAGTACTCACTCTGAGTCAAATTCTTGTATAACACAACAAGGAAACTACCGTCGCTTGCATCTAAGCGTGAACACGTGCCGCCGAAACATGATATAATTGGGTATCAAACGTGGCATGATTGGTCATCAAACGTTTGAAGTTTAGCAGACCGTAACGGCAACTTTCGCGCCGAAACTTCAACACATTCCGGTTTCGAAACAGTCGAAATGGCAGAAAGATTGGATATCGAGACTTCCTTTGACAAATTGATCCTGATCTGTGTCGATATGCATTTGCAGGTTCACTTGAATCACTTCTGGTGCAAAGTTTCGCCTGTTCTCAGTGTTTATGGTGAGCATTTTGAGCGTGAAAGTTGTCGTTACGGTCTGCTAAACTTCAATGTTTCATGACGAAACATGCCATGTTTGATACCCAATTAGATCATGTTTCGGCGGCTCGTGTTCACGCTTAGATGCAAGCGACGGTAACTAAGACCACACCAAGAGCAAAGTATTTATTAAATTTAAAACAGGTCTATAATTTGATATATCCTTGGAAATAAATGTCGAAAGTTGCAAGATTCAAAGTCTTGCCAAAGACTTCATAAAAGTAACAATAATAATACAATAACACACTATTTGCAAGTGGTTCAAAGGAGTGGGACGGTACATGAACCAGGCTCACCTAAGACCACCTGGTTAATTACATCACTTAATGTATTACCTCTTGCTCTTCACATTCAGAATGCGACTCTGCATGCGCAGATGTACTGACAACAAACAAGGCAAAACATAGAAGGAACACCTTGAATTCCTGGCAACACAGAAAAAAAAAATAAAATATTTAAATAATTTTATAACCTCTCTACAACCACCACCCTGAGGCAGAATTAAGCGACCACTGTAGAGAGGTGGCCATTGTATGGAGGTTTCAAAAAGAGCAAAAAGTATGGATAAGTGTAGGGTTGAAACAATAATTTCTGGCCAAATTCTGGCAAAGTGCTGCATATCCACAGTATTTTTAGCTGTAAAATATTTTTTCTTTACAATTTGTTGAAAAGCAATTTGTAAGAGTAGGCCATGGAGTTCCTGGTGTTGTGGTTTGGTCTTATTCCAAAATTACACTGGGGGCTTCCGCAAAAAAATTTTCATATATTGTTTGTAAACTGCTTAATGCAGTCTGGTCAAAAGTCCCGGCAAAGTGTTGCAAAGCGCATTGAGCGTATGAAAATCATCATCATCATCATCATCATCATCATCATCATCATCATTATCCTGCTCAATCTTACAAATATCATCTGATTTAAACCAACTTGGCCTACTGCCTTGTCTGCACGAGTTTGCATAATTTAATTATAATTGTTAATTCAATAGTGCATTCATGTGACCTCTTTTTTTTAATAAAACCATTGGAACTGCAGGAAATATAAACAAATGGACAGCGATCAATGGAGCCAAATAGATTTTTATGCAAATTATACTACTACGTCAATCTTTTTCTCTACTTTCTCCTTCAGAGTCTAATAAAAGTGTTCATGGTTTTTTGGCTGTACTTGGGGTGTTGAGTGCACTCATGAAGCTGAAGTTAACTCCATAACTCGATTAACACGTTCCCTAATATAGCATGGACCATATAACTATTCTTTGAGTTCCAACTCAAATTGGTCCAAACAGGATAGACTAGAAATAAATTCAGCAATAAACAAAGACCAAGGATGGCAAAAAAATCAATCTCCAGCTGTAGTGTCAACTATTCCTAGTCAAGTTATCAAGACGGCCATTTTACGGAGACACTGATATGAATATTAATCTTATTATCCTCCACGCTTACAGCAAAGGAAGATATCTCCAAATAAAACTTACCATCTTTCTCTTGTAGTTGTAGCAGACGAGTTTCAGTTGAGTGAATTCTTTGTTGTTCTTGTGACAGAGGACTTGCACCTTCCTCAACCGAGTCTGGATAAAAATCCATGAGCGAATTACCTTTTTTATACCAAGCTGTGCGATGTTTCCTCATTCTTATAACTTGATATCACGGGTGTATATGACACTTTACTGTTTACACCTCAGTTTCGACTGAAACCTCTTTGTTTAGGCTCAAATCCTGCAAACATTTCTGACCTCTCTTCAACACTTCCTTTTACCCCCGTTCAGCTTTGGAACTACTACGCATGGCATGAAACCTGCGTGACGCACCCTACCCCACCCTACAAAGAGAGTTTTTGTTAAACGTAAATCCAGGGTTTACGTGTAAAAGTGATCGCAGTTTTAATTTCTCTTGTGTAAAACTTCTTTTTTTGTTTCTAATGTTTGTCAGTGGAGCTTGAGATAAGACAAAGACAAAGCCCCTGTCAAAGGTGAAAGACAAAAAAAAAAAAAACAGAAAAACCTCATTGAAAAGTCACACAACTAAAATCAAAGTTCACTCTAATCCCAAGGCAAGTGGAATTTTGACAAAAATGTGTAGAAACGTTTAGTTCGTACCTCACAGCAGTAACGTAGCATTCCCTGCATCATGCAGTGAAGTTTATTCCACTGTAAATTTCTCAAAACATACCGGTAAGTAAATATATAATTTAACTGTATACTTTTTTCTTTCTCGAAAGCAAAAACAGGAAAGCAAGACTGGAAAGGACTGGGGCTTATAAAGAGTCAAGTGCTAAAAGTAACGGCCCTCGAAAGAAGAAATACTGAAAAAGGCCAGATATATCAAGCAGTGCCAAACTGATCTGCTGATTGTTGGAGATGACCCTTATTTCCTTATTCCTTATTACTCGGTTCTCATGTAAAACGAAGACTGACTGTCATTTTGGCCTACTGGATGGTCTGGCAGTTTCGAGTGTCAGTTTGCGGGTATATTTGTAAAATTGGCGGTTTACGGTCAAAAAAATGGTTTTGGCCTTTAGGAGAAATTAAAACGAAAGCTGTTTGCGGTCAAGGAAGAACAAAATATGGCGGTTTGCAGAATGTACGACCCCCTATAATAGACACTCTACTGGTACATGTTTTAGAATAGTCACCCGAAAGTTGCGACCGTCCAAAAGAAGCAACCAGAAAGGGCTGCTAAAGTCGAAAATAACGAGGGCCGCTACTTTAGAAATTGGAATAATTTTTTTTTTCTCATTAAAATAGATATTTTCAAAGATCGTCCTTTTTCTACTGCTCTTTCGCATGATAAACGTTGAAATAGGCGCTTTTTGTCTGCTGAATAACGTCTTGTACTTAACTTTTTCGTTTCCTCATTCTCATTCTAATGACATTAAAGATGCTTTGTACTTGGATAAGTAAAGATGTCTTGTTTACTAGTAATATAAGTCGCTAAACATTACCTCAGCTTTAGTACTTCCCGTTTCAGCAACCGTACTTGTGCGCATGTGCTACACCTACCTCAAGGAATACCCAATGTGCTATGCTTGAGGATGAGGTTTTAGTCAAGGGATGGCAAAATAACCAAAAGATCAATCTGATCAATTCATTCGATGAAACGCCGGGAAAAAGGCGATCAAATACCCTTCAAGTATAAAACAGAGTATAAAGTGTAAAGATTGCATCTGAAATGGGGTACGGATCTGAAAACGGAATATTATATAGAGCTTTTTCAAACGTCCCACAAGTTGCCCAACAGAAGTCACAGAAAAGACAAGGCTCAAAGGTATTATGGCTAGTGGAAGTTTACCGTTGCTTGATCGACGTTTACGGTGTTTCATCAGCGTTTATATTCAAATGGTTTCCTGTTCTGTCGCGCTGAAACACAGCCAACTTCAAGAAACGGTAAACTACCGCTGTCCGCAATACCATTTAGAAAGGCTGTCCCAATGTCGTAAAGAGTTTCAAATAAAGTGGGCGGAATATCCACAGACGGGAGACCAGTAGACCTAATGGTGGGTTTGTTCTTCCTTCAAAAAAAAAATCATTTATTCTTGTCTAAAAATGTTGACATGAAATATTAAACCTGTCGTCGTCAATGCACAGTTGAAAGTGTTTTGTTCAATCGCTGGAGGAAGTGCTGATACAAACTGAAACGTAGAGACCCGGTCCAAATTTGAAGTGTAAAACATCCCATATTTCCGTTATTAAAAAGAATGAGGAAAAATGCCAGACCCTTACTGCGGTCTTAATTCAGACGTCAAATGTGTTGATATAAGTTGAGAACTGAGTTATTTTGGGAAAATCTCCCGAAAGTCTTGCTCATACTGTATATACATTTAATCAAACCTTAGAATTTAGCACTACTTCCTTCTTCTACTTGTAGCTGAAAATGTACAGCTTAACTCCCGTTTTTTCCACCCTTCCGTGGCCTCGAGATAGTTCGTTTCATGACATCGAACTGGTGTGTTTACTCCCTTATAAAAGTTACAGGGGTTCCCTCTAAAAGGTTCCAGAATCTTATTTTGTGGATGAAGATCAAATTAAATTTCATCCCAAGAGTAAAACTACAACTATTTTCAAAAAGAATTGAGACAGTCATTTTAGACATTTTAGAAATGATACCTACTGTCCCCTCTCCCACTTAAGCTATGTTATCTGAATTTCGGAATAGCGTTCAAACCTCAGTGCAAAGGGGGTCATGATGACAATTATCCGTTCTCTCTGAAGGAGGGCATTATCCTTTAGGAAGAATGCAGTTTATAGGGGAGTGTCTCGACTATCTTGTAACTAGTTGTAGCTTCTTTTAAATAGGTACCGGGATAGCCGTTAAGTAGACTTTAATACCCTACGAATTAGCTTGTTCGAGAAACAATAGTCAAGTTCCTAAAGAATTCTCCTTTTCATACTAAAGAGGCCAGTTGCTTATATATAAATGCATTCATGGACAAAAAGACGAACAACACAACCAAGCAGCAAGACTGAAATATGACTTTTATTATTGTTGGTGTTGGTTTGCATAATTATTTGCAAAATATTTAAAAATATTAACAAGAGTATGACGGCATGAATTGCTACCATAACTCTAGTATTTTGTTACACATCAGATATTTCAAGGACACATTTTTACTGAAGCGTACTACTAAAGAATAGTTCTATTCTGTTAATTGTTCAGTATTTTAGTTTGATTTAGTACAAGAGTATTCAGCATCAATAATTGTTCCAGCCATCCCTTCTTTGTTACAGAAAAACCAACCTCTTCCACGCAGATATTCCACTCATATCCAGACCCCAATTTGGAATCTCTACCGTGCGCGCAAGCAAGGTCCTGAGAACGAGTTAATTAGAGGTGAAGTCAAAAATTCGCGGTGTCACGATGGACGTAGGCTCGATTTCCAGCCGTTCTGGGAGTCCGGTGCGTCATCCTCCTGGGGCAAGGAACGCGGGCTCACAAAAGGGCTGGAAATCGAGCCTACGATGGACGCGAGAATTTTTTTTTGCGGGGGCGGGGGGAAGGGAGAAGACCATTTTCTAGCGGATTTTTTTTGCTTCTCGCTTGAAGATCAACGAGGTTGGTCATTGGAAAAAGAAGGCATTTTATTTTAGCCTGATTTGTTTGTGCTGTATGGTCCTGTATTGCCCGTTCACTACTCGTGAAAATAAAAGGCACATTCAGGGAAGTTTCGGTATAAAGTATCTTGTATTCTATTTCTCAAGGGAAACTAAGGGCAGAGTACAGGACACAGATTCGCAAAGCTTTTCTATAAGGCAAGTTGAATTCAAATTGTTTCTGAGCAATGGGCTTCAAACCTGCAAACCTAGGAGGGCTTCGTGATTCTATTCTATCAGAGTGTGGCAGGTCTCTGCTTATGATCACATAGTTTTTGCACAACCCAACAAATCTTTATGATAAAACTATAAAACTGTGACGTTTGTCAGTCGAAAGACTGTTATGTGCAACCCTTGTAAAACAAAGTTGATTTTTTTTTTATTTATAAAACAAAAAAAACACAACCTTAAAAAAACTCGAAGTTTAGCCGGTGTTCTTTTAAAACAAGAATATTTTATGTCTGTTAATTGTTGCTAGAGGATTTACTTCTGTCCTCAAAATGTTATAGCCATCAAATCCTCTTCAAACAAAGCTATTATCAACATGATACAGATACCCAACAGCAAACCAACATTTTGGCACAGAAACGTCACCACTGGTTCTGTCTGTAATGTCTCGCTGTGCATCAGGTCAGGCAGCTTGGGGAAAATAAACAAGATTTATTTTAATACTAGTAGCAAACAATCAAAACTGGCAAAGGGTACCTCCAAGTTACAGAGCTGCAAATAACAGTCGTCATCGGACATTGGCCGACCAAAATTTGCTAATGTCCGACAAAATTCCAAGTGTGGTCGGACATGATGTCCGGACAATAACTATTTTTGATTGTAAATCATTTTACGGCAAGGATGAATAAAAATCTGTCCGACCACAATTTTATTTTGTCCAACCAAAATGGTGTCTTAGAAGGACAATTGTCCTTTGAAGTGAAAAAATTATTTGCAGCCCTGATAGTTATAAAGTACAGGGGAACCTGACTTTACCGGTAATAGGGATACCAAAGGCATTGGAAAGAGTATTACAGAGGTAGAGTTTAAAAAGTGTCCCCAATTAGTTTTTTTTAAGCTAAATACCTCAGACACTTTAATAAAGTATTTCATTCATTCATTCATTCATACAATGAAGGCTTGTCTCTTTTGGACCAGATGAATTGTTAATAATAGGGAGTTGTCCATATGATAGAGGTTTCTGTAAGGAAAGGTTCAACTATGTCTTTAACACTTCTGTGAAAGCTGCACCTTTTTGCTTAAAGTAACTTAATGGGTTTAATTCAAGGGTGAAAGCAAAGAACATATTGCTGATCACCACGTTTATGATGTGTGGTGTTCACCTCTTTAACAAAGCTGTTTTAGTCTTAAGGGTATAAAATTATTTAGCTCAAAAATTCAGGTCATTATCTATTTTAACAAATGTCTAACATAAAGGTGAATTGTTCAACAATGATACATGCGTGGGACATCATCCGTGGCAAATCTGAGTCACAGATAGGAATCGAACCCATGGCTCAACATTTGTTTTAAAACATTTGAAAGTCATTGAAGAGAATTAATTTTACAAGCTCAGGACTAAAACAGGTCTTAAGGTTTCTCACCATATCAACCAGTGCCACGTAAAGAAACATTCCAGCAGCGATAGCAAAGATCCAAAACCGCACATCAGCATGTTGGCCAATAAGAATACCAATAACTAAACCAATGTAGCAAGAAATGGCCGACATCAAGTTTGCAAACAATGCCATCTTCACAGACATGCCAGCTGCAAGAAGGACAGCAAAATCCCCTACAAAGAGAACACTATAAGCAGCAATTCACACGAAGTCTGTCAACATGGTTTGAAAGTTAACTAATCACTAAAAATTGCTGGTTTCAACTTTGTTTGCACGAGGGTTGCACATGACAGTCTTCATGACTGACAAACCTGTGGCCCTCGGATTCCTGATCAAATTGGAATTTAAAAGTGTTGGTTTTTGTAAGGAAAACAGGAGAACCCAGAGAAAAAACAACAAACTCAACCCACTAATTATGATGTCGGGTCCGGGAATCAAACCCAGGGCCACAATGGCATGAAGTGAGCCCAGCTCTCGCCATTGTGCTATCCCTGCTCCCCCCTAGTTTGAACACACACTATCCCAAGCATATCATGATCAATACTAATTTCTCATTATCAAACAGACAAGTGTTGACAATGAAGAAAATCATCTGAAAATAAGGAATTTATTAAACATTTTTTTCACATTTACTCCACTTGACTAGGAATCACGAATGAAAACAACCAGTTTCTAGATGTTTCAGGCAGCAAATTTACTTTTCAAAGACTTTCGAGGCCTTAAACTTTGGTTTTAACTTTGGGGACTTTTATGGTTGGTTCCTTCTGGAACCCTGGGAAATAGGTTGTACATGCGCACTTAATTACGTACATGTAAAAGAAATTCTTACCAAGTTCATGAGGCAACTCATGGCAGAACACAGCAATAGATGTACTAATTCCTCCAGATACACCAGAAGATCCACCTTCGGAGAACGCTGCGCCAATGGCTAGTCCATCACTTATGTTATGAATAGTGTCGCCAATTATAATCATCCAGGCCACGGTTGATATCTTCTTTATGGCTTTCTTTGATCCTTCCACATCACTTACCAATGAGAGTTGTGACAAGCTCTTGGGTTCAGCTACAGGATGACCATTCTCTAGGTCACGTCTGGCATTCTAATCAAAATAAAAAAAAAATGATTTGTACAGTTTGACATGTCTGTTATCGTGGAGATTTGTACATGACTTAATCAATTCAATCATTCAAACATTGGCACTTTTTTTTTGGTTTGAACTGGCAATCAAAGTGTGAAATAATGTTAGAGGCTCAGTTGTCAATTTCCATGTTCGCTCTCGGATAAATTATTGTCAACACCACCTCCCTCATTTCTTACAATATGATTGGCTGGTTGAAACAGAAACCATCAAAAGTTGTCAAAAATTAATGACAAACTGTTGCAAGGGTGTGGTGTGCATCTTTGTAAAACAGGGTTTAACGATGCAGAGCCCATAGCCTGTCTGCGTCAGCCAGCTAGTGACTCCGCTAGCAACGCCAAAATCCAATGGCCTAAAGACAGTGCAAAAGCTGAATGGGCAAGCCTAGACAGCGGCCTAAGTGTCATCCTCCGCTCCCGACTCAGAGGGAGTACAGTCAACAAGCTTAGCCTATTTAGTAGTGTGGTATATGAAACATGTCTCGAGAAATTTGGTGCGGTAGAGTCAAAGAAAGGGAGAAGAAGAAGAAGTAGTGAAAAGACCTAACAGAAGGCAGGTGAGGAAAGGTCAACTGCAAGCAAACTAGAGAACCTTAAAGCGCCAGATGAAGGAAGCCCCTAAGCATGAGAAATCTGGACTACAAACACTGATGAAAGACATAAGGAAACAGATACTTGTCCTGACTTGTGCTGAGAACCAACGGAAACGACGGAAACGAAAGCGTAAGACCAGGGATGCGTTCTACAAAAATCCGTACGCCTTCGCCAAATCACTGTTCACTGAAAGCAAGAGCGGTGTTCAGGATGTGCCCAGAAGGAGCTGAAGGAGCATTTTAAAAAGACCTACTCTGATCCCGGTTGAAATGTGCAGCTGCCTGGCATGCCCGGCATTACGAGGCCAGCCCCTCCAGGTGTAGCCTTTGATATGTACAACCTCCAAGCGAAAGAAGTTCGTGAGTTTGTACGGAAAGAGTGTTCCTGGCATGAATGGATTATCCTATAAGCTGTATAAGAACTGTCCGCTCGTGCTTGGTTAGCTTACGGTCCTCCTGCAACGGGCCTGGAAAGAGGACCTGATACCTCAAGACTGATGCCTCGCGGATGGCATCCAAATCCCCAAAAGAAGAACTCAGTTGGCATTGGCAACTTTCGACCGATTTGCTTAACGTAGAGGGCAAGATTTTCTTTGGCGTTATCGCTCGCCGAATGACAAACTTCCTCATGGACAATGGATTTATTGATACCTCTGTACAGAAAGCCGGTATCCCGGGGTTCCCTGGATGCCTGGAATGTGCTCAAATGATCTGGAACTCCATCCGGGCGGCCAAACAAGATCTAAGAGAACTGCATGTGGTTTGGATCGACCTCGCTAATGCCTGCGGATCAGTCCCCCATGACCTGATCTATCGTTCCCTCGACTTCTTCTACATCCCAGGAAAGATCAAAGTGCTCCTGCAAAAGTACTTCGACTCAGCCCACATGCGCTTTTCTACCCAGCGCTACACTATCAACTGGCAAACAATGAAGGTTGGCATCATGATGGGCTGCGGCATCTCTCCACTTCCGTTCATCACGTGCATGGAGATGCTCTTACGGGGAGCCAAAGATGCAACTGAGGGGGAGATGGTGGATGGAGGCATAGTGCTACCACCAATGAAAGCGTTTATGGACGATGTTACAACCCTTGTTGAATCCAGGATTGGGACAGAGCTCCTCCTCCAGCGTCTGAATGAGCTTTTCGAATGGTGCCATATGAAAGCCAAGCCCAAGAAATGCCGCAGTCTCTCCATCGTAAACGGAAAAGTCCAAGAAATCCACTTCTCCGTTGGTGGCAACCAGATTTTAACCGTTAAGGAGCAGCCTATAAAAGGTCTTGGCCGTTGGTATAGCATCCCACTTACTGACCGTCATCGCGGTACCGAAATTGAGAAGACTGCAAAAGAAGGCTTAATGGCCATCGACGAGACAGAACACCCTGGAAAGCTGAAGGCATGGATCTTCCAACATGGCCTCCTTCGTCGCTTACTTTGGCCGCTACAGATCTACAAGGTAACACTCACTCGCGTTGAAGCAATCCAACGGCACGTCAACAAATGCCTCAGAAAATGGCTAGGTGTTCCTCCCACCTTTACAACTGTCGGGTTGTACAGCCGCTCGGCAAAGATGCAGCTACCACTTTCTTCCGTTGTGTATGAATTTAAGGCTGGGAAGGTGCGCCTCCGCATGATTCTCCGGGATTCGCCTGACCAAGTTATCCGCGAGGTACAACCCGAGGTGAAATCTGGCCGGAAATGGACTGCTGAACATGCAATGACTGAAGCAGAAGCCAGCCTTCAAACTAAGGACATCGTAGGTGCGGTGCAAGGTGGTACATCGCTGGTTCTCTGTGCAGAGACCTAAAGGCCACCGTGAGATGGTCATCGAGGAGGTACGCGCCATCGACGAAAAAAAGAAGATCAGCTACAGCTGCTGAGTTCGTTTAACAGTGTGCTTGGTCTGCTGGGAAGAGGCAGAACAGAAAAAACTCAGCTGGCCCACCCTTGCTCAGATGGAGCCATTGAGGATCAGCTTCCTACTAAGGTCCAAGTACGACCTCATTTCTACACCTACAACCCTCAAACAATGGGGCATTGTTGACGACGACATTTGCCGTGTTTGCAACCAAAAGCGTAAGGCAATAAGGCACTTCAGAAGTATACTTAAAGGCACAACAGAGTGTTGCGGGTTATAGCCGAGGCCACACAGGCCCAATGCGCCAGCATCAATAAAACACCAGTTAAAGAGGTAACAAATCAAGGCATCAAGTTCCACAGGAAAGGTGAGCAGCCCCAACCAGCCGCTGTGAAGAGAGCGAAACAGTGGACACTACTAAAGGGTGCCCAAGACTGGCAAATGCTGGCTGATCTCTCTGAAGCCCTGCATTTTCCATGTCGCATTGCCATCGCAACTGTGTGCCCGGGCATCGTAATCTGGTCCGACTCCAGTAAATGTGTGCACCTGGTGAAACTAACTGTGCCTTGGGAAGGGAATTTTGACTTTGCAAACGAACGTAAGAGAACCCGATACGAGCCTCTCCGTGCTAACTGCGAAGACCGTGGCTGGACCTGCAGCGTTATCCCCGTTGAAGTCGGTTGCCGCTGTTTCATTGCAAGATCGACCAGGTCCTTCCTGTTAAACATCGTACTCCCAACGAAAACTCTCCGAGAAACAATCAAGACTCTTCAAGAGGAAACAGAGGCAGCATCCAACTGGATCTGGCAGTCATCGCGCAGTAAGTAAGTAAGTAAGTAAGTAAGTAAGTAAGTAAGTAAGTAAGTAAGTAAAGTCTTTATTTAACGAGGGTAGCACTAAAATAGCATAAAAACACTAACAAACCAGTAACAAACCAAGCCTGCGTTGCCAAGCCTCCTAAGCCTGCGTTGTTCGCATTAATATCTTGTTAAACTGCATCCAGCAAAGTTCTTTGACATCTGCTGCCTGGACACTCCCTGTACATACACCACACGCTTGATGCTATTACGCCTGACCAGGCATCACCCAGTGGTATCTGCCACTGGCGGTGCCAGGAACTGTAGTCCCGTTGCTAGCCACCGAAACTAACATAGTTCCTGGTCAACGGCTGACGAGGGTGATGCCTAACAGTTGTCAGTTAAGCCTCTGTATGAATTTCTCTACCTTCATCGAGCCTTTGAAAACCCTACAGGCAATTAAATAGACTCCCTGTAGTCTGCCCCCCCCCCCCCTGAAATTACCAACCTCTGTAAGTAACTAACTGAATACAACGAAAAAATAAATAAAATACTTACCACATTTGTCAAAACAATGTCGCCGTTTTCCATGGGTGGTTTCTCATCGCAACTCCCAATAGGAAGAGTACCTTCATGGTGTTCCAACTTAGAACAAATTGTTTTCTTCTTGAAGCTATGTCGATTAGAAGTAGCAGGAAACTGTCACACAAAAAGAAAGAGAGAGAGTTTGGCATGGATCAGATTTTAAGTTACATCAGCCAGAATGTTTGCAACCATAGTATCACCAAGTTTGTGATAACATTGACTGTAATGATTATTTCCCGGTAGGAGTATCGGTAATAGTGTACTGAGAAGCGTAGTGTAGTGGAAGGCAAAGTGGCCTAATAGTTAGAGCGTTGGAATCTGGATCGTGTAGCTCGGGTTTGAGTCCTGTTCTTGGGAAAGACACTTAACTGTCAAAGTGCCTCTCCACCAAGGTATATAAATAGGTACCAGTGAATTTAATGCTTGGGGGGTATAAACCCTGCGATGGACTAGCATTCCATTCTGGTGGAAGGAGTAATACTCATAGTCCTTTCATTCTACTGAAACCAGGATAAGCAACAGCCTGCTGGGGCACTAGGCCCGAATGCAGACTTTCAATAGTGTACTGACCTGAATATCACTGTGACTGTGGCCATTATGGTCACCAATCCTGCTCTTCAAACACAAATGCATCACAGTTTCAAACAAGTAGAATGCATAAACAGAAGACAGCACAAGCAATGCCTTCCAAATGAAAGCTTTCTCCTCTTCAGGGGCTTTACCTTCTTCTTCGTGTTGATGAAGACCAAATGCCTGCACAGAAACAAATAAACATCAAGATGGGTGTAGTGTAACAGTCGCCGGTTACACAAAATATTCATTATTATAGGGTAAGTAACAAAAGAACAGATTTGCCTCTTCTCAAAAGTCTTTTATGTCTCGTGCAGACATAAAAGTTCGTTTTGCAGAGATGAAGAGCTTGTGTAAGCACATTTGCAGGTTTCCAGCTACATAATTTGGCAAAGGGTCGACAAGGAATTCTAATGGTCATATTTCCACTTATCCTACTAAATCATTGGTCAGGTTTCTATTACTTTGCTGGGTCAGGTAGGTAAGCACCGGCTATATGAGCCTGTAGGCTTGGATATCGATGTGGACTCCTTTATACTCCTTATAAATTTAAGCAATAAATCATGACACAATATTAAATTTGTCCTTACATGTGGTAACAGATGAAGTAAACTGTCTCCAGCAAGTGATCCAACAGCAAGTGCAACTAACATGGCCAGGATTTTCTTATAAATACTCTTTCCAAGAAATGGAATAGTAGCCACGCCCACAAAAGAAGTGATGCTAATGATGGTCACAGCAAGGAAAGCATAACCCCAAATAGCTGACGATACTGTGTTCTTTTCTGGTTCATCCTCTTTTGTTTTGTCTGATTCTTTGCAAGCTCCACTCTTGGTTTGTTGAATAAATGCAGGGCAAAGTTCCTTGAACTCGCGCATATCTGCACCGACTGAGTGATCAATGCCAAAAACTGTCAGCATGTCGTCCAACGAGTAACACTGAAAATATAATGGTCAGTGTTATATTTTTATCAATTTGGTAATAAACAGCTTTATTCATACGAAACAGATACATACATACATTTATTGTGCTCCCTGAAAAGGGCTTTTCAGCAGCAATATTAAAAAAAAATTAAAATACAAGAAAACGAAAGTTAATTACAAAATATTTACAATAAAAATTCACAACGAGAAATTTAAATAATGAAAATATATACAGTATCCAAAGTTAATTTTAAGTTAATTTAAAAGAAATATAGACAGTCTTTTTTTTAATCTGTGTGGAGTCAATAGTTCTTCTTAAGTCCACAGGGAGCGAATTCCAAGTTTTTGCACCCCAAGAGGCAAATGATCTCTGGCCGATGGAAATTTGGCAGAGTGGCAGATTGAGATCATTGTTGTTAACAGATCTAAGATGTCTATGGTGGACTTGTGACCGACACTGAAATTTGTCATCTAAGTAATCGGGAACCCGATGGTGTAGGCATTTATGCACCATGGCAGCGATGTTTAATGTCAGCATGCTATCAGCAAAACAGGTTTTAAAATCTAATGAGAACAGGTTTTAAACAAATTAGCACACAATTGTTGCACTGATGCTGTGTTTTGTTTTGTTACTTTTTTGTTAATTGAACTAGAAAACAAATTTCCAATATGAAACACTGTGGCCCTGCAGCCTGTGGTATCAAGGAATTGCTCTCTTGGTATCGATCTCGTTCCCAGAGCCTGTGTTCCCCTTGACCAGCGGTCGGGAAACTCAACGGCTCTAGACGAATCGGCCTCTGGGGACAAGATTGTCTTGGTATCTGTTATTATAACCCACCCATAGTTTTTGCGCATGCTCATTGGACAAAACGGACATCACGTGGTACGGAATCGGACGACATTATTATTATTATTATTATTATTATTATTATTATTATTATTATTATTATTAATTGAGCCACTGCCTCTTTTCTTAAAGCTTGAACTTTGTGTACACAAGACAGCAATAAATTCTCTCAATCATTATCTTAGTTTTACCACATAACAAGGGCACTATTATGCAGTAAATAAATAAAACAAACTGTCATCAGCAATTTATTCTCCAATGTAACTTACACTGCCACTTGTTGCATTGGTTTCATGATCATGATCATCATGATCATCAGCTGCACGGCGATGAACACCATGAGGTGCCCCTGATGCACGCTGCGGCAACAAGACTGACCCAGCTGATCTTTTACGTCTGTGGTCATGGCCATGACCATGATCACCGCTGTCGTCTTCTTTGGATGAATCTTCATAGACCTTGCCGATGCCAAGAATTTCCATAATTTCCTCCAAGTCTCCTTCAGATAGGTGCTCTTTATCCTTGTAAAGGTCCTTGATGAAGAAATCTTTTGAAGGCAGAGAAGAATCTGTCTCATTGTGCCCACGTGATTCCTTGATACAAAATCCCTGTACCAGACGTAATACGATGCTAGCACAAGCTTTTTGAAAGTTTTCTTGATTGAGAACCTTTTTATCACCATGATGGCCATGTTCTTCTTCTTCCTCATTATGTTCTTCTTCTTCTTCGTCCTCATGACGTTCTTCTTCTTGTTCTTCAATCTCCTCAAAAATGCTTTCAGCAGAAAAACACTGCAAAAAATCACAAACTGTATTAAATTTTTAACCCATATAGTACAAAGAAAGTGGCGTGAGGCCAGGGATGGAAATCATTTCAAAACCAAGTTATGGTCGATACAAGATTTGATATTAAAATATACAAATATATTTCAACTATATTCCATGGTCATACTTGTAGTCATGTAGCACCACAAAGATGTTATGTCAGTAGTATTTATACGTATTATTTTTAAAAAATGTACAACAACTTTTAGTTTGCAAGACATGTTTCAATCGTTCCAACGATCATCTTCAGTTGTGGGATCGTTTACAGTTGAAGTTGAATTTTTTACAAGCAATGGCGTAACATGCGTGATACGCAACATTCGTGATACATTTTAAATTTAACGTGCAACATTTAAATGCGCGAGACATGGAACAATGCGCGCGAGTATAAATACACGGCAAAGAAATTAAACAGTAAAAATAACTTAGTAAATTACAATTATTACACAAAATGATGCAAAAAAAATTAAATTAAATTAAACGACACTTATTTATAAGAAAATAACATAATACTAAAATGAAAGAGTTAAGTCAGCATGTTTGAGCTGCTTATTTAACGTGGGGTTTTCCCAGCGGATGTGGACAGCCTCTTTTAAAATTAGCTGTAGTCTATAGGGTGCGGAATCTACAATAGAAAAGCAGTTCTTAGATGCAAGCCTACGGCATGCCTCAGACTGCTGCAGATGTTGGTAAATGTGTGAGTTCCTGTCCCTACTCAGATGCTCACGAATGCGCGTTGAAAGATGACGGCTAGTTTCGCCGATGTAACAGGCATTACATCCTGCACAAGAAAATTTGTAGACAACGCGCGAACGGAGATCGAGAGGAACAGGATCCTTCACACTGAACATACTACTCACTTTAAAAAACGAAAAAACTAACTTAATTTCAATGTTAGTACAATAACGGTGGACAAGTTTACGCAATCTCTTCTGAGCTTCTGCAGAAAAGGATCCTACATAAGGTAACTTAAAATAATAAGATGAAACGGGTTGTTGAACCCGAGAGCTATCTGATGGGCGGACTTGAGCTCTGCTTACGTATTGGTTGACAACCTTATCTATAATATGAACAGGGAAAAGGTTTTTACGTAGGATACGAGTGAGGTTCTTAATATCATCATGAAAGCTCAACCAGGAATTGTTGATTTTGTAGACCCTGTCAACCAGTGTTCTTACAAGACCAATTTTGTAAGAAAATGCAGTAAAACTAAAATAGTTCGTAAGGAGCCCTGTGAACGTTTTCTTACGGAAAACTGAAGTCTGGATATAAAGAGGATTGTTATGAACTAAGACATCTAGGAATGCTAATTTATGATCTACCTCTTTCTCCATGGTAAAACTTATGTTTGGGTGTTGAGAATTGATGAAGTTGTAAAATGACACAGCGTCTTGCTCTGTCTCAAACACACAAAAAGTGTCATCGACATATCGTCGATAGTACAAAATCCTTGAATCCTTGTAGTTCTCTAACCATGCATTCTCATTATGCCCCATGAAAAGGTTAGCCAATACAGGGGCAAGGGGTGAGCCCATAGATACCCCATCTACCTGGTCATAAAAAGATCCTTTGAACAAAAAATGTGTTTGCGCTGTGGCAAAACGAAAAAGGGTTCTAAGCTCATCAGTACTTACCTTAATATCACTGTTACCCTCCTTAACGTACTTAACTGCTAAATCAATGGATTCATCTAGAGGTATATTCGTAAATAAGCTTTCAACGTCAAATGAAACCATAAAATTACCTGATACCGGTATATCTTTGATTTCATTAACAAACGTGAAACTATCCTGAGTACAATAATTAGATGAATGTGTGGTTGTAAAAGAGAGCAAAGATACTTAGCTAGTTCATAATTATAAGTCCCAATCGACGAAACAATAGGTCTGAACGGAGGCATCGAGTTCGGTCCACGTGGCTTGTGCATTTTTGGAAGTCCGTAAATCCTGGCTGGCTGGGAACCAGATTGGAAGATTTTTGAGTACACGTTTGGTTCCAAGTGTCCTTTAGATTTCAACTTCCTCAGAAATCGTTGGAGCTGACCCTCGCGTAACAAGGTAGGATCTTCTTTAATTGGCTTAAACTTGGTGGAGTCACTGATTATTTTGAGCACACCAACGTCATAATCAGTTCTGTTTAATATCACAACACCGTTTCCCTTGTCAGGCTTCAAAATCACGATGTCAGGGTTTTTCCTAAGTTCTTTCAAGATCTTGTACTTCTTCAGATCAGCAACTGTTGGTCGATGCGCTAGCACGTATGAATTTGCGATGTGTGAGAGGTCCGACACCACCTTGCCTTTCTGCTTCCTGTCTTTAAGATGTTTGGTCAAAGTTCCGTTCATTAGTTCGAAGCAAGTGAAAACATCCGCTTTGTTGATTTGCGGTGGGCAAATTGAGTTGGTCAAGCCATATTTTAGGGCGTCCAGTTGTTGAGACGTAAGAGTACATGACGACAAGTTGGTGACTGTTTCTTTAGATGTAAACGGCAGAACGGTATTTCTCGTGAGCTGTTGAAGCTTCTTCGTATGCGTTTTGATGACCTTATCCACCGCTTTCTTCACGTTGAAGCCAACAGATTTCTTGAGAACATAGAAGTCAACACCGTTGAAGATGTTACCAATGTCCGACATCAATTTGTTCTTCACGAATAAAAGCTTCTTGTACTCCTTTGTACGCTTGTTAATTGCACTTCTTAACAGACGTTTTCTTATTGCCAAGATATCTTGAGTACTTGTGTTGGGTAGCTGGAAACACAAAAACTTCGGGAAAACATTGAAAGTTTTGCAATTGCGTAGAAAATTCAAATCCAGCTCTGCTTTGCGCGTCTTGACTGCGACTTTCTCAAACTTGCGGATTTCAGCAATGGCAATCCTACCATTATACTTTTCTGCTAAGTTGTGAATGATAGATCCAAATGGTCTGGATAAAAGCAGACAAACTACTATTTTTAAAAAATGTACAACAACTTTTAGTTTGCAAGACATGTTTCGATCGTTCCAACGATCATCTTCAGTTGTGGGATCGTTTACAGTTGAAGTTGAATTTTTTACAAGCAATGGCGTAACATGCGTGATACGCAACATTCGTGATACATTTTAATTTACATTTACATTTTATACGTATTAGCAGACAATATCGAGACAATAGAGACACCTAATTCGAGGTTCAACATAAAATATGCAGAATATTTGCAAGTTGCGTAGTATTTAAAAAACGAGCAATGAGCAAAACGTTAGTTACAGTGCAATAACGTTAGTATTTGTCTTCTTTTGCTCTGATATAGTAAAATGGTGCAATAATGGAATAAGAAATAATGAATAGTAAGAGATCTTAATATTTTACAGATTATATGGCTTTTTTGTTTTCATTTTAGCTATGTAACATTACACTGGTTAAAAAGTAAAAATCTCTGATATCTCATTTTATGTATTCACATACCTTTTTTCCTTTCAAAAATTGCCCAATAGTTTTGTTGACTTCTTCCAGTATATGGTCCAAAGCTTCATGAGTGATTCCCTGTTCACCATGTTCACTGAAATTCCTTGCAAATAAGTTGAAAAGCTCACTGTGGTTCTTGAAAGAAACTTCACATTGACCAGCGTTCTTTTCAGCTGCTGGCAACAGGCAGTAGATAATCAGTGGACTCACTTCTGCAAAGTCAGTGGAATTTAGCAGCTGTGATGGTGAGGATCCAGCAAAACTGTAGAGATCTGATGGCGCCAGGCACTAACAGAGAAAAAAATCGCAGTGAACAGTAACACAAAAGAAACCACATGTTTCTCAAAGCAGCGAGTGAACCTCTTCATATTTTGTACTGTTGAGAGGGGCCTAAAGGGGTAAAATGGGAACTGGGCAGATTTTCACTGGGAAAATGAGATTTGGGTCACTGGGACTGGGAATCACAAACAAATAATCAACAGCACTGGGACTGACAAATTTTAAAGCTCTAAATTACCCACATACCTCAAGGTAAAAAATAATAACTATTAGTAAAATAGTAAAACTTACTTTTCGGTAATCCGTTTTTTCACTTGCATCAGAACAGTTCCAGAAATGTAGCTTAGAAAGAAGTCTTTCTACATCATCATGCTTGAGGGAGTCACCATTTACTGCTCCTTGCAGCTCTTTAAAACTGTAGTGATCATGGCTTTGCTTTGGAAGTTAATGCAAAAGTACAGAAAAAAAGAAAGAGAAATTCAAACACAGTCTAGGTAAAATAAAAACCAGATGGTTCCACTATACTTGTTTTTTTAGTAATAAACTGCTTTATGCTAAAGAAGATTTAATTAATTGAAGTTATACTGCTTTATAGCTGAGAATAGGTTACATAACTGACAGCATGACACTTGTCAGGCAAGCAGTCTTGCATGTTAAAACAAGTTTCTCTTTTGCAACATGAATATTCAGTCCTCACTCTAAGTCAAATTCTTGAATAACAAAACAAGGAAAAGAGCGCACCAACAACAGCAAAGTATTCATTAATTTTAATGGGAAATAAATGAGAAAAAAATGCGTAATTCGACATCTTGCTAAAGACTTTATAAAAGTAACAATAATAGCGGAGCTCCAGCGCGCGAAGCGCGCCAGCGGAGCACCATTGGTAAGGAAATTTGGGGTAAACCCATGAAGTCGAAAAAGTTGGTTATCGAGTGAGCGTACGCGTGCCCGCCCGCGCCTACAAACTCTCGAGGAGGGGGAGGGGGAGGGGAGTCACAAGGCGACCCGAGCGGGGGAGGTAGAGAATGCCATCTTATTCATGGTTTTCACGTGACGTCATCAAAATTCTAAAATCCAGAATAGCAAGACCCCTGAGTTTTTATCCTTCACTGGCTATTAGACGTGCTTACTATATATCATTTTGAAGGTTTTTAGCTCGATAGCAATCCCCGTCTTTAATAAGATAGAGCATTTTGAATTTCGGAGTTTTACGCCACACGAGATCCAAGATGGCCGCCAGAAGGCTGTCACGTTCTCTTTAAAAAATGCCTTATCTTGCGATTTTTAACAATCTGAACAGTTGAGGTTTAGTGTTTATGTGAATGTTACTTGTTCACAAGGGTGATCTGACCGCTTTTTGTCGCAAAATTTAATGCCAGATGTTTTCATTGATTTCCGGCGGCCATGTTGGAGCCCAACCAGTTGGACTCCAGCATGGAGTTTCCATACTGTACTTTCTAAATTTGCGTGAAACATTTTGACGGATAACTCGAGTACGGAACAACATACTGACCTGAGACGTGGACAAAAAGTTTATTTAGTAGTTTTCTAAAACCTGTAATATTCTTGATTTTTTTGATTCAATAGTTTTTTCGCGGTGTGACAGTGGCGTGACAGTGAAAACCACCTATATATAATCCCCCAACGAACGTTAAGGTTAACGTCGTCTTGTACCTTTGTTATTGGACATCCATGTTATGGTCAAATGACAGCTGTCAAAACAAGGTATCCGCTGATCAGTATCACATGACCATATCGCGGGCTCAGGTGTACAGCTCATCGAGGGCATGTGTTTTTTTGAAGCTGACCGCTGACCGCGTTATTGTTTTTCATTGTCTCGCGGGCCCAAATCTAACTTTTTTGTCTAGGGTAATGACAGAATTTTGTAAGCGCAATTTCTGCGATTGGAGTTAACGATTTATTTCGCCTATAGATCTTTCTTGAGTAGTACACGTTAAATAACTTCAATAACAGTATTTTCAATGAGAGTACTTTCACAAAATTTTAAGAACCAGAAAATAAGTGTGGAGTTCTGCTTTTAGGTTTGGCTAAATCTATATATTAGACCAATAACGCACTATTTGCCAGTGGTTCAAAGGAGTGGGACGGGGGAGCACAAGGCGGTTCTTATACCTAATCGAATCATACCTTTTTGGTATGCTTCGGTAGCATATCAGGCGAGTTTGGTCGAGCCATGGTTCGCATATCAAAATACCCATGGCGAGACCAAACGAGCCTGATATGCAACCGAAGCGTACCAAAAAGGTACGATTAGGTATTTACCGTACCCAAATTCAGCCAAAAATCCGGTTATAGTTATCGCTCTGTTGAAGCCATGCTTGTAAGGTACGTACTGCAAATTACCTTATTACATGAAATTTTGGCGACACTTTAATTTAGCGATAAATTAAAATGCACCAAAATTAAGTGTCGCTAAATTTAAATCATCGCTCAATTAAAGTGAGTATAATATGAAATTCCGCCATCACACGATCGCGCTATTTTACGGTCGATTATGACGTGTATCGGATGTCTACGTGTATACATTTCAGTCATCTGGTCATTTCAACTTCACTGAACTGAAGTTTCAGCTTGTGAAATCGCTAAAATTAAGTGACTTTTGTTGCAAAATTTACGAAAAATCGCTAAATTAAAGTGTCGCTAAATACGGATTTTTTAAAATCGCTAAATTAACGTGACGCCAAAATTTCATGTAATAAGGTATGTTGACTTAATTGGTCTTCAACGCTTGACCAAGTTCTTCTTCTGCCTTTTTTCCCACTCGTTTGTTTATAGTTCCATTCTCTAAATTTTCAAAATCAAAACTAAGCGAAAAATTTGGAAATTCCAACTCCATTTTTTCAGTCTGAATGTCTCGGTACTTGTCGGCAAACATCGCGCAATTGGCGAGCGCGCACAAGTTTAGTTTTGGCGGGAAAGTGTTTCTCTTTTTACGACCGCTAAACACCGCTAATTTTAAATTACGAAGTTCTGTTTTATTGGTGAAACCTCTTTTCAATTCATCGTACAGTAACACTACTTTACTTCAAAGTGACCGTGATATGGTGGCATATCAGGTCAGTGACTTGATATCGTAGGATATCAGGACAGTAGATCGCGCTTCTGATTGGCTACTTGCGAATTTGGGTACGGTAAATCTACAAAGCAAAAGACAGGCAAATTTTGAACCAGGTTCACCCAAGACCACCTGGTTAATTACATCACTTAATTTATTACCTCTTGCTCTTCACATTCAGAATGCGACGCTGCAGATGTACTGACAACAAACAAGGCAAAACACAGAAGGAACACCTTGATTGCCTGGCAACACAGAAAAAAATTAAAATTATTATTTAATTATTTAAATTTATAACCTCTCTACAACCACCACCCTGAGGCAGAATTAAGCGACTACTGTAGAGAGGTGGCCATAAAAATATGGATCAGTATAGGGTTGAAACAATAATTATTCTGCAAAATCGTGCTGACAAGGCAGTAGGCCAAGTTGGTTAAAATCAGACGATATTCCGCAAGATTGAGCAGGATAATAGTAATGAAGATGCTGATGATGACAACAGCATTGAATATGGTACATTTTCATATGCTCGATGCGCTTTACAACACTCTGTGGGGACTTTTGACCAGACTGTATTCAGCAGTTTTCAAAGAATGAGGAAAATTTTGCAGATGACCCCAATGTAATTTCAGAACAAGACCAGACCACAACACAAGGAAATCCATGCGGCCTACTCTTTCTAATTGTTATTCGGCAAATATTTTGGTTATGTAGCGCTTTACTAGACGTTGGCCAGAAATTAATGATTAATAAATCAATAGTGCATTCATGTGACCTAAATAGCACCTTTTCATTAGATACATTCCTTTCGAATTACTAGTGAGAATTAGGAAACAGTGAATGCTTTAACTGATCTTGGATATGTAAATTTCTGCATAAAACCATTGTAACTGCAGGAAATATAAACAAATATAGCCAAATGAATATTTTTTGCAAAAAAATTTGTCAAATATTTTCTCTACTTTCTCCTTCAAAGTCTAAGAAAAGTGTTCTAACAATTCGTGTTAGGTAGAAGAGACAAGCTTGACATGACCCTAAATACTGGCGACACAGGGACTTTACAACGGTGAAAGCGACATCATTGCGGCACTGAAATGTGACAGCAACACAATTCGACAGTGACACAACAGCAGGAAAAATTGACAGTGACATTTAAAGCAGTTGCCTTGGCGAGTCATTAGTTCTCAGAAACATACGACATTACAACACGGCTATCCGCCCTTGAAAGGCCTCCACTTGAGCCATAAAGCAGAGTAAACATTGGTTCAAGAAATCTGTAGTTTGGGAAAGATCGGGGGGGAGGGGGGGGAGTTATGGGAGGTTACTGTAGAGTTCACCTTAGTGAAGCATATATACTGGGAGACAACTTTTGATAAGAGATTCGTGAAAAAATGGGATGGGTTCAAAAATCAGGATCTCATGGTAGTTACAGGGGCGGATCCAGGATTTTTCAAAGGGGGGTGGCTGTTTACCAATATTTTTTTTACTATATTGTTTAAGCCCCAATTTGTTTATGAAAGAGGGGGTTTCAGGCTTTTAGGCAGTTTTTTGAAAATGGGAACGCAAATTATTTTGGGTCTGAGGACCATATTTCATGGAGCCATAGGCTACATCCCCCTAGGGGGGGTCTGGGGGCATGCCCCCCGCAGAAAAATTTGAAAAGTTGAAGCCTCTTAGACGTGATTTCCGCGATTCTGAGCAGCTTTATACAGCTGTCAATTAAGTTATTAAAACACTGTTTTTCCTTGATAATTTGGCAAAATATTCTTTCCTCAACTTACCTTGAGTTATATTTCGGAGAAAAAGTATAGTTTTCAGTTATGAAATGAACCACGAACTTACAGGAAAGAACAGATATGCGTTGTTTTGCTCACCCACGTGCGTAGAAATTTTTAGCTCTTGGCAAAGTGGCCTTGGGACAACTTTGGCGACTTTGCTTGCTTGTGAAATCGCTTCGATGCGAAAAAACGGTAAGAAAACTCGCTAAAAAAGACGTAAATGAAGACGAAAATCATTCTAGCAAGGCTAAAACAATTCTTGAAAGCTAAAAGGAATCTATTTTTTCAAAATTATACACACATGTTTTGTTACATTAAGCCAGAAGTTCGAAAAACAGGCTGTTATTCCTGTTATTTCCTATTATGGAAAAATGGCCGTCCTTAACTTTGAACGGCCACGTGACTATGAGAGGTGGATGGACATTGTCCTTATTTTCTTATTCTTATTTTCATTTTTCTGGTGGATCAAGGGGGGTGGCTAGCCACCCAATCCACCCCCCCTGGATCCGCCCCTGAGTTATGTTATAAAAGATTTGGTTCTTGCTTTAGTTCTGTATTTACTGAGTTTTGGCTGCATTTGGGATGTTGAGTGTGCACCCATGAAGCTGGAGTTGACTCCATAACTCGATAAACACATTCCCTAGCATCCACAACTAACCACCGACACTGGGGTGAATAGTTGTTTTAGTATATACTAAAACAGTATATCTCCGAGCGCGAGTTGCTCGGAGATGAATAGTTAACAATTATTCCACGAGCGCGGGTTGGATATGGGATGGTAGATAGCCAACGAGGTGCGTAGCGCCGAGTTGGCTACAGTGGAACCCCGATACAACGATATGCCAAGGGAGCAGTTAATTTATATCGTTATATCGAGGAATCGTTATATCGAAGTTCCCGATATAACGATATTGCCGTAAAATAACCGGAAATATCGTTATACCGGGGTAAACCAAACATATACTTGTTTACGGATGAAGAGGCTTAGAATGCAGTGTCATTGTCGTATATCATCGTGCAAAAGATTACAAAGCTGTTGTCAGAAACGTTGGAGATAACTCGATTACTGTTATGTTATTGGATTAAATTCAATATTTTGCTTAAATTGTGACTGTGAACTGATAATATCGTTATATCGGGGAAGATTTCACGTTCGGTCTGCTGAATTCCCATCGTTATATCGGGAATATCGTTATATCGAAGATCGTTATATCGGGGTTCTATGCCATACATTTCACTGTAACTTTTGCTGGGACATAAAATGTTCATCGTTATACCGGGAATATCGGTATATCGAGGATCGTTATGTCGGGGTTCCACTGTATAACGATCTTATATCCAACAAGCGCGAGTGGAATAATTGTTTTATTAAAAACGCCCAAAGAATTGCAATATTTTAGCTCCCAAGCTGTTTTCGTTGGCGCGTTTCGACTACCACATTTGTGGTCAATGGTATATGAGCTCACATACCATTGCCTGTTAACCAATCAAAACGCAGGAATTGCAATATACCATTGGTAGTTTTTAATAACAAAGGATATTCGGAGTTTGATCCACTGTATATATTCTTTGAGTTCCTACTCAAATTGGGCAAAACAGAAACACTGGAAATAAAGCAGCTTCTATTGTGTTTGGGGCTACTAATAGGGGTATTGTATATGTTGTTTGTTCTATTGTTCTCTCGAAGGGAAGCAAGCCATTCATGTAAGACCTTGTGAGAACTGCCACATGACCGCTGCACTGTCGACTTATTTTTCTAAACTACCGTATTTATTCGATTAAGCGACCAACCTCGAATAAGCGCCCACCCTGAAGGTAGGAAACGTTAATAAGCGCCCAGCCTCGAATAAGCGACCACCCCCCCCACGAAAAAACTTAAGTGCACAAGAGGAGTGTTGATTATTGAAGTTGACGAGTACTTTTAAGAAGAATTCCCCCGTGACCGAGTTTTCTTAGTATTTTACAGGAACTATCAATGAACAGTTTAAATTCTGCTTTGGTACACCTTAAAGTTTTGTTGCAAAAATAAACTTAGTTTTTGCTGAAAATCGTGAAAATTAAATAAGCGCCCAGCCTCGAATAAGTGCCCACTCTCAAGATCCAAAAGTTTAATAAGCGCCCAGGGCGCTTAACAGAATAAATACGGTATAACTGATCCTAGTCAAGTTATCAAGACAGTCTTTTAACGGAAACGATGTAATGGATATTATTATCCTTAACGCTTACAGCAAAGGAAGATATCTCCAAATAAAACTTACCATCTTTCTCTTGTAATTGTAACAGGCGAGTTTTACTTGAGCGAGTTCTCTGTTGTTCTTGGGTCAGAGGACTTGCCTTTTCCTCAACCGAGTCTGGATACAAATCCATTGGAACGAATTACCTTTTTTATACCAATCTGCTAGATGTTTCCTTATTCTTATAACTTGATATCACGAATGTATGTGACAGTTTCCTCAGTTTCGACTAAAACCTATTTGTCTAGGCTCTAATCCTGCAAACATTTCAGCACTTCCTATCAAAAAGTCACGCAACTTAACTAAAATCAAAGTTCACTCTCAGATCCCAAGGCAACTGGAATTTCGACAAAAATGTGTATAAACTTTAAATTCTTCAGTGCCTCGCAGCAGTAACGTGGCATTCCCCGCATCATGCAGTCAAGTTTGTTGCACTGAAGAATTCTTAAAACATACCGGGGGGTAAAACTTTTTTTTACTTTTTTTACTTTTTGTTTCCCGAAAGCTAAAAGAAAACAGGAAAGCAAGACTGGAAAGGATGGCTTATAAAGAGTTATAAAGTTCCGAAAGTTAAGAACCCTCGAAAGAAGAGACCTTCCGAAAGTAGGAAATAATGAATGACAGAAATTTTATTTATTAACAAGCGAGTCAAACTGATCTGATGACCTTGTTGGAGATGACCCATATTTCCCCTTATTACTCGGTTGTCATATAAAACAGAGACTGATTGTTATTTTGGCCTACTGGGCGGATCTGGTGGTTTGTTAAGCTAATTTTGAGTGTCGGTTTGCGGGTATATTCGTATTTATCTGGCGGTTTACGGTCAACAAATTATGCCGGTTTAGGCCTTTAGGAGAAAACGAAAGCTGTTTGTCGTCTAGGAAGATCAAAATATGGGCGGTTTTCGGAATGTGCAACCTCATGTTTCAGTATATATAGTCACCCGAAAGTTGCGACTGTCTAAATGAAGCGACAAGAAAGGGCTGCTAAATTTGGAAATTAAGGATAATTTTGGAATACCGTAAATGATCTAATAAACGCCCACTCTCAAATAAACACCTCGTATCTAAAACACGCCCCCTATAAAGTGTTAATTTTGTATTAGACGCCGCTCTATAATAAACACCTCATGTCTAATAGACGTCTCCCACCAAGAATCATCTCAAAAACTAAAAAAATGCTCCAGAGGGTAAAATCACGCAATATAGTTAGTTTTTTGCCTGACGCAGACATCGAATAGGCCGACAACGCCAACATGGTCGACCCCGATGACGATGAAAACGTCGATATCGCACTATGAACGACTTCTCTAGGTTTTGCATTAGCGCAGATTAGATAAGTCTCCTCAACTCTGATTTGTATCTTACTCCGCTAGAAAACTACGCATACTATTTGTTTTGTTGACATTGTTACAGTTTAAAGTGAAATAAACACCTCTCTCTAATAAACGCCTCATATCTATTTAACGCCTCCCCTAGAACCCCCAAATTCAATAGACGCCCCGGGCGTTTATTAGATCATTTACGGTATTTCAACTATTACAACTAGTCTTCTTCAGGGCTAGTGCTATAATGAAAGAAATAACGGTTCTAAAATGTGCTATGCCAAAGGGGGGGGGGGGGGGGAGGAGGAGGGTTAGTCAAGGGATGACAAGATAACATAAAGATAAATTGATTTGATATTACGCCGGAAAAAAAGGAGATCAAATACTCCTCAAGTTTAAAACAGGGTATAAAGTGTAATACATCTGAAATGGGGTACGGATCTGAAAACGGAATATTGCCACACAGAAGTCAGAGAAGTGACAAGGCTAAAATTAAAGGTATTATGGGTAGTGGAAGATTTCCGTTGCTTGTTTACGGTGTTTTCAGCGTTTGTTTTCAAATGGTTTCCTGTTCTGTCGCGCTGAAACACCAACAGGAAGGAAGGAAGTGGTAGTTTGTCAAGGAACGGTAAACTACCACTGCCCGCAATGCCATTTAGAAAGGTTGTCCCAACGTCGTAAAAGTGTACATTTACAACCTTCCTCGAAATAGCCCCGGGGGGGTACTCCCTATAATGGCCTATACGGGGAGGCTCCGCCCGAAAGGGGTACCTTTTTCAGGCTTCAGGTATATAAAAGGGTAGGGATTTCACGAGTTTAAGTATATGAAAGGGTATGGAAATCTGTCATTTGGCTATTTAAAAAGGCCTTTAATTAAAAATATTTCGAACAGACGCAATTTATGGCTGTATTATTTTAATTTATTAAGCGCTACATAAAAATGACAAGAAACGTCCTATTTTAAGTCCACGCCATGTCTCTTAGGTATATGAAAGGGGTACCTTTTTTCAGTTGAAGGTATACGAAAGGGGTACAATTTCTGTCAAAAATGGTATATAAAAGGGTAAGGGGTTAGAACTTGGGGCGGAGCCTCCCCGTATAAAACTTTTCTGAGTATCCCCCCCGGGGAAACAGCTACATTTCTTAGAGTCCTTACATTAAGAGTTTTTTTTAGCCTCTCTAAAGTTCTGAGTTCAAGACCCCTTAAAGTCCGACTTAAATGAAATAGGGTGGGTGGAATATCCAAGGACGGGACGAGTAGACCCAAATCATTTATTCTTGTCTACAAATGTTGACATGAAATATTAAACCTGTCGTTGCCAATGCACAGTTGAAAGTGTTTTGTTTAATCGCTGGAGGAAGTGCTGATACAAACTGAAACGTAGAGACCCGGTCCAAATTTGAAGTGTAAAACATCCCATATTTCCGTTAAAAGAATGAGGAAAAATGCCAGACCCTTAATGTGGTCTTAATTCAGACGACAAATGTGTTGATATAAGTTTGGAAGTTATTTTGGGAAAATCTCACGAAAGTCTTGCTCAAATTGTATATACCTGATTTTAGAGGTTGATTTATCAAACTATAGAATTTTATACCACTTCTTCCTTCTTCTCCTTGCTAAGAACTTATTTTCTTCCACCCTTCTATGGTCTTCTTTGGCTTCGAGATACCACGAAAAGGACACCGTATTTGCTGCCTGGGCAGTAAATCGAATCATCACGGTATATTTCATGACATCGAACTGGCGTGTTTTGTAGTCTCAATTAGTTTCTATTATAAAAATCTCGAAATCCTGAAGGACTGTCTTATAAAAGTGACAGGGTTGTTCGTCGTAAATTTTGAAAGGAACCCTAAAAGTTGCCGAATCTCGCTTTGTGAGTGTATCCCTAGAATAAAAATAATCGAGTCTTTTTTGATATTTTAGCAATGATACCCAAAAAAAGAAGGAGAGAAAATAATTGATACCCCCTTCCTCTCTCTTTCGCTTTAGCATTGTTGTCTGAATTTCGGGATTGCGGTCAAACCTCAGAGCAGGGGGGGGGGGGGGTCTTAAAAACGATTATTCGTTTCTTTCTGAATGAGGCTATTATCTTTTAGGAGGAATGCAGTTTTGGCGACTACCTCAATTATTTTGCAACTAGTTGTAGCTTCTTTCATATATTTTTTTCCGTTTAATGTCATAAACACCTGCATAAACGCTACCGGGATAGCCCTAAAAGTGGTTACTTTACACTCTACGAACTAGCTTGTTCTGTCCGTTTTCGGAAAACAATAGTCAAGTTCCAAAAAAATTCTCGTTTTCATAATGAAGGGACCAGTTGCTTATAAAATTATATAAATGCATTTATGGACAAAAAGACGAACAACACAACTAATCAGCAAGACTGAATTATGACTTTTATTATTGTTGGTGTTGGTTTGAATAATTATTTGCAAAATATTTAAAAATATTAACAAGAGCATTGACGGCATGAATTGCTACCATAACTCTAGTATTTTGTTACACATCAGATATTTAAAGGACACATGTTTATTGAAGCGTACCAAAGAATAGTTTCATTCTGTGAATTGTTCAGTATTTAAGTTTGAATTAGTACAAGAATATTCGGCATCAATAATTGTTCCAGTCATCTCTTCTTTGTTAAAGAAAAAGCAACCTCTTATACGCAGATATTCCACTCATATCCAGACCGCAATTAGAATTCTCTACCGTGCGCGCAAGCAAAGTCCTGAGAATGAGTTAATCAGAAGTGACGTCAAAAATTCGCGGTGTCACGATGGACGAGCGGGAATAATGGACGTGGAAAACTGGGGGCGAGACCATTTTTCCGCGGCTTTTTTGGCTTCGCGCTCGAAGTTCCACCAGGTTGGTAATTGAGAAGAGAAGACATTTTATTTTTATAGCCTGATGTGTTTGTGCTGTCCCTCACTACAAAATTAATTTGATACTTCTTTACACGAAATATTATTGTATTAAAAATCTTCATTAAATGGAGACTGCGAAAATTTTCTTAGCCTGCGTAGTTTTTTTTAGCGCGCGTTTTAAAGGGGCGCGAGATCGCGAGAAGGCCACGTGGCCGTGGCCGTCTAGCGCCTTTCGCGTTTCCCATACGCGCACTCGAAACTACACAGGCTAAATTTTTTTCTTTAATTTACCTTGATACCTTTTATTTTGGAAAGCAATTCGAGAACCGTTAGCACAACGGAACCGTTAAAACCTTGCAGACGTGGGTTGATAAAATTATTCAGTTCCATTTCTTGAAGTCACTAAGAGCCAACACGAAGGAAAAGAATTTTTTTTAAAACACTTTGGCTAAATTTCAACAAAGGATAATGCTCCAGAAACTCGCATTGTGTTAGTTACTGCAAACTGTTGGAAGTTTTCGTTTCTTTCTGCTTTCTGCATGATCCTATAACGACTCGTGAAAATAAAAGGAAAGGGTGTTTTAATATCGTGTATTCTATTTCTTAGGAGAAACTAACTTAAGGATAGTGCAGAGTCCAGGAGCCAGATTCACGAAGCTCTCCTAGAGAGGTCAGTTGAATCCTAAAATGCTCTTTAACAATGGGCTTTTGTATTTTATCACACATGCTGTCCTAGCAGGGCTTCGTGAATCTGGCCCCTCATACAAAATACACATTGTGCATGTGTTACTAACTAATAACATAGACTTTATAAATTCTCAGTGGTTTACACAGGGGTAGTTTTGGTTTGATTGTTGGTTCTCTAGACTTGATAGCTAAGGTGTAAAAGGATTCCACTTCAATTGTCCACTGCTAGAACTCATTTTCCCGAAAAAAACCACAAAAAACAAAAAAAGACGTTAGAGATTATCTCTCCCGTCCTCGGGACCACTGAGGTCTCAAGCCCAACAATTCTAAAACTGCTGTTAAACACATTTGTAGGTTTGCAAAGGAGGAAAAACAATGCAATATTTTAATAAGATTACCTATAAAAAAATCAAGGGGTTCTCCACAGTCCATTCACCCCTACCATGATATAACAACATATAGACACTACACGTTCAATCTACAATCCTACCCAGATCAAAACGTCTTTGTACAGGTATCAATAATAAATGTCTTTTTCTTTGGTTTCAGCAGGTCACAAAGGAGGATTTTACGTCTTTTCCTCTTTTAAATATTTTTTACGGCATTCACCTTGGTGTTCAAATAAGGAATCACCATATTTCTTGTTTCACTGTGTTCACTGTACTGCTATACTCCTCCATCAGCGTGTTCTAATAATGATTCTACCGTCAGGCACACTCGTAATGGACTTTTCTCCTCGAGAATATCAGATGGCGTACAAAGTTTATCCTACAAAATAAATTGAAAATCTATTATAGAACAATGAATGTTTGACTCGTTAAGGTAGACGTTTAGAGGTTAATACTGAATAAAATGAATCATCACTTCTGAAATAATTTGTACCATTCAATTAAAAAACAAAAAATACACACTATATAATACATTATAATGTCATAAACCACGACAGAAATTTGGGAATACGACAGAAAAAACACAAGCCACAGGCAAGCAGACAAGTGTTTTTTTTTTCAACATTTTTTACTTGCTTTATGATCAAGATATAACGTGCGCAAAACATGACTTTTTGGCCTATCAGAACGCATACAGAATTCAATCCATACCGTCAAATTCAGATAACAACTAGTAAGCCCTAAAAGCCGTTTTTGATGGGCCTATTTTCGAGGAGTTTTAATATCGGCAATTTACGGTATTTGCGGTTTTATTTTCCAGCTACTAGTATTGTTCAATAAGAACAGTCAATGTACAGTCGGTTACCTTGTCTACACCAAGCTTTCTACAGGCTTCAAGAAAATAATCCACATTTTTCTGACATTTCGGCATTGTAAGTTTAGGCTGTAAGACAAACAAACATGATCAGTTACGCCTGGCCATGGCAAAGTCCACGCAAACCTTGTAGACCTAATGTTTCTCCTCCTGACGTCACAAGGCAGGCTCTGTTGACACATTATTATCTATTACAGTGTGAATCTCTCTGAAGCGGATCCGCATGATCCGCTCACCTCAGGGCCACCAGTCTGTATACTACTAATAGCATACGAGTAGTTCAACCAATCAGAGTGCCGCATTATGCAAGAATTTGGTCAACATGTTTGTGAACCCGCAACTAATCAAATGGTTCTGCTTAATTCTTACCACTCCTGCTGAGGGGATATGAATGCTGGGAATCATTCCTTTCCTGATGTGATTGATAAGATGACAGAGGACAACACCATCAGCAAGTGATGCTGGTAAATCATCTGGTAATGCAACCTTAAGACGACTCTCAATACCCTGCCATGAAAACGAAAAAAGAATAATTAAATTGTTGAGAATGATAATAGGGACCTTTAGATAGAGGTACAAGTACTAGCCTGCGAACAGGCTATACAAGTACGACATTGAGACTTCCCAATTTAAATCCAGTTACATTCCCAGAACCCCTTACTCCTCCCCTGTTGCGACCATTTGAAAAGGAGATTATCTGTTCCAGATTGATGTAAAACGTGATGATCCAAAGCATAAAAACTAGCTTTGAAAGGTAGTACTCGTAACCACTCTTAAGGTCTCTATAGTGTGCTAGACTGTGGAACATCATTCCTATCACTCCCAGGAGAAACAGCTGACGTGTGAAAAAATTTCCAAAAACCGACACCAGAATTAACAGTCATTCTGTGAAACAAGACAAGTCCTCTACTGATTTTCACTCTTCCCACCAAGCCCATGGCACCATGACTCGCAGCTTTGCTTCTGGCACCCTTAGTCCCCCTTAGCATTGCACCCCTTAGCATTGTGGTTACTTCACATGGATTTTACAGAAACAAAGATACTGCTCAGTCTAAGTCCGTAAGACACAACACTGCAGAGATGATCCAAGTATCACCAGTACATATTAAAAAATCATTTTAAGAAAGGCAGTTCCTTAATAATCACAGATAAAAGACATGTTATAAGTACACAACCAACCTCTCTGAGTCTTTCAAGTTGTTCAAATTCTTCTCTAGCACTATCGTACATCCGTTTTATGGTGAAATTCGGATTTGCTTTATCTCTGAAGGTCGCTGGTACTGACAATAGACAAATATCGCGTTAAGTAAAAAAAAATAAAATAAAAATAGCCTAATGACTGGGGTCTTGCATATGAGCCTTGAAGTCGCGAAAAATGAGCCGGTGTCCTAGCGGATTTGGACTCCATATATAAAAAAAAAAAAAAAAAAAGGAAGGGGGGATTTTTTTTAAAAAAAGGGGAATTTTTAAAAAAAAAAGGAGAATAAAAAAAAAAAAAAAGAATTTACTTTCACACTCAAATGAAAACCGCTCTAATTCACGATTCACGTCTAGTTCAACTCTTCGTTCACGGGTCACGTTTAAACTAAAAATTGCGTTCACGCGCACGTAAAGAGATCTTAAAATTGGGAATCACGAAACAATATAAGTCCGAATCACGATTCACGGAAGATAAATAGCCTTATTCACGCTTCACGTAAAAAGTATAGGGGACCCTGTTAATAGTCACTGCGTTAGAAATGTTTTGTTTGTAGTGTAAGTAGGGATTTCCACATGTTAACCTTTACTAGGTATAATTGTCAGACTTAAAACAAAGAGAATTTCACCAAAAGCGAAAAAGCAAGTTTTTAAATAGTAATTATAACGAAATGTGCATTTGTGATCAAAGCTTTAAATAACAGTTTGAAAGGGGGTTCAGTTCCGCGAGGTGGGGTGCAAATCCACTAGCGGATATGGACTGGGTGGGGGGTCCATATTCGCTAGCGGATTTGGACCGTGGGGCCCAAATCCGTGGGGGTCCAAATCCGCTGTGACACCGGCAAGCAGACTGGAACGGGAGTAAACACAAACGTGAGCCTACATAGAGGTCAAGTAAAAATAAAAGCTTTAATCACACAAGCTGGAATGGTAGTTGAGTAATAAGTGATAAAGATTGGAGTAAGATAGACGCTGTCTTCAAAGCCTTATCTGTTTAAACTTGTTGAGACTAAGCCTTTAAAGCTATGGTACACATTTTTCTATCAGAGCACCATTCACCAGAATTAAGCTGACTGATCACTCAACATTGTGTAAATTCATAACGTGATGAGATAGATAAAAGAGCAAAAGTTTCTCAGCTAAAACATTAAAGTTGTGACAAGATTTACCCTATGGCATAAGGCAGAAATAAGGCCTGAAGGAGTGATGCTTTATTTGATTTTGCAGGTTAAAGGGACTATGTCACGGAGATTTCGCAGATTTTTGGTCTAAACTGTTCTGAAATTAGTGGCAGGCAACTAAACCCATAAACAAACAATATCTTTGAACATCTAAAGGAAGATATAATCATAATTTGCGGATAGAAATCAAGCTAAGGCTACAAATATCGATTTTTCGAAGACGCATGGGAACAATTTGAAAACGTTTGCCTAACGTTTTCAAGTTGCAATCCATTTCCATCCGCGCCACCCGCAGCCAAAAATGCTAGTTAACAGTTTCAGTGCTCTAATATAGCAAATTTTAATAAAAATGGACTGTTATTTCTAGGTTTCCTGCGACACAAATATAAATTTTGGCTGTTCAAAAATCTGGTAAAATCCGTAACATAGTCCCTTTAAAATACCTTGATACTTACAAGAACGAACTTGAGCTGCTTTTTGTCTCATCTTAATGTTCGGTAAGACTGATTCCTGGAAAAGTAAAAAAATGTTTTCATCACAGAGTTAGGCCACCGCACCTACTATATTTACCCTATATCCAATACCTTATGGTGCTTTCTAGAGCTACATACCTCCCATGCTTCTCTGTCTTGAGCATTGACGTCAGTTTGCGGAGGTGATTCACTGCCATTAAAAGAAACAGCTGCACCACCTTTACCACTATATCTCTACAAAAAAAGAAATAATACCTTCAAACTTTGTTAATACTGTGCAGATACCGTTCACCACATAAAGTGCGTGAGTTGACAGACTATACAGTATGTGGCCCTAAATCCGGACAGCCCTTGGTCCGGACTCTTTCGGTTCATCGTGCATTTTTCCGATAGTAAAAAAAGTTTTAATAAAACCGAACCTTTCCAAAGATTTCTTGATCTGTTTGCTGTCTTAAGCTCGCTCGAATTGTTGCGTAAATTTTGCGTGCCCGCCCAGGGTCCCAAACCAACCACCGTTTTCGATAATACAGAGTAATCGAGTAAGACAGAAGCTGTTGTCTTTTCACATGTAAGCTGGATGGTACGGTAACTTACAGGACAAATCTCAGCTCTCTGCTCTTCTTCTAAGCTGAGAAATACACGTTCGCATCTTTTTCGTCCGTACCAAGGGCCACATACTGTACTTCATTTAAATGCAAAAATAAAAAAATTCCGCCACTATAAATCTCTTCTTATAGCAAACAAATCATTTGGTCCTGACTGTGTTTAAAACTGTAAAATTTCCCTACTAGGGGTATTTCAAATTTAAATTCCATCTAAAGAAGTGCATGCACGACTTAAATAATGACTTTGTTTATTTTGAGGGATATTGTTAATTATTAGAGGGAAACTTAACAATAAACAACATTTTGCTCATAATACAAAAGCACTACAAAAAATTATGGTCCAGTAAGAAATGCAAGATCACAAAAAAGTATTTAATAAGATCATTAGCTTACTGTTTTACTGGACCCATCTCTTGAAAGGTTGGAAGAATGCTGCAAGAAATTTCAAACCAGATCAATACTTGCATCAATCCAACTACCAAACCTCAAAATATTAGATTTTACTATATTGTACCCTTGCAAGGTTGTCAAAATAAGCCAGCAACCAGCGCATTTCACCAGCTATTCCGAATACAGTGTGCCAGCTACTCGGAATATTAGTAGATCAGTTCTGAGTGTGTGTTATCAAGTTCTGAGTGTTTTGTGGTCTCCTATCTTTTTGGATGGAACCTGCTACTCAAAATACCAACTGACAACCCTGGTTAAGAGCATTTAATTAGATTAAGTGCATGCACACCAGGCACTCAATTTATCCCCTGTGATAAAAAAATTGACCTTATAGGCTTCATTCGCTAAGATTAATGACAAAATTATTGGTGGTGGCTCTAACCTTGAGTCGTTCTTCTTCAAATTTCAATCTGGAAAGTTGAGCTTCTCTTCTGCTTTGCTGCATAAGTGCATCCCTTTTCCGTGCTCTAAGTTCTTCCTCCTGGATAAAAAAAAAATAAAATAAAACAGGAAAAAAATAATCTCTTCCAGTCCCATGCTTGAAATATTACAGATGTCCTTTTTGATCAGCATGCATTTCCAGTACACGTATGTGGTTATCAGCGTTTTAAGTATATTTCCTGCTATTTGGAAACATTAATTTTATGAGAGGGATCATGAATTACCTGTCTGCTCCATGCCACATCAGGAGATTCCATCTCAGGGGAACTGTAATGTCAATGAAACAATAAGCAATTACATACACATAATCCATTACCAAATTGACAACAGTATTCACCCTGGAAATGCACATATGAGAGCGTGGTAGGTCGAGCCCAGGGATTATTTTCGGTTTCTATAGTATGGGAGGCACGGTGGCCTAATGGTTAGTGCGCCGGACGAGCAGTCCAAGTTCGAGCCCCAGCCGGGTCACTTGTGTTGTGTTCTTGGGCAAGACACTTTACTCGCATAGTGCCTCTCTCCACCCAGGTGTATAAATGGGTACTGGCGACATAATGCTGGGGAGGAACCCTGCAATGGACTAGCATCCCATTCAGGGGGGAGTAGAAATATTCCTAGCCGCTTAATGCTACGGAAACCGGGATAAGCTCCGGCGGTGTGGGCCGCTTGGCTCGTGGCTTCTCCTTTTTTTTCTATAGCATGGAGTGATTAGGGGATTACTACTCCCCCCCCCCCCCCCCCTGGATGGGACGCTAGTCCATCTCAGGTTACTCCACCAGCATTTTTTTAGGTCGCCCTGACAGTTCACTGGTACCTATTTAAGGGCACTGTGAGAGTAAAGTAAACACAACAACACAATGACCTCTGAGCCTCTCTATGGGTACACAAGGTCTTCGTTTTCTTCACAATTTTTTTTTGCAAATCTTCGTCTTTTTTTAAGCAGATCTTCGTTTTACAGATTGGAACGGTTTGAATGTGTATTCAGTGTAATTTGAGTTTTGACAATTTTATATCTAAGTGTTCATTTTGATCACGCGAATTTTGGCCAATTTCAGATCTTCGCTTCAATCTTGAGATCTTTGTTTTTTCCACGGTGATCTTTGCGTCTTCAATTTCTTCGGAAGTACCCATAGAGAGGCTCACCTCTGTTCGGGCTTGAACTTGGACTGCTCAAATTATAGTCCCATGTATTAATCATTAGGACACCACACCTCCCACATGAGTTGAACCCACATAATAAACCTGTGACACTCCTGCATACAGACTCGATTACAACAAGTTCTCATTTTGTAATAATAATAAAATAATAATAATAATCATTTCTATAGCGCTATTTAGCTAATCTTTCATAGCGCTTTACAATCACTATGCTAAAATATAAAAATAAAATATAAAAATACCTAACTAAATTAATCTATTGAGCTAAAATATCTATACATGCAGAGAGTGAAGTTTTTAAAGTTAAAAATTTAAAAACTAAAAATATCATGATTATTTAACTGGACTTAAAGTAAACGTGTATAAGAAATAAAAATTAAATGTCATAGGCTTCTTTAAAAAGATAAGTTTTTAGGTTCTTCTTAAAAATGTCTTCTGATGCCGATTTTCGGATGCTCAGTGGCAGGTTGTTCCACAGCCTTGGCGCAGCAGTGCTGAACGCCCGGTCTCCGTAGGTCTTGAGTTTAGCCATGGGCTCAGTTAGCAGTTCTTGGCCACTGGAACGTAGTGACCGAGAGAACTTTCTAAAACTTAGCATACTAGAAACATAGGATGGTGTTTTGTCGTTGAGTGCTTTGTAGACTATTAACAGTAGTTTAAAAATAATACGGAATTGTACGGGTAGCCAGTGTAGCTTAAACATTATTGGGGTAATAGAATCATATTTTCTTGTTAACGTGACAATGCGAGCAGCTGTATTCTGAACACCCTGTAATTTACAAATTAACTTTTTCGGAATACCATACAGAATTGAGTTGCAATAGTCGAGCTTGGAACCAATAAAAGCGTGAATGAGAATTTCCGCAGAGTCCTGAGTGAGATATTTGCGAATCTTTGATATGTTCCTGAGATGGTAATTTGCCTCATTGCATATCTTTTTCACATGTTGTTCCATACAAAGGCAATTGTCAATGATGACTCCTAGGTTTGTCTTACCTTGGTTCTTTAGCTGAACCTGAACGTGTTAAAACTTTATAACTCGGTGGACGCCTTGGAAGAGGAGGTTTCACACTGTCTCTTCCACCAAACGATGAGGAAGACAGTCTTCTATAGACAAACATAAGTTGATAAAATTAAGATTTGTAAATGCTATTATAAGCTTTTTCATTTGCTACAATTTAGCAGTCTACTCCTTCAAGAAGCACCAGTTAATCTTGTTTGAGACTCTTGTGAGTGGGCACAGAAAAACAAAACCACAGAAAAATAACACTTGTGCTTGCTTTTTATATGTTTTTGCTGCAGTGATTCCAAGTGAGGAAAACATAAGAGCAAGTAGTTCTTTTGCTTGTGTTTACTCTTGTGCTTACATCGCTGGTCTCTTCTCCATCTTATGCTTGTGATCATAAATACCATACTCCACTAGTGGAAACCAAGCTCTTGTGGCCATTTGCCTTAAGGTCATTGCTCTGTATTGCATTGCGCATCCTTACTGCGCAGAATTTTACGTGTAATTACCGCGCGCACATAAACAAAATGGCGGCTTTTTTCTATGCAGCTTAGTCCGCGAGAGAAGTAAATTGTCGCTTTCTCGTAAACGAGTCTGGTGACCTATCAATTTTTTCTCATATTTTGGGTGTAGTGATCAAATTCTTTCTGTAAAATGAAAACAGATCAATTCTTGTGTTTGAAAAATAAATTATCTCTAAAAACGTGTACTTTGCTAGTACTTGCAGAGGATTTTTAAAGGAAATATATGGAATATACAAGGTCTTCCCGCTCCTAAACGAATCTGGTGACCACCCTTTTTTATTTCAAATTTTAAGTTCCCTTAAAGTAATAAACCAGTAGTTAAAAATCTGTTCAGTTTTATTTCGGGGCAATGACCTTAATGGATGAACTCCCAATCCTCACCACCACAATACTATGATGTTTCTAACACAGAAACACTCCATGAAAGTTAAAACCAGCTGTTCTTACCTCTGTTCAGGAGTGCCATTCTTAGTTTCCATTTTTCTTCTGACCTCTGCTTGCCTCTCTCTTTGTAATTCTTCATGTTGAGAATGGAGTTTCCTTGCAACACTTCTCCGCTCCTCCACCTGCCGTTCTTCCTCTTCCTTCTTTCTTCGTTGCTCAGCTTCAATTTGTAGAAATTCCTGTTCAAAAATAAATCACCAGTACAGAAATCAGAGAACAAAATCAACTCTGCGATATCAATGGAACGTGTAGTGCCGTTAAACCCTGCGAGTAAGAACCTGTACTTTCCTAAGTTAGCCTAAGCAGCTTCTTACATCAATAATTACAAATTTAGGCTAATAGAATTTATTGCTGCTAATAGAAGTAAAAGTGGTATTCAGCCGTTTGTTACATCTGTGGTTATATCAATAATAACATTTTGATTTTCAACATTGGCATTTACATTGCAACTGGAGGTGTCTCCAAAGAGGATACAGAATGTCGACCTATCTTATTTCCCTAAAAGTTTTCGATTTTAGAAAATAAGAACCTGTGTCTCCAAATTTTAGGCTAAAGAGGTTTTTATAAAGTGTCTATCTGGCACATTTTAGCCTAACAGCAGGAGTGGATCCAGACCGGTTTCACTGTTTTACGAAATCGGTCAGATTTTTAAACAATTATTTTTTTTGGGGGGGGGGGGGGGGTTAAAGAAAATTTCTAAGTTTCAAGATCAAATGCGGCTTTAAAGCTTCCAGGGAAATGGTACTGGCCAATATTAAGCATGCTCCCAGGCTCGCTCCTTCGGCACTCGTGTACGCTCATGTCATTGGAAAACAGTCAGCTTTTTTTCTGGATCTGCGCCTGAACAGGTTATTAAAAATTAAAAATTAGGTTCTTGCTTGTGGGCTTTTACTATTCTGCATGATTTAAAAACCACCATGTACAGTATAAGAAACAGTCCCACACTCAAAGGCTTTCACTTGAATGGCCACACACTAGACCATACTCTGGTATCGACATTTTAGATGTGCTACTTTTTTTAAAAAAAAATTGTGACACAACCACTCCAGAAAAACAAATTTCATAAGAATACTGGAAAACGTTCATTTCTAAACATTGAAAATACACTGCAAGAAACACCTTCCCTGACTCAGGTATCAACATTACAAGTACTACATGTACTTTTTAGAACTTTGTGACACAACAACTTTTGAAAAACAAATTTCTCAATAATAATGGGAAACCATCATTTCTAAACAGTGAAAAACTGAAATACCCTGCCAAGTTAATGTTTACTTTTCTGGGTTTGTAGCAAAATAGTATAAAACTATCGAAAGTTTCGATGAAAATACAAAATACAGAACACTCAGTTGACACTACTTGAAATAATTTTCATTATTTTAACGATTTCCCCAAAGCACAAAGTTCTGAAACATGACATTCTAATACTAGGATAGTTTTTAAAACATCACAAAATAAGAATGTTTAAGAGTCAACCAATGATTGACTTTTAAGCCCAGGTCTTTTCAACAGCTGGTAACAAAACATTTTTATTTTCCAAATAATTGAGAGGGAATTGGTATGGAAGGGGGGGGGGGGGGTTAGGGCTTAAAAGAGAGGGAGGGGCTTTTTGAAAAGTAGAACTGCTAGAAGAGGAAGGGCTAATCATAAGGGAATAGCGAAGTGAGTGAGTGACGTCACAACTCAGACAAGACTCAGACAAACAAACCGAAATGGCGGACGATTTTCCTAAACACTTTCTAAAGCAGCCGGCATTCCTAAAACTCTTATATAAAACGAAAAATTTGCTTAGATTCCTTCTATTTATCTCAGAACAGGCTGATGTTTTTGAGCCTCGTGGAGGTTATACTCATTTGCATTCTATTTTTAGACCTCGTACACTTGGCTATTAATTTAAAACAGGGGGGGGGGGGGATACACTTAGAGTGTTTACCACACCGTAACACATCTTCAGATAGTTATCGCTGTCATATCAGGATTGACAGTTCCTAAAAAGCATGACTATGGTCGACAATTGAATTCTCAGTTAACCTCATTTTTATAAACTCTTTTATTCAACTAGCACAAACATCTCTCAATAAAGCAGTCTGAATCATGTTTGAATCACAGACATTGTTTCTACTTGAAATCTTTAATTCCCCCACAGGTGATCAACAATTAGTTTCTCCCAACTATGTTGTCAAGCAGAGAGAAGAATTAAAGAAAATCAACTATGGGGGATTTTGTCTTGAGGTATCACAAAAAGGTTTAACTTCTCATTTGGTATCAAAACATCTTCTTGGTTCACCCCAATCCTAACTGCATTTCAGTTTCACTAGAAACTTCTTTAAAATAATAAAATAATAATTATTACGCAGTTGTTCTTTTAGTTTTACTGATAGATAACACCTCCTCCCTTTTCACAACTTGAAAAACTGATTCTTCCTATTGTAACAATAAAATTCTCCTTATGCCAGTTCTTAAAATTTGTTGATTCACCTAGACACTGAAGTTGAAGATTTTCTTTTATTCTCCTCCCTTGCTTGACAATCATTTAGGCAGATTTAGCAAAGAAAATAAAATCCTAACAACAGCTTGGGCACAGGATCTAGAACACTATCACATTTCTTGTCACAATGCGAAATTTGCAATAGGATATCATGATCTTGTCACTAGAACAGAGACTATAACACCAGAAGTTGTTTGAGATCATGTTGTCTTTGTAATTAACCTCTCGCTATTGAAATTGTAAGGAGAGCCTAGCTGTCAAAGACTGTTTGGAATGTTAAAATGTTAATGAACATAAATAACAAATCAGCAACAGTACTTGATCATGCTCAACAGAATATCCTCCAGCCAATAATTCTCAATAAAGAGTACATCTACAGTATGGGGCCCAGTTCTCGGCCACTTTGTGTTCAACGCGTTTTTTCGCGCCCCAGTTGAATTAAAAGAAAAAATTATTTCCTTCAAACGATAGACTGATTCTTGTGCTCTTAGTATCTTGAGTTTGACCTTTCAACTCGCTATAGAAAGCTCACACGGTCGAGTTTATGCGAAGGTAGGTGAATTTGTTTTTTCGAAAACTTGTTTGTTTAGGACTCCTTAAAATTCATGGATGTAGTTAAATTCGTATTTTGTCCGTGAGCCCCTACCAAACGAGCTAATTTTTGGCATGTAAAACTTAGAATAATTCAGCTTTCTGCTTAAGTTAACTTTTTGTTGAACCGTTGCATATGTTGGTCTTAATTGACTTCGAAATTTTTTCGTGTGACTTTTGGGTATTTGCCAGTCTCGGCCACCCTGCTCGCTATCACAGTTTAGTGCTTTTGTTTTTAATATAATTTCATCTGCTGCAGCAATAATGAAAGAAAGAAATGTTTTAAAAATAAAGTTCAATTAAATATCTAAGTTTTGAGCTGACTTTTGTCTTTTCTATTATTTCTACAACACCTAACTCTTTCAAGACCTTTTCACTGCAAAATAAACCATCTAAATGCATTGGTCACACAACATAGTTCTGCGGGTTTGCCAGACCCTGCACAAAACAAGCAACTAGGCGTGTTAAAACCTTGTTTTCCAAAGTAAAACAAAGTCTCCTAAATTAATTTGGGATCGACATAACATAAATAAGTTTACAGAGTGATTTTATGGCTGTGGAAATTAATTGAGCCTTTTTATACAGAAAATTACGCACAAGCTTTTGGTGGCCGAAAACTGGGTCCGGGTGGCCGGCACTGGGCCCACAAACGGAGCTTTTATTTTTTTATTATTACTCGGGCAAATTAATTTTGACCGGTCGATGCTTACAACAAAAACTGAATAATGTAGTTAGCTCTGGGCGAAATTTCAGCCTGCGGTTCTTCTGAGGTAAGAAATACAAGTTAACGTCAAAAGTGGCCGAGAACTGGGCCACATACTGTACACGGTAAACTTTTTTTTTTCCTCAATAACAAAATTTAATCAACTCTAAATTATTTATCTTCAATAGTTTTGATTTTTATAATTATTACATCTCCATTTAAACAAATTAACAAAAATATTAATTTAGTATTTTCAGATTCATCACAAGTTAACACCATACCATGTTAATAAATTAATCTGTTCATAATATATGCACCATGTAACAGTCTATAAATTACTATAAATAAATTACAACAAACACATACTTTGTACTCCTTTAGTTGACAGTTTCGATACTTTAAATATATACTATACTACTAACAATTTATACAGAACATACATAAATAAACAACCTTTTCAAAATAGTCTATAGTTATGACCACTTTTTGAGGAACCACAGATTATATTTTAGTAGCACAATTCCACATAAAACTATGTCAGTTAAATATATGATCAACTAATAACTTACAACTTATAACTTATAGACTCTAGAGTTAAAATTATGGCAAGTATTTTTTTTTACTTTTTTGAAAGTTAAATACTAATTGACAAAGAAAGATCATGTCAGACTTCGCTGTCTTAGTCCATACACCATGACCTCAAATGTAATATTTTTCTGTCCAGCACAACCCCACAGTCAATAAGCTCATGGAATTTTTTTTACTGTGTTAAACCAAAGCCTTATCCAGGCAATTTTTTAAGACTACAGATAAATAATAAAAATTCACTGAAAAACATTACTCTCTTTGAATGCGTTTTTCATGTTAATAACATCAGTTAATTTTGTTCTTAGCTTTACTAAAGATCTACAAAAGCACTGAAAACAATGTACATCTCTTCAATGCCTTAATTTCAAGGCATTCGTTAATTGCTTACAAAATGCACAGACAATTTAATTACAAAACTGTTGTACTAGGGTATTTCAAAGGGATACATGTATCAATAATTTAGAGCCACTTTTGAAGCCAATATGTTATTTTCAAAGTGATACAATTTTCCAAAACAGAGCATTCCTTTCTTTACTGCAATAGCAATGAACTTCTGAAATTCATTTATGAAATAATCACTCAGTTTAAATGAGGATAACTAATCTTAATTAGCACCGTTTTTAAGAATTTATTTCTGCTTACTCCTAAGTTTTAGTTTTGATAGAGAAGACAGTGTTATATTACATTTTCCAAACGCCACATGCCACTCTGTTCATGTCGCTCCTCTCTTTATTAGTGAACTGGAAATGTGACAAAACACTGTCTCTAGTGTTCAATATACAGTATTACTAAGAGGAAAGACTAGAGCACACAATCATGCAATTATTTAAAAAAGTAATATTAAAATTAATGTTGATAATTTGTTGCCAAAGGGTTTGTGGAACTGTTAAACTTTACTTTTTAAATAAATTGACAATTGTACACACATATATTTTTAAAAATAAGAACAAAAAAAATAATAAAAAATAAGTTACATGCATTACTAGGAGTAGAGCATCTACAGATATCTTTTAAATAAAATCTTCAAATAAATAACTGCAGCTATTGTATGCAAAGATGACAGTTGTGCTGTATATCATGTGCAGAATATCTCAGTTTGAGCTTCACTAAGAGAATATAATTAATATACTAGTAAGAATAATTATTATAATATTTCTTGCTTTATAAAGGACATGTTCATTCCAAAATGGCACTTTTTCTCTTAACGAACGAAAAGGTAATACAGAGATGTGTTACCGGTATTCACCAAAATTTCAGCTTCCAAAGAGCGTTAAAACCCTATGAAATCCTTGTCTGAAGTAGTCCAAAAATTGAGAACCAGCCTCTGCCATTTTGGAGTAACTTAGCAGCCTGGGGATGTATGTGGGACATCAATGAGCTCAACTTGTACTATCTCTCGGAGTTTAGTTTGTGCAAAATGATGCTGTACAAACAGACATTTAAAACAAGCCAATACAAAATAAGAAAGGATAGTCAAGTATTTAAATAATGTTTAAACTTCCTGCCAAACTCAATTGAGCTCTTTGACGTCATACATACATCACCAGGCTGCTAAGTTACTCCAAGATGACGGCATTCAGTTCTCGCCTCATGTTTAAACTTGATTAAGCACTCCTACTCATGTATTAAACATTACTCAAAATATGCTGATCATTACTGGGACTGAAAGGATTAAAAGCAGTAGGAAAGCTTACTTGATTAAGAAAGAACTTTTTTGTTATATTTTATTATGGTTACACGTTTTAAAGGCTGACTTTTCTCCTGGTTTTTCTTTGAAAACCCAGAAAATGCCCAGGCAAAGCAAGGCCACGCAGAAAGACAGGAAAACCGCTCCTGGATTGAAAAGAGCGTAGAGTAAAACAGCAAGAATAGGCCAGGAAGTATTGCTGAAGAAGATTGTCTTGAGAGTGACCTGCGAAGGTGGCCGTGCATTTATCTGAAATGAAATGAAAGGCAAAAGTTACTGTGTGAGCCAACAATTTTGGTATTTTACTTCATGGAAGTAAGTGCTCACGAGTTTCAACTTAGTTCCACAAAGTAATACATTGTTAATGGCCACACAGAAACTTGTGTCTTTTTTTCTGTTTCTTTTTTAACTGTTGCCAATTGAATTTTTTAGCGGTTTATCTCATTAGAAGAATTTAAATTACTTTGGGCCACCTCACTTTAGTGCCGTGTTTAACTTATTAAAAAGCCAAGCATGTGTGACAATTAACTGTTAACAACAGAAGATTAAAAAATTAGTTCACTTTTAGTATTTGTTTCCAACAAATGTCAGAGTGGCATGCTTTGTTGTTATTGAGTAATAACAAAACCAAGCAGAGCAAGACCTAAGTAATAACCACACATCTATAGTTTACCATGTTTACTTATTATTGTAACAAGAAAACATTATTATAAGCTGCAAGGTTTTCTTTTAGGCTTTCTTCGCCACCTCTGTTTAAATGTTTTCTAACTATTTCGATTATGTTGTCATAATGTTCGCTAAAAAGGTAAAAATATTATTTACAAGGCTAAAAAAGGTTATAATTTTAAAAAGGAACTGAACGTTTTCGACTTGTTGTCATCATCAGGGTTAAAAGCCGTCCGTGATTTACATCGTTTTTATACTCAAGTTATTCCCGAAGGGAACAACTGCGCAACATAGCAATTGACTTGTTTGTTCAAAGTTGGGCTCTTTTGTTGGATAATTAGTCCCTCTATGATATTTCTCTTAAAGTACGATCTTGCCGAACAAAGGACTTCCCACTGGAATGAGTGGCTTGCCGAAAACGTTCGGCTCCTTTTTAAAATTTTATAACCTTTTTTAGCCTTGTAAATAATATGTTTATTTTGATTATATTATTTACGTTATTGTTACTTGATGTGGTAAATAGCATAACAGGTGAATAAAATGCTTGAGATTTGCAGTGGAGGTGAGCAAGACCAAAATGGTCATGGAGTGGTGTTTTTTTTTTTTTAATTTTTGTGATTTGGTTATTTTACTAAATATGTATAACAAGAACAACCTTAGCCACCTTTAAATCTTTAGTTATCTATAGGATTTTAACTTAACAAACTATGATATTTTTCTCACAATTTCAGGTACATGTACAATGAATGAAATCAATAGAGAAATATAAATACAGCTACATGTACAATAATTATGTAACAATCAGGAAGAAGTTTAATCTTTAACAAAAATGTGTTTTATGAAAAGAAATGATGAAATAACCTTTATGTCAAGCATGGTAGAGACAAAAAGAGAAAGATATTTATACAGTGAAATCCCAATTGGTTGAACCTCCAAGGAAAACAAAAATCGGTTCAACAAATAGAGAGTTTAAGAAATCTTTGGGAAAAATTGCAGTGAGCATGACCAGTTTTGACTGGTCAGCATTTGACTCTTTTCAATCCAGAAGTGGTTTTTGTAATTGTGTGAAGTAATGATAATGAATTTATATAGCGCATTTTTCATATATATAGGTTCAAATGCGCTGTACACATACTGTAATTTACTACACAAGGCCAGACCACAACACTGGGAGCTTCATGCCCTACTCTTTGCGAATAGTGTGTGGGTTCTTTAACGTCACCTGTTATAAGACTGAAGATCAGGAGACGGGACCTACGGTTTATCATCCTTTTCCGAGAAGACAAGAATGTCTAACCATTTGCAGATGTAATTACAAAGGCAGCACATTCTCCTCAGTTATTTTTAGCCCCTGAGTGTTGGTCCGGTCTGGGGTTCAAACCCACAACCTCTCGCACAGCAGTCCGGCGCTCTACCAACTGTGCTAACCAGGCGGCGGTATTGAAGCAAGTGAAGCAAATCCAAGGGAAACAAATTTTGGTTGGAGTTACGAGGAGGTTCATGACTTTAAGGGTTCAAGAAATTAGGATTCCAATTCAAGTTTTTTTATTATTATTCCACTGAAAGTTACCCAGGTGACACAAGCTACAGATGCTAGTGTTCATATGCTCTACCAATGAGCTACAGATGATTCATGGAAGTTAGACCATGTACAAATGAAACAAGGTTCAAATGCAACTAAGCTCCCACATATTGGTTTTGTCGCAATGTGAGAATGTATGGAAGAAAATAATAGTACATGTATATAAATAATTACAGTGTAAGCTTGGTAAAAAAAAAAAAATATATATATATTTTTTTTTATTTTTTTAAATATACAATTAATATTTATTAGTACTTTTTAAGGTCTGAGTATTCTTCTGTTAACCTGTTTAAGCAAGATCTTTCCAAACCATCAACACAGAAGATATTTCATCTAACAAACACATGGAATACTTTGCTCATCGTGACATAATCAAAATTTGAATATGTAGAACAAGGTGTGTATCAATCCACTAGAAAGTGTACTAATTAGGTCAACAAAAGAGAGAAGTTTGAAAACATTCCATTATCTGGAACCGCTGGACTCACAGTGTGCTCATTCTTCAAAGTTCTTTTCTTCTGGTTGGTCCATAAATAATTTTTTCTTCATCATTTCTACTCTCTTCTTCACCAGCAGAAAACAAAGAATATGCCACTCTCTATTACTAAATTTATTTATATTTGATCTTGATTTGTCAACTTTTATGGAAGACCATTCACGTGTTTGTTTTCTGCTCTCACAAAGGTGTTTTCAAAACACTTTACTTTAGAGCAAAGTCCTTAAAATTATTTTTCTATCATGCCTACCATACCCACACATAAACATAAAAAAGTTTTGGACACCTCCCATTGGTTGTGTCACAAAGTAATTAATTCTTTTATATTTCCTAATTTCTGATTGGTTAAAGGCAAAAGGGGTACCATTCAACCCTTTTAAAATATGCAACAGTTGCACAGAAGATACATGCATGTATGGGATACTTGCATATAGATTTGATCAAATTCTCTTTTTAATGGTTATAAAGGGGAAGCCTAGAGGCCAAGTGGCCCGCACTTGCCTGAGCTTATCCTGGTTTCTGTTAGCATTAAGCGGCTAGGATTATTTCTACTCACCCGTAAATGGGTGCTAGTTCATTGTAGGGTATATTTATTTTTCAAACCAGTTTGGTTTTTATTTTCCTTTGTTTTAAATTATGACAATGAATTTGGGACAATGAAAAATACAAAAATTAAACTGGCTTGAAAAAAAATAAACCAAAGATAAATTTAAACCACAAAAGCTATGTCTTGTAAATTGCATTGGAGATGCCGACTTCACAAAAAGTTAGAGCCCTGGCATATAACCTTGTAGCAGACCATCACCAAAATATGCAAACATGATTAACATCCATAAATTATGAGCTCTTCGCCAGTTGGAAATGAATGCCATATAATGCCCAAGAGATCGGAAATTTAAATAGGCTTGTATCAATCAATCGATGTCTCACAGATAAACACAATTTGAAAACAAAATAGCAAAAGAACAAACCTTTTCGAGTTCTTCTCCTTCAGTAAACTCCTCATCTGGTTTAGATGGTATTTCTCCAGCTTCCACCTCATGCGCATCAGCAAGCAGTAGCTGGGCTCTTTCAATCTCTTTCTGAATCTCACGTCTCTTCTCTTCTGTTTCAAACACATTGGACAGTGGAGGCCTTGTCCTCTCTCTTTCTCGTAAAGAGCTTGGTCGATAAACATCTTTCTCATAAGTCTATGAAAACAGGAGAGGAATGAATAACTTACTTATACATGGCAGACTTTTCTTCGGGAGTTAATATTCTTTAATGTCAAGCAAAACAATTGAATTTCTGATTGTCTTCTGCAGTTAAATTATTTTGTCACATCTTTTCCTTACAGATGCCCCTATGATCATAAGCAAGATTTATCATAAACAGTAAAATAAACTATAACATTAGTCATACATGTAGCAGAATATAACTTAGTCTGTTTCCAAACAAAATGGCTAATCAAACAGCAACTATTGTCTTTCGCAAATTACACCCCAGAGTTTGCTCAAACAATTCACTCATGCTCAGATGGAGGGAGAGACCTCTTAAGACAGCAATTAGGCAAATGTCCTTTTCAGGTGTTAAAATGAGTACATAAAGCAGTCCAGTGCTTCAGTGGTTAGGAAAGAATCGTGTGGTTCTTGGACAACACTAAAAAAACACATACCGTATAATTTTACTCGAATAAGCGCCGCCCTTGAATAAGCGCCGCATTTGGGACCAAGAAGTTAATAAGCGCCCCCCCCCCCCCCCCAGTCACGATAAGGTACTTATTCAAGGAATTCCGTGTAACTTAAAATAGCACTACAAAGCAACTCTAAAACAGCCTTGGAAATTCCTTTTCGTCAAAAGCAATGTTTCGCAGTGTTATTTTATTTTACCGCTCCCCCATTATTTTTTCTATCCAAAATTCTTACAATACATAGTTCTGTTAACGTTGTGAAGGCCGTGAACTTTGTCGGGACAGCAAGCGCAAAAACTCTCTTCCGTAAAACTAACAAACAAAAGTCCCTTGTTTTTGTTACTGTAGAAGTTTCGTCAATATTCGATTGTTTGTGACGTCCATGCCAATTTTAAATAAGCGCCGCCCTCAAATAAGTGCTGCACTTGAGGCGCGAAAAATTTAATAAGCGTTGCGGCGCTTATTCGAGTAAATACGGTAGATGGTATGTGGCCTGTAAGTACAATAGGCCTAGCTGCACATTCACAGCGAAATTACAAACTTATTGCTAACCCGAGGTGGCCTCCCCCATAAGCCTTGTGGTTTCTTAGAGGTCTCCTCGCCCTATCTTTTAAAGTTATTTTAATTTGTATTTGTAATTCTGAAGTGGCAAATAAATGATGATGATGATGATGATGATGATGATAATAATAATAATAACGGCTTTATTGGACGAGCTTCCACAGAGTGGCTCTTCGTCTTCCAAATAAACTAAATTTACAAAGAGTTATTAAAATATATAAAATATTATTATTTACAATATTTACAATAAAAAATAAAAACTATGAAATCGGAAACTTCTCATAAAATTACACGAATACTATAAAAATGGATCACTAAAAAGTCATTCGATTTGTAAAAAGAAAAAAAGAAAACTGAGGGGAAAATTAACCTATGCGAGACTTTGCATTTTTGAATAAAATGTCTTAAACGACCCTCAACCAGTGAGCTCACCTCTCTTGGAGATGCATTCCTAGATAACTCCAAAGAGTTTGCTCTTCTAACTTTGTCAAGCATCAGGTGATTTTCAGATGCATCATCACTACAAGAGAAATCAAAGGATAATAAATAATTATATACATGTTGTCTTTTTAGACAATTTAATGTGTTCTGCCACTGTACATAACACTGTGTGTGTACAAATAATTTTTGAAAGTAGTAGCAATACCACACACTAAAATATCTAAGAAGGAATAAATATTAACAAAAATTTCTTCTTACTGAAATTCCTTTGCCCCGCACAAAACTATCTAAAAAACAGTTTTAGTTACCAAGGTGCGGAGCTTTGGAACAGCTTACCATCTGATTTGTGGCAAGCACAAACTCTCAATGGTTTTTGAATTGGTTGTCGACATCATTTTTCTTAGTCACAAACTAGCCAGCCACACACTAGAGCATCTAGCTGAGCTAACCATCTTGTGTGCCCGTTTAATTTTGCTCAGCAGATTTCTCTTGTGTGCGGACATTTTTTCATGAGAATTTTACCTCTCGAGGCCTTGAGGAAAATATCTATCGTGTATGATATTTTTTGCCTCAAGAGGAAAATTCCTCAATGTGTGCGGGTGATGTGAGCTACTTGTTCAGCCAGAAATATCTGTAATCAACTGTCCAATAAACACACGCAGAATGCTCACGTGATTCAACATGACAGCTTCCAAATCAACCTTGCTAAGCACTTTGGTCACTGTCCGCAGTGAAATGTGCAGTGTCAATGGCTGAGCAAATGGGCACGCGAGACAAATAGCACAGCTAGTTAGTGTGCGGCTGGCTTAAGAATGTATATAATGTAACTTTGTATTCATTTTGTTCAAACCTTGATGATCTTGGAAGAGAATAATTTCTAAATTCTCTATCAAACGTTCTTCTCTGTAGAGAAAACATCAAAAACTATTTGTAAAATTCCATGAATAGCATGCTGTATCAATGTAAGAAAAACATGAATATCAGTTTGTTTTTTAAAACAGTACTCAACAAATGAAGGGGATTCAGTTTAGAGAGGATACAGTGTAGTTAAAGATGACAAGAATAAAGGTGGAAATGCACAAAGCTTGCAAAGATGGCTTAGAACTTTTGTGACACCACTTATTACAACATGGAATTAACTTATGTTAGGAATTGCAGTTCATAACAATTTGGTTTATTTCATAAAATTTATACTGTTCTGGAAAGGGGATCCGTTAGGTGGGGACAAGGGAAGTATGGGACCCAAGAAAAACTCTTGGGGGCCCAAACACAGATGACTTTGAGGTCCCAGGACACAGAGCAAATACATGCACCTACAAGGCCTAAATGTCTAAATAACAGCATGTGTGAAGTCAGGGAAAGATTGGTTCCCAGCAGTAGGTGAAAAAACATGTGAGAACTTCTGTACAGATACGTCATCACTGGCACAGTACCTTTTCCTGCTCATGAGCTGTGGCACTAAGGTATTTGAAAATATGTAATTTCCCTTTTGTGCAAACCTGCAACAACAAAACAATACAAACAAGCTCATAATCATTTTCTTCTAGATTTATTTGTTTTCAACAGTTTGGAGCGTGAAAAAGTTATACTGACATCGTCTAGAACTTTCCACCTCTTCTGGGTTCTCTTCAGGACATGATAATGAATATTATATTAGCCACTACGTTAAATATGCTGGGCAAGTAAGAAAATAGCACATGAACATTGATTCCCTAATCATTACAGACTTTTTGCAGATTGTTGTTCACTTAGAATGATGTGATTTGAAAGTTTTGTAGTACTGTGACTTGATTGACATTGTCTTTTGTGCAGTTTTAGAGCAGAAAGCTAACTCACAGGAGAAGTTATCTGGGGGAATAATTCCTTAACTTGTTTACACAATATGTCGTAAAAAAAAGTAACAAGGGAAGCTCTGAAAGCTAAGTCAAAGCTAGTTGATGCCAAAAAGAAAACATGAATATAACACAACAAGACAAGACGGGTGGAAGAACAGTCGTGGATGGCAACAGCAGAAGCTACTACCAACATTACAACACTACATGTTACATGTCACATCAATCTAGTTAAAAGAGTCATTCTCATAAAATGGTCTGGCAAATTTGCTATAAAAGCTACAGATGGACTGTTTAAAGGAGAATATTGTTTGCAGTGGCAGATCTAGACTGGGAGGGGCCAGGGGGGAAGCCCACCTCCTTATATTTGGTAATGGACATGAATCCCCCTCCCAGGGGCGGTACAACTCGAGGATTTTAAGTGACGGGGATGATCGAAGGATTTTTTTGGGTTCGAAATTTTCGATTCCGGGATTTTTTGCGGTAGGAAAATTTGGCAAGTATTTTTTTGATTTAAGTAGGGATGTTTTGGGTATTTAAAACAATCTGAACAATCGTGGTAAAGATTTGGCTGCGTTTTTCTGTGAATAAAGTACAAACAAACATGTTTCGCTGTTGATTTTTTGAGGGGTTAATTTTTGATCTAGGTATTTTTTTGGGTTATGTTTGAAGCCCTTGGGATTTTTTTGGATCTTGAATTTTGCCCCCATTCGATCATCTCCGTCATTTGAAATCCCGAGTACCCCCCTGGGATCCCCCTGCCCAAATTTTTTTCAGGTGTACAAACAAAAAAAGCCCCACTACCCTAGTTCAAGGTCTGGATCCTCCACTGATTTGTGAATTGGTCAAGAGTGTGCCATCCTTTTGACAGCAGAACTTCACAACTAGGTGTTCAAAATGACCTTTAATCTCTTACCTGAGCAGGTGGGGACGTCAATGGATTGTGCGCCAGTTCTAGTACTGACAGACTGGTGATCAGACGATAAGCAGGCGGAATCACTGACACTTTGTTATAAGAAAAATCTAACCTAACCAATTTTAATTTACTAAGTTCTGCAAAAAGGAGGAAAGACACAAATTATTTATTAACAAGACAGACATACATGTAACAGTTATAATGTTCACGAAAAAAATACACTCGTCTGATTGATTTTGATTAACGACCACCTCCTATATTTTAATATATATTATTCCGAACTGCCAGAAACAGAATTACAAGGTGAAGGTTCAATCAATTTAGAAAAATTAATTTCTGGGAGAGATTGCTGTTTTGTCTACAAAACCTAAAACTGTCTAAAAATGAAATAAATGACTTTTCACAAATTTACACAAAAAACGAGTTTCTCTGACCAAATATGGGAGAATAAAGGGAGGGAAGAGAAAACCACGATTAAAATTGTACTTCAAAACACATATTGTTCTTTGAAAACCGGGCCCTATTTTTAACACAAAGCTCTACTATTCCTCAAGGCATCTGGTAGTTAAAATACATTAACTTGATCTTAAGTTTTCTACCTTTTCCCTGTGAAAAAAGTACCAATATTTCCCTGACCATGAAAGTCAAGCCGTTCCACACTTTTCACGATTACAGACATCGTCTATCACACTTACCATCTGGTAAAACTTCTAAACGATTCCTCCGAATGTTTAAATCCTTTAAAGATATCATTTCACCCATGCTACTGGGCAAGTGGATTAATTCATTTGAGCTCAAATCCTGCAAAGAAAAAAAAAAAACAACAATAAAATGTGATAAGAAACAAATCTACCAATGCTTCACTAATTTTTCTTTTCTTTTTCAACTGTCAGAGATGAAAACCTTGGACTAGACTAGTAGATGGTTGTATACAGAAAAAGATAAAACAAACCTGTACATTTAACCTGTTTATACCAGGCTCAAAACGCGAATTAATGTTAGTACAATTTGGTACTTTTCTTTGTTTTAGTGTATGGTAATATATGATAATGAATATTAATCAATGGAAAATACCAATTACCATACTTTCATCAAGGGTAAAATTACACCATAATGAATGGGCAGCTGCTTGTGTTCACAAACAGTACCAGCTTCTCACAAACTGGGACTTCGTAGAAATGGTGTAGTGGCTATCTGTGTTTATTTATATTTATTTATTTAAGGATTCGTACAAGTACAGGTGCTTAACAATAGGACACAAGTCCCCTACTTGGTTAAAACACCCACACCCAGCCCCCTAAAAAATATCCCGAAAAACCCTTCCCTGATCCGACTAAACTACAAATCAAATAAATCTAAATAACACAAATACAATCTGAAATATACTAAACAACTTAACAAGTACAGACAGAGAAAATATTAACACGGCGACACTCAGGACAAATTAATTAAAAAGAACGAAAATTGTCACCATCAAAAACATTTAAAAGTGTAGTGGCTATCTTGTTGCCCCCAAATTAAGATCTGAATTCTAGGCTAGGCAAGATACTCAAGTGCCTCTCCCCACCCAGGAGTATAAATGGGTACCACTACATGTAAATTGTTGGAACCGACATTGGACTAACATACAGGATTTATCTCCCAATGTTTAATTGCCAGTACCCATTTATACACCTGGGTGTGGTACTGTGAGAGTAGAGTGTCTTGCCAAAAAAAAAAAGACCTGGCCAGGCCATGAACCTGAACTGTTTGATCGACAGTTGTATAGTTCAGCAACTAACCATAAGGTAACTGCACCTTCCTCAGATAAAGTACCTTGAAATATTAAGCCTAGATTTTTCATGTTCTCTATCTCTGTAATGCACCTCTGTCAACTTTCTCCAGTCTAACCATCCTTGATTTTTTGGGGTTTATTAATGTCTCATGGGCAGTTTTATACATAAGATTTCAATCACTATTATCACTGTTTAGAGCTCATAATGATAAATCATTTTACTGTATATGCCTCATTTGCATTTTCCAATGTCCTCATACCATATGGTTCACAATAACAAAATCACATTGTTGCATATTTGATAATAACACTCACCAAATCTTGTAATAAAGTTAAATGTCCAATTTCTACAGGTAGGGAGGAAAGCTTGTTGTTACTCAGGTTTAACACTTGTAAAGGTAAGGAGCAAAGTTCTGAAGGAAATGTGGTGATCTGGTTCCGTCTGCAGATAAATCAAACAAAAATTTAACTGAGAGAGGCTATTGAATACTTTCAACCTTGTACACCAGGTTGCATTCTATGTTTAAAAGATATTATAATTGGCTTTCTTAAGAGAAAAGATTTATTAAATTATTTGATAATTCTTGGTAAGATAACTATTTGGGAGTGTAGAAAAAATAAGACCTCTCCAAAGTTGAGATTGTTCCTGCACAAGGTCGAAATTAAGCAAGAGGTCGAAAAGATAATTGCAATAAGGAACAGAAAGCTTCGCGATTTAAACACAAGATGGGAACTTCTGTTCAGTTGTAATCTTAAATTAACTTTAATTCAAGGAAAGAAATGGAATGTCCGTTGGTTTTATTAAGCTTAAATATTTGACACACTATTAAGTTGTTTTCGTTAATTTTTGTAAGAGAATTTAATTGGGTTTTTGCATTGTCTATATGTGTCACTGTGTGGTGTAAACTGAAAAGTGTAATTATAAGCATTAGGTGTAATAAGTTTAAATACTATATTGTAAGTATATTGTAATTAGAGTAATGTAACATGTATTGTAAATAGCGCTTTTGTGTAAGTAGTGTAATGTAATGCAATGTAATGTAACTTCTTCTTTTTTTGTGTCTTGCAATAAATAAATAAAAAAAAAAAAGGTTGCATTCTATGTAAGGTACGCCGAAGATCTTGGATGTGAATTTAGGGCCTTGGCATAGACGTAAAAAGAAATCTTTGGCATATCTTTATACACAGAATGCACCCTGACATGAACATCTTAATACCCTAATGCCTTTTATTTTCATATGGGTTTTATTTTATTTATAACAATTTTAGCATTTTTAACAATTTTAAAGAATTCTAGTGACTATACTATTCATGGAAGGCAGTGCCTGCACCATTTTACTTCACATGCAGCCTGAGTCAAATCATTTGTGCAGACAACAACACCATATAAATTATCATGAAATATCCACCAAAATCTATACAAAACTGGATCCTGCCTGAGAGCTTGTGCAGAGATAATCATAAACTATTAAAAATGCAATTTTTGCTTTGCAGGTGCAGAGTCGTGACTATTAGACCAACCTTCCCCCCCTCTGGGCTAGTAAAAATGCCAAAAACCCTGCAACTGAGGGCAAAGACATTGCAAATAATTATAAAATATTTTTGCCCAGTGGGATATCTGGGCTAGGAATGTACAGCAAGTTTAATTTTTTTCCTGACACTGATTAAATGCAAATTTTATTTTCATTTTTCACTTTTATCTTGCTGTTAAAATCCAGTTATGCATCCCCTTGAATATACATTTCATTTCTTTATTAGGAAAGATTAAAACTGCCAAAATAAACAAACATACAATTGTGTACAAGGTACAACAAAATTGACATACAACAAATTGCTCCCGGATGAAACACAAATTGCTAAGATGTCACAATAAATTGAAACGGATGGTTAAATTTATCAACACAAAAAAAGCGAAACCAACTAGGTCTTTTTTCTGAAGTACTTCATGTGCATCCCTGCAGGGATTTCATATTTTAACAAGCGGTAAATAAATAGATAATCGATCAAATTGCAGCTCTGATTTAAAGTTCATATCTGATGACAAAATTAAGAGAGATGATTATCTGCTACTGTTAACACTACCCACCTCAAGTTTAACACTCGAAGAAATTTTAGTTCGCTCATTTGTGCTTCTGGAACTCCCCGTATCGCGTTGTGGTATAAATCCACCTTTTCGATCATAACAAAGTCGCATAATTCTGCCGGGAATTCGGACAGTTTGTTTCTCGACAGATCTGCAAGATAAACGACCAATAGCAATATTGTGAGCACTCAAACACTATGTCCACTTGTGAACGAGAAAACTTGTACTTTTGGAAGCACACAAGTTCAATATTTGCAGCTTATAAAAGCTTAGCTCACCGATTTCAATGACATCAATTAGTTCGCAATCCTCCGTTGGATCTGGGAAATCGCGGAGGTTCTTCAAGCTCAAATTCAGCTTTCCCGTCTCCTCTGCTTCTTTGAAGCATCTCTCTAACGGTATATTTCCCGACATGGTCGGGTTTACATGCTATAAGGAAAATATTGGCACTTTAAGTCGACGTCTCTTTCGCCGACTCGGCGACATCTTGGAAATCTCTCAGCCTCGTGCTATCAGTGCGCATGAACGAGATGCATTTCCCATAAGCCTCTGAAGCTTTCGCGGGAAAATATTGCAGACTTCTACCCGTACCCTCGGGATGGGCCGAGCGAGCTTTTTCAATAAATACAGTCAACTCTCTCTTAACGGACACCTCTGTAAGACGGACACCTCCATAAGACGGACACCTGGTGATGGCCCCTGCCGTTTTTCAGTCATTTTACTGTAACAAAACTCTCTGTAAGACGGACACCTCTTTTTAAAGACGGACAACGGACACTTTGAAACCCCCAACGGACACGCACAAAAAGTTATTTTTTTAGTGAATAATACTTCATAACTTGGTATCGACCTATAGCATAGTAAGTCAGCGCCTTTAGAATAAAAAATTTTTTTTTTTGGGGATTTTTTTTTTTAAAAATTTATTTTTTTTTCTTTTTTTTTAAAATTTTTAAATTTGGGGTCATTCCTCCCTCAAGGGACCCAAGAATGGGGGGGTCCCGACGGTGTCCGTCTTAGATAGAGTTGACTGTAAATAAATATCCAGTTGATAATATGTCGACAGAACAATGAACGCTATCCGATGGACTTATCCAACCTTTGAACAACTTAGTGCTGGCTCCAAGAATAAGAGGCTCGGGATTTTTTTTTTTTTTTACCCATAAAAATTAGAAATGGGGACCAGGAGCCCGGACTGCATTTTACGTAGGTTACGCCGAAGATCGGTATGGACTAAAGCGCGCGGCATACTGGCGTACGTTCGTCATGTTTTAAACCTCGCCTCGGTGTATCTTTGGCGTGGGATGCACACGGAATGCACCGTGGGATCTCGTAGAAAATTGCCACCTCAGTAATAAAATAGACTTTGTTTTACGTGGGTAGCACATAACAATCTGACAAGAGAGCCCTGAAGGGGAGTGGGGGTATAAAACCCATTTCCCAGCCCAAATTTTTCGCTAGAATCCCATTTCTCAGCCTATTTTTTTGTCCAAATCCCTGTCCTATTCTTTTGTTTGTGATCCCCAGAATCCTAGTCCCAGTCCCAGTGAAAATGTGTTTCAATCCCTCGGTGAATATAAGCCTAACGTGAATTTGCAAGGACCACCGTGACAAAATAGAAGTACTGGATCCTCACACTGTAGATGATCTAATCAGCTATAACTAAATAACGAATAAAGAAAAAATTGCAAGGCCGATTCTCTGTAAGACCCTGAATAAGGAAGGCCGTGCCTTCCAAAATATTGGAATTTCAATACAGTCCCAAACCGGTGAATCGCCCTTGCATTTTTTTTCTTTATTCAATTATAAGGCTAGAGAATATCAAGAGAAAGCGCTTGCGATTAGCAAGGAAATTGGGGACAGAAATGAAGAAGCTGCATTTTACGGAAAGTGTTTTTTTTTTTTCTCTTAGAGATTTTTGGGACGTCTGAAATTCAGGCTGCGGAAACTGGTGATGAAAAGGAAAAGCAAAAGATTACGGAAACCTAGAAACTGTACCTAAGAACTGTGTCATCAGCCAGAGAAAACACTTCTCAAAAAACTAATTATAAGATATAAGACACAGTTGACACAGTGAATTGAGTTTGCGACTAATTGTTTTCTTACATTAATTGGCGAAGCTATCACAAAAAAATGTTATCTATCTGCGATCAATTATGCCTTCTCTACGAGCAGCTCCATTTCTATTTCTTTATGTGCAATCTGGGAGACGTGCATCATCCCTTTTAACATGGGAGTCTTCTTCCGTCCACATAAAACTCAACGTCTGCACAAAACTCGACGTCCACACTCAACTCTACGCTCGCACGACAGGGATCTTCCGTCTGAAAAATTTTAGGTGCGTTCAAAATCGCATGGTAAAACTTTCTTAACGATATGAAACACAAAAGAAGTTCTAGAGTCGTTTGATCAACATGTCACAAGTCTCTGAGGACACAAGCAGAGGTTGATGATCGAAAGATAATTGTTTAGAGAGGGAATATATCCCCGACCTTATATTCGGCGGGTGGGGGCTTATTATAGTTGGGATTTTTGCGTCTGAGATTTGGGGAGCTTATTCGTCATTTTACGTTCATTTTGAAGGGGGGCGGCCTGGCATGGGAATGTATTTTTAAACGAAATTTTGTCCGGAGTGTGCGTGCGCTAAGGGAGACCCTGTTCCATATATAACATTGTATCGGTTGTATTGTATCATTGTATCGGCAGCATTTTATCCTGGTTTACTACTAATGGTTGTTTGATGTATTAAATCGGGATAATTTCAAAGAAATAAATGCTCCAAACAAAAATCGAAATACACCTGCTTTATGTAAACTCACTAAAACAGTAATATTAGCAACTGGTAATAATGTTCATTTTTTATTTGCCTCAACCATGCAGATTACTACCTTACACTTCGAACAATGTAAATGCTTAGCTTTGTACATTATATTTGCTGCGATGAATATATCTTTAAAATTGCAAAAATAAATTCTGACTAATAAATTCTGCAGGTGGAATGCCACTGCATATTTATCTCCTTAGCTCATTTGACAGAAGATAGTAACGTGACAGTTGCCCCTCATAGTTTCAACCATTCTTGTTGAGGTCACACAATTCTTTTCCCTAGTGTTGCGTGACAACATAAAGCGCTTCGTGTAATACTTTTCTTTAACTCAGTTTCAGTAAGAGTACAAAGTTGAGCAAATTCTCCTTTCCGATCTTCATGCATTTCTTATAATACTAGTTGAGAGAATTTGATTTTGTATCAGGATAATACCCAATGGTGATCACCTCTTAGATTCTCCTGATCAGCATGCACATCTTTGAAAAGATGTAAGGAGAAATTGGATTTTCATAACTGTTAGTGTTGACTGTGCTAAGGTTTGCAATACAATGATTGATTGTTTACAGTAAGCTATCACTGGTGGATCAAGACCTGCTTATAACATGGGGGCCTGAAAATTTTTAAGGCACTTTGGTCCTTAATTTTCACAAGGAGGATGACGGACCCTCCTATAAAATCTGGGAAACCATAGATCCTCGAATAATAGCCTAGAGCGCAAAATAATCAAAACAGTCTTATTCCTGAAAGAAAATATTGCTCCTTCCTATATTTCCCCTGCTTAACAAATTATCTGTATCATTAACAACTGCAAAAAGTATGGGTTTTATCCAATTATAACCATTTATTTCAAGCTCCCAAGATAATATTCTTTACTCTTTGTTTGCAAGGTACTTAACCCTGGAATTGAAGTCCATTTGTTTGCATTCATCAACTTACCCATGTTAATAATCCCCCACTATTTAAGAACAAATGATAAAAATAGCAATTGCTCCTGGCTATAACTCAAGGAGATACAGTTTAAGTTATCTAGTCCATTAAGACTTGTTGATGATGATGATTCAGCAATTTAACCCTGCGTTAAAAGATATCATTTAAAAGATACATCAGTAACTCTTAGTAATGGTCTCATGGAGGGGGGATGCTCAGTAACTAGACAACTTCTTCTGAAAAATCAGATAACAGCTCAAAACAACTTCTTCATTTACAAAGTCAACTATTGAACCATTTTCTTTAATTTCCAGAAACAGTTTTCTAGTTGCAAATAGCAAATTCATCCATTCCTGACCCCAGAGCCATTTGCCCCCCCCCCCCTTAGCTGGCAAAGCATAGGGCATAAGGAACAAGTGGCTCTGGGGACACATGATTCGATTGGCTAGATTGTTAACAAAGAGAATTTAAATCAAGCCTATCAAATCAACCGTAGTAAAATCCCTTACAACAAATTTAAATTTCCTTTGTTAAAGATCTAGCCAATGAAATCATGTGTCCCCAGAGCCACTTGTTCCTCATGCCCCCTAAGAGGGACATGCAAGCGGCTCTGGGAATAAGAATGCAAATTCATCATGCATGCAAGCAGTAAATACATGTAGTAAGCTGTATATTGAAGAACAGAATATTTCAAGACGCATCCAGTGGCTCAACGTCAATTCTTATAAAGATTGTATTGTCTCTTATGTAGCTTCTAGTCCTGAGTGTGTCCAGAGAAACAAACTTAGGGCAACCAAATCCAAGACTCTTAACCTTGTTTGGCCTTTTAAAATAATCACTGTCTCTATCGCAAGTAAGCCTCCAAACTTTATTCTGTCGCACCGCCATATCATCATCTTGGTCAATAAGAACAAAGTCCACTCTCTGTTGAAATGGCCATGGAAGAATAGCGTCATATTCTCCTTTCATGATCACAACATAAAGAGAAAGATGTGTCCCTTTTCCCTGTCCAAGGCCATTAAGAAAAGCCTCCGCTCGTAGCTTGTAGCCATATTGTCCTGTGTAAAATGGCGGACTGCAAAGTTTTTCTTTTTCTTTCTTGGTGGCCGATTGCTGAAATAACTGTGAGTAGTTGGAGATTTTCCACAGAAATTTTCCATTTGTGCACACATACTCTTGTCTCTGTTCAAGTTCTCTTATTCTTATGTGGGCCAGATCTAAGTGAACTTGCATATTGTCTTCAACGTGTTTTTCCATCTCATTACGCTTTCCCTACGCAAAAACACCAAAATAACATCAGTGTGCAAAATAGTAGACCAATATAATTTTAAAAAATCAATCAGTTTTAAGCTTCTTTGCTTGAAAAAATTCTTGTCCCCATCAAAGAAAAACTTTTTTTTAATTTTTTTTAAAGTAAAGAAAAAAAAACTTTTCATGCTGCATATCCTTGAGGCCTAATAGTTAATGAATTGGCCTGCAGATCGGGGGGTGGGATTGCAGGAAATTAATTCAGTGCCTAAAAAAAGGCATGAGACAAATATGTTCTATATTTATCATTTAATTCAGGCATTTGATTAAATGAGAAACACAGCGTGATCCATTTGGCCAGGAAATAGACTTAACTGGCTAAAAGTAATTTAATTAAACCTTCTTTTTAAAACAAATAACGTTTATGGGCTTTTAATTTAACCTTACTGTTTTAAAGTAGTTAGTGCTAATTAACAAATGGTAAACGTCACAGTGTGCACTATTGAGTTACAGATGCATGCGGGAGGTTGCTAGCTTCTTGAGTGATTACCAAACCTCCCAAGTGCATCTGTAACTCAATAGTGCACTCTGTGACGTTTACCATTTGTTTTATAGCACAACTTTTAGGAGATTTATTAAAGTTTCTTCAAGGTAAAAGTGTGCGCGCTTATTTAAACGATTACGTGTAGTGCTCTCGTAAACGCTGACGAAAACCTAAAAGAAAAAAACAAACAAAACAAAGTTTTGAATTATTTCAAACTTGCATTATACCTCAAAGTCTTTCAGCATTATGGAGAAACGGTTTTTCTTATGTTAAACTTTTCAAATTCACAGAAAAATCGAGAAAACATGTAAAAACTCGTGAAGTAGTGGCACTTTCTTGTGCCATGTCGCAACAGATCAGCGCACGCGCTCAGGTTGAAGCATACGTCAGTGTGCACCCATGGGCAAATAGTAGACGCTAAATTAACCAATCAGAATGCGCGCTTTACTTAAGTTGTGCTATAACATACAACAGTTACATTGTTAAACCAAATGTAACACTCTACAGCATAGCTCTCACCTTAAACTTACAACCAATGTCAGTGTATTGGCAAGGTACAACAGCCAAAGGACAATCTCCGTCTATATCCACATGTGTTGACATCTGTCACAATAAACAAAACAAGGAAAAATTAATAACTAACAAATCATTTCCTTAAAAAACTAAATGGGCTGTTGATAGTAGATACATGTATACACAAAACAAAGATCACACACCTCCAAACTAGCATATAATTGCCATACAACCAACCAAGGGAGGAAAATTAAGGCACAGGGGCATGATGGATAGCATGCTGGACTCTGGATTAAGTGATATGAATCTGGGTTTCAGCCCTGGCCAATGGCACTGCATTCTTGAACAAGACAGTTAACTCTCACAGTGCTTCTCCCCACCCAAGTGTATGATTAGCAAAGTACCACCAGGGTGGGGGTGGAAGACCCTGTGATGGACTAGCATCCCATTCAGGGGGAGTAGAAATACTCCAAGAAGCTTCATGTTTCTGAAACTGGAGATAAGTGCTTGCCTGACTGGCCTAACTATTCATCTATTTAATTACCTTATCAACAACTAACAAGTGCAATAATTTAAAAAGGAACTAAAGTAACTAAAAAGATGCTCTTAAAACTCTTGAAGGGAAGCAGGGTGTGTGTGTGTGGGGGGGGGGGGGAGGGGGGAGGGACTGAGGGATTGGATGTTTAAAATTATTTGATTAGGTAAGAAATTTCTTCCATCCAACATTTTAATATTTTCCCCTTTTTCTACAAGCATGGCTTCCCTGCTAACAAAGGGTACATGATTTGAAATTTTAGTCTTCAGAAATATGAGACTGCTTTTAACATTTCATTACCTGGTCTCTTGGTATGTCTGTTCTTCCACAGTTGTTAATGCACTTAATTGGAACTCGTTTGCAATTTTCCAGATGAGTCTGAAAGTAACATAATATTTTTCAATTCAATAAGAAATTAAAACAATATATATAACCTGGAGGTGTTATAGAAATGTTACATTTTAAACACTTGAGGTAAACTCGATCACACTCGGGAGTTTTCAAGGACAGTAAAGAACTTCTATGATACGCTAAAAATATAAAAAAATTAAAAAACATAATCATCATTTATCATTTTGATAATCTGGAGTTATCAATAATTTTGTTAAACATATTTTTTTTGGTGGGGGCTAATAAAATTGAGTTTAAATTATAAGCTGACCATTATTGAGTCCATGGATGCTATGTAGGCCAACCAGAGTACTTACTATTCAAGATAACCAGTGTGCAATTAAGGCTAAACTGTACGATATTCAATCTATTAACCAAAGGGTTATATTTAGTGTATCCAAAGAGCTCTATTTAGGCTAACAGGAGTGCTATTTAGTCCAGAGCAATTCCTGTATTACGTTGTTTGTCTTTTGCCATGTTCGAAATCAGGTGGAGTTGGGATACCCATGGCCAAGCAGGGTTTTCATTAAGAATTGTAATAGCAGGAGAATAGTGTAAAGTATCCGGAGAAGGTTCCACATCTTAATAAAAAAATAGGTACAGGCCTTTGAAATTTCGCCGGAGAATTCTATGTTGTAGTGGGAGAATTCTCCGATCTCCGATGCCTAATGAACACCCTGCCAAGTAGTTATGATTCAGGAAATTGACGTGGCCTTGGCCTTGGCCAGAAATTGGATTTATTTATATTGAAATCTAGGCTTGCAACATCAGATAATTATGTTGCCCAACAAGCTGTAAACCTTTCAATTTACAGGACTGGTGTACAACTTCTGTAGACTTACAGGAAGGTTTATGAGCTCTCCTATCCAGTCACACTCATTACCACTGTTGTAACATTTCACTGTCAGTGACAGCACTGTCCTTTTACATGCTCTATCAGGGTATACCTGAAATAGAAAAACTAGTTTAGTGCATAAAAACTTGTGATTCACATCTGAAAGAATTACTCAGTTTGCTGTATCCATTTGTATACTTGAGTGAAGTAAGGAAATGTGAGAAAAAAGTGACTTTCCCAAGAACACAATACAATGAGATAAAAATAATAAGTTGCTGTGTAGCACTTTGTTCATGTACTATAAAATGTTTTTTTCTTATTGCAGTTTTCAGTGAAATGCGAACTCTGAAATATTCAATCCTCAACCAATGGTTTATGCTTTTTGCTGCTGTCAATCATCTGATCGGACCTCTCGGGAAACAGAAGTTCACTTCAACCAGGTCAAAAGGTCACGTCTCTTGATTGTGATTGGTATTATTATTATTATTATTATTATAAGATTTCAATCCATTCTGTTTGTTTCTGTTTGTCATGGTTCGTTGGAGGCAATCGTTAGTTGGATTTTGAATTTCAGAGTTCGCAATAATTTTCACTGAAAACCGCAATAAAAAGTGCTAAAATGTTATCTCGTTTTGCAAAACGTTTCGGGAATAACCCCTTCATCGGTTGCAAAGTTCTAATTGAAACTGTTGAGCGATTATTAAACATTACTTTCAGGCCTGTCATATGGCTTTAGATTCCATATAAATGTTGGGCACACAAATTCTAACTTTCTGTCTATATTTCATTTAAATAAGAGATGGTGTTGCAGAAAATTTTTAAAATATCAAGATTGCAATAAAATTAACAATTGTTTTGATGTCTTTGTGCCACCATCAACCACTTCAAAATGTAAACTTTTTTTAAATACATATTATCACAAACAGCATGTACTTTCATTTAAATAACCTCAAGGACAAGGGGGGTCTGACTGAATGTTTAGTAACACACCCATATTACAAGATTATAAGGCATGGCATGAATCCACATTACACTGTGTGTAATATTACACTGTGTGTAATATTATATAATAAGACAGACTGCTGATTGTCTTCAGATCCTCAATGGTGAAAGGTTAATTAAAATCTCAAGAGGGACCGATTTAAACGGATGCACAGTAGGGAAAAAATATATTAAGTACATATTAAAATTCTGCAATGTAACTGCTTTTTAGCCTTTATTATCAAACAAGATGAAGATTTCTTCAATTGTCAATGGTTACTAAGTATAGTAAGATTGACTGGCTGCACCAAATAATCTGAGCTAAAATTAAAAAATACAAAATTTTCTGCCCAAGCCTTAGACTAAAGTGAAGCAGGGTTTAACCTGTCTGAACCTCATCAGCAAGGGAAGTATTACATTACTGTGTCACACAGGATGCTGGATTTTAGAATTCCTAACAATGAAAATCTTAGATAATATAGTACCACTGTACTGTAAAAGTTGCCTTTCTATTATCAAGACCATAAGGAAGATCGAAAGTTAAGCTTGTTTTTAATCTGTAAGAGAGATTACACCAAGTGTATAATAACTACATGATTGAATAAACACAAATCTAAAAGCCAAAATGCAATTCTGTGCTGAAATACTGTAGAAGGATTTTAGCGGGATTGTGATGCTGGAAAAAGCAATATTCAGCATCTGAAGCTCTTAAAAAAAATTGTGTCAAATCATGCGTGCTTAACTGAAAATAACAATCACTACATTCTACTTTATGTGTATCTGCCTGCTTGAAGCAAAGTCACTGGTCTATAGCTAGTACAGGATTAAATATTTAATAATAAATTGAATTGGCAGATTTTGTTGAACAGTTTGAATCCATCTCTAGCTTATTTGTAGCTTAAATCAATGTTAAAAGTAGACCGCAGACCATACTTACAAATGAAAAGCGTTAATGTTAGCCTGCGTGCACTGGCTTCCCTCAATGTACACTACTTTCTTCTAGGTACTTGTAAATTAATCCCTCTCTCTCCACAAATGGTTGTTAAATAACAGATTTTGAGGCTTTTCACAGACAAAATAAACAAATGGATTTCTGTAGTTTGGTTGCCTAATACGTCATTGACATAGACCAGACATTAACATTTCTCTTTATAATTATGTCTATGAAAGTCAAAAGAAAAAGAAAAAATCAAAAGCAAACCTGCTGTTATCTTTAGGAACAAATAAACTGTAGCTTAAGCCTCTACAGTTTCTAAGACAACCATGCTGTGATTAGAATTACTTTCCAGAGTTTGAAATGAGAACTGTTGTTAAAAAACAGCTAGCATCCTGTTATTACAATTTTCCGGAGATTGAAATACAAACTCGGATATTGGTTTACCAGTTTTTTCTTTTATCAGATTTTAAGATAAAAAACTGTACTTTGACCTTGGAAACTGACCAAAAGATATTAAGTTAAATATTGTTAATTATTCTTCTGGAATTGATTTACTTCCTGAAAGCCAAAAAAGCAGCTGTTTTGACGCAAATAAGAGAAAAACTTTGAGTTAGGTTAGTTGCTCATGATGGATAAAGGAATCACAGACTTATCCATCTCCATAACCAACAGCAGATGTTATGAAGATCAAGTGAAAAGTACTGATTACACAAGAGGCATGTCTCTGATATGAAACAATCTAATCTCACCAGTTTGTAGAGTTGAAAGCTGCTATCAAAGAAAACAACAAAATGAAATCTGAGTCAAGTTCCCATAAAAGGGGGGTCTTGATGCTGTTTCATGCCAAAAACATTAACAAAATTCACATCACATTATACTTCACATGTGAACAACAGATTTAGTCATAAATTCACAAATCTTGTTTCTCTTCTTGCTATTTTCATGCATCACAGACTTATTTTTGCCCTTATCCTGTGTCATGCATTATAAACCCTTAGCTACGCTCAGAAATCACATGCATTTATAAACAACAGTCATGGCCAAAGGATCTGTTAAAGCTACCTTAAAATCCTTGAAATAAACTTGGTGGAGTGCATAAAGCTGCTTATTCAAAAGGTGTTGCAGTTGCAGACATGAGAGATGCCAGCTGGTGTCAGATAATTTTGACGAGATAGGTTTATTTGTCCCAAAACTAATAGTATGCACCAAATAATAATTTGTTTTTCGAGCTGTACATTTTAAAAACAACATCTACGGGGTGCTGGCCACCTTGAAGAAAAAAAATTAGAAAATTATTTGGCATCTCATGGATATAATGATAGACCACACTGCTTGGGAGTTTTACAGCCACTGGTAAAAAAAAATATTTAAATAGAAAATTTCACACAGGACTAAACAGCTTTTAAAGACTCAATTTGTACCTTTTTTCACCTGACAGTTCAATTGTTCTAAAATATTTGTTATAAAATTATGCGAACAGGCCTGTAGGGTGGATTCTGTTGAGGGGGGTTCTTTTTTTGGGGAGGTATTTTTTAGTGCTACCGGTAGATGCACAAACTCGAGCGCCGAAGACGCGAGTCTCTAGGGGGGTCAGGGGGCATGCCCTCCAAGGCATTTCGAAAATTTAGGTTCTCTCAAGTGCCATTTCCTGCATTTTGACATCATTTTTGGGGTGTGATGCATATTAGCTCTTCGGAAAGTAATTTTCATTCTCAAAAAATTCTGAAATGTTCAGAAATGAGTGTGTGCATCTAGACATCTTGAAAGTTCAGTTTCTGACAAATGCGCATGCTTGCTTATGCAGCCAACTAATGCTAGTTTTGATTGCCACGGGCGCCACGACAAGGATGGAAAGCAAGACAAACATCAATTAACCAATCCAAAAGATTAGAACTTCTCATTATAGTGCCAAAATGTTGCGGTTTCCTCTGATAATCCTGGTAAGGAAGGTAGTCATCTGTGTAATCAACCAGTCAGGCTTTTAATCGTTTTGTGTAAATTTTTTTTATCTTTTCAACCCCCCAAAAATGCTGACTTCAAAAATTCTAGGGGGTTTGTTCGAACCCCTCGGACTTGGACCCCACCCTACAAGACTGGCGAAGAACATTTCTGATGGCTGTCTTCATTCTTGTCAATGTCTGCATAATAAAAAATGAACTAATTCTACAGCTGCTAGGCAATAAAGGATGTTTTCTTCAGCCTGCGCTATGTGCTATTCAGAGTCCCAAGGGAGGGGGAGGGGCAACTGCAAACTAATGCCTGAAAGTGTACAATAGCTCAACCAATCAGATTGCAGCTTTAGCATGAGAACATTAGTAGAACTCTACCCAAGCCAATAGGCCATTTCTGAGTTACCCTTTTGCCTCTGTTTCAAAACGAGTCAACATACGAAATTATTCAAATGAAAATGAGGGTGCGTTTCTTTGGGAAAATCCAAAATTGGATCATTGATCTCAGATCACACGGATACTTTGCTCCCAAAGAAACGAAGAATCCGAAAACGGATTTTTTGCCATGACAACCCCGTAAACACATTTCGCACAGAACATAAAATATCAGCACAAATTTATTTTTCGTCGGATGTATCCTAGCTAAAATAATTTAAGCATACAAAATCTTTTACAAAAACCACACGTCGAAGTAGATCTTCTTTATCGTTAAGCACAATGTGGCGAGAAAGCATCTGAGAGCGAAGATTGATTGCGAAATGATCAGTGCAAATTTCACTCGTGACAATTTCAAAAGGATACAACTTCCGTAGGCACACAGTGGCTGTTCTAGAAAACCTGTATCCCGTTTAAAATGATACTACATACCTATCTGAAGCTACCGTTTCCTTTTATCGTGAAATATTTTGTATTTTGATCGAAATAACCGCCTAAAACTTTCCGTATGGCAGTGTTTACAAAGAGCGAACCTGTATTTTCACAGCAAAGACCGCTGGGCCAAGGTACTTTTTTCGAATCCTTTCCCAAAGAAACGCACGGATCATGAATCCTAAAAATCCGGATTCAGATATGATCTGATGTATCCACTCGAAGTGTGGATTCTTTAGATCATTGATCCAAGATTAATCCATTTTCGGATATAGGTAAAGAAACGCAAAATCCGTTTTTGGATCAAGAATCCGGATTTGGATTTTTCCCAAAGAAACGCACCCTGAGTCTCGCCTACAGGTCCATTTTCATGCAAATCAAAGGACTTCATTTTCATTTACAGCATGGCGCCCAAAAGTGTGACCACCTTTAATTAATTCACATTCTTTCGTGCAACCACCATCCAATCAGAAGCCAAGGACAGCTCCCAGTTGACTTCTGATTGGATTAAATCTGCACGGAAGAATGTGAATAAATTAAAAGTGGTCACACTTTTGGGCGCCTTGCTGTAAATGGTTTCGCAGGTAGACCCGTTTCGAAAAAGAGGCAAAAGGTAACCCAGGAACGGCCTATAAGATAATAGTGCAAGCTCTCTGAGTTATACCAACATGGCAACTTTGGCAACAAAAGCTTTGCTCTTATTAAGTGTAGCGTCACCTCTCGTAAACAGCTTCATACATTAAAATCACCTGTAACTGAGTGCCCTGAACTGAGTCTGCACTTAAAAATAACTGAGTTTGCACTGAAAATTCTTTTATGGGTCAATGTTTGGGCATTTTCTTAAATTTAACTACCATAAGAGGTCAAGAATGTAAAGACACAGCTGGAAAAATAATACTCCTGCTATAGCTGTTTGCTTTAGACAAACTGACGCCAAGGATGAAGAATGCTCTTAATTAAAAGCTTCTTCAGACACAAGTTCTAGACCTTCCACTCACAGTTTTTCTAGACTTTTTAAAAGTCCTTATGTCATTGTTTTACAATATGTTGGTTCTGTTGAAACGTGAAAGGTTGATTTGTGGCAAGTCTACAGTTTAACCAACACTTCAAAAAAAATTATGTTGTCTGAAACTGACTGTATAATCTGATTAACTCTTAAAACTAAATAAGTAGAAAAAATTGTGCAACCTTGGCACTTAGAAAATTAGCTATTTACATGAATATCGTGATTAAATTAAAATATATCCAAGAGCAAAATGAATGTATAAATTATGGTACAGAATAACGCTGGTGATCCGAACTAAATGTTTAAACCGGCCCGTAAAAAAGTATCACAATCGTGGAAAGAAATTGACTTGTATACATGCAAGCTGAGCTGGTGACCTTTCATCACACGTTGATGGTTAAATAAAAAGATTACATTGTTTGGTTTGGCTCTCAATGGCAGAATTATAATCACCGGTAGAACAACAATCACAAAGGAACTGTTATTGTTAAAGCAATTAAGCTATAAGATCAAAGCGAATAGTCCGCATTTTCTTGATTTTTATCAAGTAAAACTTGGACAATAGTCACGCGAAAGACAATGTAGCTGTTTTTTATGGTTAAACAAAATCTGCAGAATAGTATGAATTTCGTGTTCGATTCAGTAGCTTTAATAGCTTATCCTGTATTTATTTGTGAGTATTCACGCATCTTTCAGCGTGATATTTCCTGTTTTATACACCGCATATTCACGAACCGTGAAGAAATCACGGGATACATTAATTCACCTTCATTCATTCATAAAAATACTAATATATTCATATTCGCCTGTTTATATCTTTTAAATGTAAGCTTAAATATATGAATCTAACCTCGAAAACACGTTCAATACATCGTACAACTCTCCAAAAAGTTGTACAAACGACAAAATCAGCATTTATTGCGGTTCCGTAGCGTGAAATAAAGATCAATTTTAGAGAAATGTGGTTGCCACACATAAGTGAGTGTCGTAAATGCGTTGTCATTTGTATGGTCTGAACATCCTCTGCTAAGGTCAAAGAGACATTGGATCAAAGCAGTGATTTTTAGATTTATTCGTTTCGTTGGCACCTACGTTTTGGGTTATTAAAGCTTACGTTTACACGAAATGTGAGGAAAGAAGGTATTCTAGAAGATTGCATCGAATAGAACTTTTACGCGACAAACATATGGTCGACCTGTAGGCAGGAAACAAATGACCGCTTTTACAGTGCTCAAATTATCTACCATATGAGCTAAAAATCTTACCTTTTCTCTCGTTAAAGTTCTTCGATCAATCGGGCAAAACGCTGGAGGTTTTCTAGAAGGAAATATAAATAAATTATTAAGAATGCCAGGCTTATATTTCATAACAGAACGCTATTTCGCTTATTACTCACCTCAAAATTGGCTCTAGGCAAGACTCGCAAAAACGATGTCCGCAATCTCTCGTCTGAACTGGATCTCGAAAAGCAAGCTGGCAAATCGGGCACAAATAATCCGCAGATATAGGACTTACAAAATCTGCATCATAACCTCCCATTTGCGACCGGTTTAAAGGAACAGCCGACGACTGCGAAGAAGAATAATTCACGGACGTCGCCAAAACACCGGCCGCCATCTTTGTGTTTATGCTCAAAATACAAGGTTAATAAATTATTAATATATTCGCGCGATTATCCGATAGGCGATTATTACTGCCAAAAGCGACGAATATTTGCGGGTTTTTCATGTGTTTTGTTTGCTTCGAAGTGCCAGAGGGAATTCCCACATAAAAAAGAGCGTTCTAGCTACAAAAATATTACTCCTTCTAATATTTAATACTAGCGTCTGACTGCGGCAATGTTAAATCAATCAATTTTAATTTGTCAATGCATTTCATACAATTTTTTTTGCATCTAAATTCACATTTTCTGAAATTATGTATTTAGAATAATTAAATTATATTTAGGAAGCATTCAAAATACACGGATGCAAAAATTCTTGAAAAAAATAGTCAATATTGACAATTCAGCTTTCCCTCTTGTACACAGCACTGACAAATTCTCTACGATGAAAATTCGCCGCTGCTGATGGTGAAAGCAAGGAAATTTGTCTGCTTTAATTTCTGGAGTACTTTATATATTTAGTCTAAACGAATGATTTTTCCCGTATAATTTCGCTAGGATAATTACAAAAAACTTGGCAAAAGGGACGAGGACCTGAATAACATCTTTTTCGCGATAGCACGTAAAAAATCCGCGCGGAATTTAGAAATATTCTACATTATGTTTCTACATTTATGTTTTTCATTGAATAAGATCAACACGAGTTTGCAAGACTGTCGTTCTCTCAACAAAGCCCAACCAGTATTTAAGGTTACATGTAGAAAAAATTGGACAAAAGCATATCGGCAAGTGCACACATGAATTAAAATCCTTTTTTGTGGAACTGAAAAAAGAATGCCATCTCTTGACTTACTAAAAAAAAACAGTCATGTACATATTCACCAGTAGAAAATCGAGAAAACGGTGAAAAAACTCATGAAGTAGGTTTTTTTTTTACCATTTATCAAAAATTAAGTTCCGAAATTCCGGTTGGGATGTAATAAAACACGACTTTTTTGGTTCAATCAAGAGAGGAACGAACTTCTAGAAATTGCCTGTGTAGCAGGCGTAAAAAGAGAAGGGGAAGTAGGAGGATTGAGGGAAACCTGGAAAGGAAGTCCCTCAGGGCGCTTTCCATAAATCCAATTAAATTTTCGGAAATTTCTGTCGGAAGTCAAATTAAAGGTCCCTTCGGTTTCGTCTGACTGGAATATTTTATCCTGGGTGACAGGTGTCGATTGGTATAGCCAAGGCCTTCCTGCCTTCCTACCTTCCCCTTTATAATTAGAAAAACCCGATACTCAGGCTACGAAAGGTAATTATAAGATAATTTGGGACCACCTCTGGACATGAGGGGTACTGGGGAAAGAAATGCAAAACGGTGATTCAATTTACAACAGTTTGTCGGTCTGCGAAAATGCGTCTTGTTATGCAGTTAATGCTCGTAAAAAGAGGAAAAACAACTCAGGCCATCAGTCCTATAACTGAGTGGCCGCCTACGAGAGTGGGTTTAGGAGAAGTTCCGACTCTAGTGTTTAAACTGGGAAAATTTTTGGTGTTTTGGCGAAGTAGTCGTATATAAGGGGTCATATAAGAATTGGCTGCTTACGAGAGGTGGTCCGGGAACACACCCTTGTCTTATTACTCGTATCACAAATGCTATTGGCTAAGATTATCCTTGGCAATTTTTTTGCAAAAGAAACTGAGAAAGATGAATCATTTTGCCAGTTTTCCAGAAGGACACGCAGTTCCCATCACATTTTTCCATTAAAAAACTGTATAAACTGTATAAAGCAGATCAAAAGCGTGCAAACTTTATTTTTTTAAGTCGTTAGGACAAGAATGAAAATTCAGTACGTATTTTCAATGTTTTAAATAGAATCTTGACAACTCACATTTGTTGCTTAGTCGAATTAGGTCTGTAATTGGTTCTGACTGACCCGGTCAAGGATTAAAAATTTGAACTTAAAGACTGCTAGGCCGTTAAACAATTGTTAAGCCACAAATAGTACATACTAAAAAATGTTTGTCTTTCTTTGCAACGAGATCAAATGCTTGAAAATCAATTTTGCAAACGCCCTTGAATTTTGTTTGGCTAGAACTGTACCAAATGATTGTACATTCTACTGGGATGTTTTAAACAAACTCCACCTGTCTATTTTTGAGAGGGGGTCTGTTTTTCTTTTTAGAACAGGCCTTTTTTCTTCGAGAAAATACAGTATTTAAAATGTCATATCTCTCGCTGTCCCACCTTGACAACGTGTTTGGTGGAAAAGCTTTCTCCGGTATCGTACAGCATTTTATAGGGGTGGGGGATCTTACCGCTAGAGCTCTTTTGTGTTTAATTATGTTGTTTGAATTCAGGCAATCAGACAAATAGCATTTTATTGTTTGCCATACACTTTAGTAAAATTACAAGCGTCAAAGGTATTATTGCTAGCCTGATTCTCAGACCGTCCAGGGGTCCGTTTCTCGAAAGCCCCGCAATCTTTTTGGGCATGGAAAGCCATTTTTACCTGTACCTTTAAAACAAAAGGGTATAGGCCTAAAACTTTGTATGAAGAGAACCTCTGTTCATATTTAAAATATCATAGAATAAAACAGCTCTGTAATTACAAGCTTTGATATTTCGCTATGACTTTACAGGTGCGAAAACTCTTTGGGACCTTCGACAAACGCAGGTCGCTCGCGGCCACTCCCTGAGAGTGTGTGGGCGCAAGCGACCTGGGTCGTCTGAGAATCAGGCTACGGCATTGCATGAACAAGTTAAATTATTTTCGATTCAATTTATTAAGTTCTACATGAAAATTTACAAACTCTTTTTTAATGTTACGGGTATTAAAGGAGAGAAAAGAATTCAAAGTAATCTCTGGCTAAACATATCACATATTAAATCAGTATCAAGTTGTTCTACCAAGGGTCGGTTCCTCTCTATTCTACTACAACTGTTGCTGCTACAAGACAATATTTAATACTTATAGGCTATACTTTTGAAGTTTTCTAGGTTTGAAAATCATGAAATTTCTGCTTTAGCATTTTAAGACCGTACAACTAACTACATATATATTTACATCACTTCTGTACAAAGAGGTCACTTAAATAATGCGAAAATCTCTGCACGAGCAGTTTAACTGTAAAAAATACTGTCAGGAGGACAAAACGGGGTCAAAAAGAAGCTGTTCCACAGAAAAGCTGTTCTTCATGCACTTCCCAGCTGGCTGAGAAAACGCACGATTTCTAACGAACGAGTCATTAGATTTTCATGAAATTTTACAAGTCATGTTATACTTTATAAAGCAAGAAAACTGCTGATTAAAAAAAAGCCAGCCAGATGGTTTTAATGATTTTTTCTCATCCAGCTGGAAAGTGCATGAAGAACAGCTTTTCTGTGGAACAGCTTCGTTTTGTCCTCCTGTACTGTTAAATGTCAAAGGAAATTGACCCTAGTAAATGTTACATTTATGCTATCATGTCTACCTTGATTTGATAAAAGGTGTCTACCGAATTTTGACACAACACTATAGTTCTGAGCCATATTTCGGCAGAGAACGTTGAATGAGGGATAGTTTTAGCTCGAGGTGAACGTTGATTACTCTAATTTACGTCTTTTCGAACCAAGAAGACTGCATTTACGGCATTTTGTTCAAATTATGAATTCTACAATTAAATTAACTTGTTTACAACATGAAATAATATCAACTGAAAAACCAACTTAAAAAGTGCTAGAGCGAGAGCTGAACTGAAGCTTTCTAAATCCATGCATGGTCTAAAATGAACTATCAACAGGCGTTCTACATCGACGTTCGCTTCATTTTCAAGGAATTGGGGAATAAATAACTAAACAATTCATGACTCAGCGAGACAATTCGATATGTTTCATGTCAGTTCACGGCCGGAAACCACGCATATCGAATTGCTTCTCGCTGACAAATCACAAAACGCGCTGATCGCCAAATGAGCCAAAACGGCAAAATAATCATCAAATGAAGAGAATTCTACTCACATAAGGGTTTCAAGAAATTCCCTTTCGACCATCAGCTGCGCTCTTTGCAACCTTTCCATCTTATTCACAATGTAATACCCCGGATGTGAAGAATCGTTAAAAAGCGAGCCAATACCCTCGGACATTACAACAGAATTTTTCCAAGTCTCCAGCCAAGGAAGAGTTCAAGCCCAATATCGCCATGACCGCCTTCAAATCAGCCCTAAAGTCTAGTTCCGAGTCCTAGTTGATGTGGCTGAAGACCTTTGCTGTCTAAAGGAAGCACAACGTTATTTGTACCACTGAGCAAAACATACCGAGTCAAGAGTTCAATCCGTTAAAGCTTTGTTCTAAGGTACAATAACAGCCGACGCAAAACTTGCAAATCGTTAGACTTCCACCTTCATAGGACTTAATGATGTCCTCCGGCAAACTTCCTTTAGACAGCAGAATGGAAAGCTATAGATCACAACTGTTCTACTAGTTAGCGCGCGCAACTAGAATTCAAATGAAAGAGAGGGGTTGGAGTTAGAGACTGGGCTAGACTAACCACAAGTAAATCTAGGGGTAGGGAGACGGGGGGGGGGGAGACAGGGAGGGAGAAAAAAAAAGTAAGATTGAAGTCACTACATTAGACAGGGCGACATTTCATTGAAAGAAAGCCGAACAATTCTCCGTATCCTAAAAAAAAAAAAAAAAAAAAATGAAACCCCATACATTCCTTAACAGCCCGATAGCCACCTTTTATCAAATCAAGGTAGATGTACATAGAACATTCTAAATGGCAGTAATAACGCGTTTTGAGATGGGGGTTCGCCTTCCATACACTCCAATCCGGCGTCATCGAAAACGGAGCAATTCTGGCAAAAACGCTCTCAAAAGTGGATACCTTCGAAAGCGCTGTTTCCCTGTTATATAATGTGGACGGCAAAAACGACGCTTTTTGAAAACGCTGACAATCATGTGATCACTAACCTCATTCAGTCAATCCGTTCATTGATAGTCCCCCAGGCCCTTCTCGGCTCGCTTCGCTCGCCGATCAGATCGGGAGCCTGCTCGCAGGCTCGTACATTGATCGTTTTTTGCGTTTTGGTGTCGACAGCAAACACGATACGAAAACGATAATGTGGACGCGTTTTGAGATGGGGACAGCGCAAACGGATGTAAACAGACAACCAAATGTTGTCAGGTTATATAAAAATTTACATGCTATAAGGATCTTAAAATTATGATCTCATAAATAAACATTGTAACTAAAAAAGTAATGTAACTAAATACGTGAGCAGTATTCGCTGAGTGTTGTAAAAACAGAACTAAGTACTGTGGTGGCGTGAGTTTTTTTATAAAACTTATCACAAAGTAACATAGTAAGCAAAACCAAAGCAATTCTGCATAAATTTCAACACTCGTTATTTAAAAACCACTCCATTTGAAGAAACCAATCAACTTCTTTCTACTGGGTTCATACAATCATTAGAAAATTCCCTTTTGAGAATTTTGTTTTGACTAAAAAATGATTTTCCCATACTGATTGGAAAGTGTACATTCTTCTAGACCTGGACAACTTCTTGAAGTTGAAAAAAAATTAATGTATTGTCCGTAACGTAACTATTTAAAACTTCACAACATTCTATCCATGTGCTACTCGGCTGTTTTGAGTAATTTCGCCAGGAATCTTGGAGCCTGGTCGGCGCCAAAAAAGATGTTTTCCTGGAGATAATTCGGCAAGCTCATCAAAACATCCTCAGAGCCAGGACTTTTAGGGGTAGGACTGTACTCAATCTCGTCAAATTCTTTGTCGTGTGTTAACCTAAACTGCAGACCTGTAAGAATCATAGCAAATAAACAAATGTAATAGACCTTATCACGGTTTTCGACGCCATCTTGACGAGTAAGCAAAGCGGGTAAAATTACAGTGTTTGTATGGGAATCCGACGACAAATATCTTTCACAAAAATTGAATTCTGGACAACTAAAAAATTGTGAAGTTAAGATGCTTGGCAAAAGTTTTTATTCGCCGGGTTTGAAGGATGTAGCTGGGCTTGTCGCGTAAGTGAAGGATAAGGTTTGATTGAAAAGATATATTAAACACGAGTGACAGTGTTTCAACACATTTCCGAACCCCTTGATTTTCGTCCAAAAATCTGCGATTAGGCATTCTTTTTTAGCCTGTGTACAGCCGTCCCACTCCGCTAAAAAAAATGGAGCGGAGCGGGACAGCTGTACACAGACTATCTTTTTTCGCTGCAGGAGAAAGCAGAAAAAAGACCTTTTTCCCTCCCTTCGCAAAAAAAAGAACAAAGACCGCCTGATCGCAGATTACCCTAGTGTCGTATTTTCAACTCTGTCCTCGGTGTTTAGAAATGTGATGAAACACTGTCTCCTGTGTTTGATGTATTATATAAAGGACAAATGTTATTATACTTACAGTGAGAGGTGTTCGCAGCTGGGTAAAACGTGCAGTTGAAACTCTGAAAAGAGCTGGCATTTTCACTGGTATTTTCTTGTGACAGATTGATTCCCGTGAGTTGGGAGTAAAACTTAATGACATTTTTCTGGTCTTCAATCAGTTGCTAAAAACAAAAAAATGACAAAATTGGGAAATGTGCCTTTACTGACGAAAAAAATCACCTTAACTTTTAAAACGTTCTAGACAAGAATGATTTCTGGACCCTACTTTTCAATTTCTGGCTAAACTAAAGTGTATGAGAGGTTACGCAGATTTAAAGTTTGCCTGTATTCAAACACTTTTTAAAAACATGTTCACTCCCAATGTTCTTACCCAAGATTAAAAAAAGGTGTTTTGCTACCAAAGTTTTATTATACATTATTCAAAATAAATAACCAAGGAAATATCATAAATTATTCATCATTGATAACCATGGCACATATAGAACTGAATTAATTTGATCTCATCCTCGGAGACCCAGTAGCCTGCGTGGCCGGCGTTCAAAAGGGGAGGAGAAGGGGAGTTCGAGCACGAAGCGCGAGGTGCGAGGAGAGTTAGCGCTCGAACTCCCCTTCTCCTTCCCCTGTGAACGCCGACCACGCAGGCTAGAGACCGGGCAGTTTGTGGGGCGAGGAAAAGGCGAAACTGCGGGGAAAAAAATCGGCAAAGAAAAGATCAGGAGGCATTTTTCTGGGGAAAGATCAGGCAGTATTCAGAGAGCTGTTTTGAACTGGCCTGGTAAAACTTTTCCCCCAGGGACACCTTTCTATCGTTCCAACCTTTCTATGCCGAATTTTTTCTCGCAATTTCGCCTTTCCCTCGCCCCACTAATTGCCCCTGGTTTTCCGAGGATGATTTGATTTGTGTTTGAACAACCATTGCTTCCACCCAGCTACTTCTCACAACCAGTTTGAATTACAAAAAAAAACCGGATATGATATTATGCCTGTATAAGAGTTGAAATGAATTGTCAATTACCAGTTGCTCTTTCTCATTCTTTCTGAGACCTTGGCTACGCAAATCCTTCTTCTTTTCACTTTCTTCTTGATCATGCTTCTCTAAGTTCACTGCAAGCGTTAAAAATACCACAGTTACTTTTCGTCTTACAACACACCCCTCTGCAACAGTTTTGTTGAATAAATCCCTGGTATGTAACTAAATATCTGGTTCGTGTCCTGCAAACGGATGTTGGCAGCTGCAGATATATTGTGTTGTTTTGTTTGCATAGACCAGTCCTTAGGAACGAAAACTCAAAGCCAGGGGTGTTTACCTTTTATCGAATGACACCGTTTAAAATGACCGTTGAATAATTGTAAGTGCTTTAAAAATCAGCAAACCGATTGAAAGAGATGGGGCTTCTCTTTATTATTCAATTTCCGGTTATTGTTTCCTTTGATAGAAGACTGGAAACTAGACTACTGGTAGTCTGTCTTTTCTCTTAGGGTCCGAGGAGCGCGCGGTTATATCAGGAACGCGAGCAAACTGGTTGAACTAGCGGATGGATGAGGAGGGGGCTTGGGGCGAGACGAGAAAAGACAGACTACGGACTCTTTGGGGATTTTTTAGGATATCCGTCAGCTCTCCGTTGGTCCAGCAACGGAGTTTCTGATTGGCCAGTTCATACCAAATTACGTAACTTTCGCGGGAAGCGAAGGTTGCGTAATGGCATAGCCATAGCTGCCCACTGGAAAATTTCGCGTCTGTCTTGAACATATGGTCATCGACAAGCAGCTACATCGTCGTGTGGATCAAATCAAGGATTTCAAAGCGCAGAGCTTACGAATGCTCTCGCCATCAACTGCCGTTCCGTGTGCGCGTGCTGCTTATTGATCATTGCAAATGTCCCCTTTTCGCAAACCAAAAGATAAATTTCGGGATTAAGATAGAAAAGCTTTACCACGAAATTAATAAGAAGACCTCAAGTGGTGCGTGCTTATATTTAAGGAATTTAGGCGCTCTTTGAAAAGGATTTTGTAAAACAAAAAACTATGCTGACGCAAACACGTACTCCGTTTATATGCCATTCGCGCGCACAACCTTAGAATATAATTTCTCTATGAATGGTCCTATAAATGCAGTAAAACTTTACTGTAAAACAAATAAATTAGCCTTGAATGTGAAAGTAACTCCGAAGTGAACTCTTGGACCGCAGTATATGTGAAAAGTTGCATTAAAGATACGGAACGCCGTCAGCCATTCTGTTTCGTGAAAGTGCATTTAAAGCCGCAGCCGGCAGCAATTGAAGAAGCTTTCGACTCTAGTGAACGCTGGAAGCACATGTCGAAATCTCCATCGCCCACGGAAAATCTTAAGTTTCCATGATTTCTTCTAAAGTCGGTTACCAAGGTTACTCCCGTGCCCGTGAGAACCAAGTTGATTGACAGGAAGCCCATGTCCTCAAAAAAGTATGCAAGAGTCCGCAGTCTGTTTTTCCGCGATCGCACGATCCGATCGCGCGCACACTCTTGTCTCGCCTCAATCCTTCCTCGCGTGACTTGAACCCTCACCGAGCGTCGCAATCCCTTACTAAATTTCGAGAGAAAAACAGACTGCAAGCAGTCTAACTGGAAACGGAAGAGATGAACAAATGGGCGGGTACAGAATTTCTCTGTGCAGACTTTCCGAAAAACTATCTTCTATTTCCTTTTCATTGAAAATTACAGGAAGTATTGGTTTAATAAGGGACTGGTCAATAAGTATCAGGGGGGTGGGCCGGAGCAATTGGAAAAGTGGTGGCTCAAAAATTTGTGACCCACCCCTTCCGTCTGGCTCAAAACCGACTAACCCACCCCTGACAGGGGGTTGAAAATTACATGACCCACCCCCTTTGCTAAAAAAAAATCAAGGGACCTATCATTTCTTTATCATCTGTTAGGGGTTGGAGATTTTTTATTTGACTTCAGCTTTTTAAGTGAAATTCCCTACATAGACATTTTCCCTGATGAACACTGCTGTTCCATGTACGTCTTTTTTCCATTTCTTGACACACCAAAGAAGGATGAATTTATCACTTCTCATACTAGCCTTTTGTAAGTTTTCCACATATTTGTGTGTAAAGTCCATGGGGAAATTTAGACACAAACATATGAAAAAAAACTGAATCAGTATATGATATTAATTCATAATCAATTATATATTGAAGAGTTCATATTTTTATACAGAAATTTTAAATAACATAAATAAAATACAACCACTGTCCATCATTTATATTTGCAAATTGTTTGAGAAATATATCTTATTAACCATGCGCGAGGGCCGTACTGGGCGAATATTAGCTCGAGGTCTTGACAGTACGGTCCCGAGCAAGCTTGGTTAATAAGAGATTTATTACACGACTAGAAACTTTGTGTAGTGGGAATTGCTACCTGGTAGATGTCGTGGAAAACAATGTGCGGCAGAACTTTTACGCTCGCTATTTATTTCTGTGTTTAAGGTCATTTCATTTTCAAAGCAATAAAAACTCCGAAAAAATCTAGCAAAAATCTTGCGCTAAATCGCGAGGGAATTAGCGCGGGATCATCCGGGACAAAACCCGGTCCGATACTTGGAAAATATCGGCCCTCGCGGGACCGGAAATTAAGTAATCTGATTGACTGATTTAGTTATTAGCCCTCGGACCACCTTAGTTGTGTAATAAAAGAGTTTACTGGTATTTAAAGGCCTAAAGCCCAGCGTGAATCTATGCAGGTTGAAGAGAGTCAGGTAAAACTAATGATATGATTACAAGCCATCTAGGGGGGTCAGGGGGTATGCTCCCCCGGGAAAATTTTATATTTGGGCCTTTTGAAATCGCTAGAAATTCATTTAAAACTGCTTACATGGAGAAATTTATCAATTTTATATACTGATGAATACAACTTTTCTTGGAACTATAACAGTTAAAAGTAAGTGAATAAATAAGATGACCCACCCCCTACGTGTAGATCAAAATTACATAACCCACCCCTTTTCGAGGGCTCAAAAACTGATGACCCACCCCCTTTCTGCTCCGGCCCACCCCCCCCCCCCCCCCCCCCTGTAGTTATTGACCAGTCCCTAAATGGTAGGCATCCCAGAAATCGAAAGGATGACGAGAAAAATCGGGGAAATTACCATCGGACAAAGAAGTTAGAATTTTAAATAATAACATCGCCCGCCTGTCGCCCCATCTTGTCTGAGGGAAAAATCCCTCTGCACAATAAAGTGACCATAGATTACCTGAAATTTATTTACTTATGAATGCGGAAAACGGTGAACACCGACAAAGGAATTCAGGCATTATGTTTTTTAATTTCACGTCTCGCGAAAAACTCTCCGTGCCTAACTCTCGATTACAAACTCTGTAAATTCCAATTCCCTTAGTGCGTCCGATTTTTCAAATCTATCAAATAGCATCGCCCACCTGTTGTCCCGTCTTGTGCGAGGGAAAAATCCCTTTGCATTATGAAATGCCCGGAGGAAATTTTTTCACTTATGACGGAAAACGATGAACATGGAGAAAGGAATTCACGTATAATTATTATTATTATTTTTAATTTCACACCTCGCATATAAACTCTGTTTGTCGAATAAAAAAATCCCCTTAGCTTAGTGTGTCAGACTGTTCAAATCCATCACGCCATCTGTTTGGCAATGCGTGCACTGCGCATACCACGGTCAACTTGAATGTAACAAAATAAACAATGTCACTCAATACGACTTCCGGTTGCGTCACTTGCGTTTTTTGCTTCCAACTACGAAAACAAAAAACAACCCTATACTACTGCCCAGATTCTGACTAACCGATTTTTTTATTGCAAATTTTATTCGATTATTTCATGGTCTTATTCGCAGACACACTTACTGGTGCTCGTCGACGCGTTGTGTGTTCTCTAAAGAGCGTTTGCGTGCATCAATCAATCTAATGATTTCTTGGAAAGTGAAACTAAAAGAAGGGGGCTTCCCCTGTTCCCTGTTAATTTTGTTTAATAACTGCAGACATCGAAAACTTGTTTAGTTGCGAGTTTGATCGTAAGCTGTCGACATGGATGAGGCAGCAGCAGCCGAGGCCAGAGCGGCGATACAGAGACTGAAGGACGACCTTCCAGAAGAAGAGAAGAAAGGAAATGTAGGGAAGATTATTACCTATATCTTAAATCTCGTCCAGGGTGGATGGTCTTTTCGTCAGGCCCAACAGAATGTTGGTGAGCTACAAAAGTTGGGTCAGCATATGACAACAATCGAAAGTAAGCTTGAAGAACTAGCAGAAGGTGGTAAAGAGGCGATTCTTCAAGCTCTTGACTACCAAAAGAGAAACTCCACACAATCAATGAAAGACTACTATTGCGATAATTTAAGCGTATCACTGCACGAGTTGTATGATCACGTCGCTGGGGATAAAATCACCGAGCACGAGAAAACTAAACAGCTGATTTTAGATTCACTGAAAAGTTATCAACAAGACAGAAGCAACGAGCTGGTCACAAACATGGTGAAGGGGTCAGCCTTTGTGGCAGCTTTTCAAGCAGTGAAGATCTACATGGCATGGAAGACGATTTCCAACGCGTCCAATGTCATCAAGGAAAATCCAATCGAACTCACCACGATCAACAGAAACCTCGAGAGGATGGAAAGGATGGTCATTGAGTTTTTGGAACTGTGCGAGAGAAATCCGAGGGATAGCAGAGTTAACCAAAAAATGATGAAAATAAATACGCTGTTCACATCGACACTCGGCAAGATCAGCAGCAAGAGAGTCAAGATTGACGGTCATATACAGCGCCTTGATCTGATCGCGGATTACTCGGCCATTGACGGCATGGTAAATGCTGCTACGGCTGTTACACATGGACTTCAACTGTGGCAAACCTGGGCAAACCTTACTTCCTACACTAAATTTTTAGGATCGGCGATGGCCGCTGTGTTCGCGGGCTTTGCCGTGGCCAACTTCACAGAATGCTATCTATCACGGAATACTTTGGAGGATCTGCGAAGAGATCTCCGTGAAGTAATGCGCCTACAAGACATGCTGCAAGATCTACACGATCAAGCTGCAGAGGCATTCAGCACAATACCGGAGTAATCAAGACTTCGTGCAAACAGGAAACTGGACTTGGCACCCAGATGTGCCATGCTTTCTTAAACCGGAACCGGAAGTGAGCCGGAAGTGAGAAAGGGAAAATTCCCGATCCTAAAATCGAAAATATACATGAAATGACGTGGTTAAATAAAACTATTATACTAGTTGTACCTATCGGTAAGTGCCAACGAGCGAAATACTCATGTTTGTTCATAAGAACAGATATTGAATGGTTTTTGATAGAACTACATTGTATTTTAGGTAATATGCAATAAAAGGGCTATTTCTCTGGTGTTCATAAATGACACAGGCTTGATAGCCTGCGTAGCAGGCGCCGTAGTTTTCAGCGCGCGTATTCTCGCGATCGCGCACTCTTTTAAACACACTAAAAAACGTACACAGATGTCTGCTACGCTAACTTGAACGGTCAAGGATTATTTGGAGACAAAATTTTTATTCAAGTTAACATTACATTTGCCGTTAGAAGCAAACAACTTTTGACTTTCTTGTGTGTATGACATGCAGTAATTTTAGCGAGCGTCGCTTTGAATTGGCTGAATTGATGTTATTCCTACGCGGAGCGAAAATGCGTGCCAAATAAAATATAAACGGTATTTGATTTGGAATAAATCATCGGTCAAAAATTACTATTAACACAATCAACACTAAAAGGAAGCATTTACCCGACTTCAGCATTCTCATAAGTCAAGAAAACTCTATTTGAAGTCAACAGTCCGCTTTTGATTTTCATGTCTCTCTTCGATCGTAAATCAAAGGACTCCAAAGTCGAAAGATTATTTCATCGCTTTGAAGACCTTGATGTTCATTTTTTCGGCGGTCGAATATTCTGTAGGGTATTCTCTTTCGATTTATAGTTCCCTAAAGGTGTATTTATCGGTAAAGGGATGAATGACCACATTGAAAATTTTAACAGCGAGTCGCGTGGACGCCATTTTGGTCATTTGCTCTTTAGCAAGGAGTGAGAGACTGGGAACCAGTTGGGAAGAACAATACAACCCAAATATGGGGTTTACTTACACCCAAATATGGTCAAAAAAAAAAGTCCCTTACGCAGAACGTAAGATTTTGGGCCCGGACGCACTGGGCAAATTTTTGTTTATTTTGCGAAAAAATCTGTCACCAGTTCCGTTAGACAAGTGCGCCCGGTGATTTTTAGATCTACCAAATTTTGTCAAGCCTTACCAAACTTCAAAGGCGCCGTCGACCTGCCTCGGAGCAGGACAAATTTTTGTCAAGCGTCAAATCTGACAGATTCTTCAATTAACACGCCTTAATCTATAGGAAAACGTCAAACAAGTATTTTTTATCTCGCTTTTCAAGGCAGATTTCCGCCAAAATATTTTATTTTTTCTCGACAGTTCGACATGGAGGACGGCAAAGACTATAATGACAGTCGACTCCATACAACAACTATAATATATATATGGCTCGCAAATCTTCTTTCCATTACACCTCCGGTATGGCACAATTTTCAAACAGCCCGAGTACAAGTACTGCTGCTGATCAAAATGAAAGCGCGGCGATTCAAGACAATTGAATTGTACTAAATGCGAAAAATACGGCTCTTATCGGCCGGAAAGTAAGACTCTTTTTAGCGAACGGAAAGTTATCGAAAGTCTACGGTTTTAACATGATTGACACTTTGTGGTTAACAAATAATTTGGAGTTTTCAAGTGCGTCCACGATTGCCAAATTCAAAATTTGGTAGAGACAAAATTTGTCGAGATTTTTGGTAGAGCCAAACAAATTTTGTCAGTCCAGTGCGTCCGGGCCCTTTCTCTGCCTATACACTCATACGCACACGGCTCTATGATTCTGCCGCCTCGACAGCCTCACCTCTTGGCTCGGCTGTCTCGTTGGCAATTATGCACTTATAAGAAAAATCTGTAGCAAAACTGAAATTTTAGGTTTAGAACTTTGGTTTCCAAGAATGCAGTAGTGAATGAAATATTTGATCAAACTTCACTTTAGTATGTTTACACTGATCTTTACAACACAACATTATCGATAACATTATGCACGCCAAAGTCGCTCAGATAGCTCTCTTTTGCAAAGTTGAGAACTTTTGGTTTTCTAGAAGAACAGTAGTGAATGAAATATTTGATCAAACGTTTTGGAGTTTATGCAAATTGTTAAAAAGATTATTACCTTGCATTAAAAACTTGAGTTAGCCTTGACTGTTGTAGGAGATAACCATTTGTCAGAGACTGTTAAGTCTTATTCTTGAAAAGTGTTGGTTCAATGAAGAGTTGAGTCAATTATTTTAAGTTGCACCTTAGTAAAGCTATAATCATACAGGACTCATACGTTATCTTGTATAATCATTCAAATATTACAAATGTATCTTCGCAGTTCTTTATTTTCAAGTTGAGTTTAAAGTCAATAAAGTTGTTGTAAAGCTGAACAGACCCTCCAGCAAAGCAAATCCTACAGGGGATGGACATGGAGGGACAGGCATAAAAAGTATTAAAGTGATCAACTGTCTTATGTTGGTTGAAGCCCTTTGCTCTTTGATTTAAATCTAAACAAAATCACCACATTTATAAAAAAAAATTGAGGAGATGGAAAAGACGGCCGTCGAGGTTTTTGGATTTGGATCTGTGTGAGAGATTGTTTTCTCATTGACAATTATTCCACAAGCACGCGTTGGATATGAGAAATGTAATTGCATTTAGTTGTTACCTTTTTCTTCCTTCAAGTACTCCAGCTGCTCCTTGGTATTTTCAAGTTCACTGCGCAGTCTCTCAACACTCCCTTTCTTGATCTTTAGCTCTTCACTCAGAAGAGAGTTCTTCTGTTTTTCCATGCTGAGGCTGGATTTTAAATTACTCACAAAGTTGTCATATGCTGTTTGAGAAGAAAATAAATAATATAGTGTGTAAGACTTGTCATTAGTCAATAGTGACAATAGCGTGTGTGTGTGTGTGTGGGGGGGGGGGGGAGAGGGGTCTACCCTCCCAGCTCCAGAGTTGCCTTGTTTAATTCACCAGCGATGAAGCATCAGTAGGCCTCTGATATCAACTTCTCTCATAAGAAAAGATCCACCATGTAGGCCTCATTCACTTAGCTGACTAAAAGGTGATCTGATTTAAAACGTGATTATGCTCTATAGGGAGCAATCTCGTTCCCAGAGCCTGCGTTCCCCTTGACCAGTGGTTGGGAAACTCAATGGCTCTGGACGAATCCAAACCGGAACCAGGAAATCCTGGTTCTGGTTTGATTCTGCACGTACGTTGGAGATTGTCTTCTGACGATGACTCTATTGTGCACGTTCCACATCCCAGAGACAAAAAAACGGCTCTTTTGCAACGGTAATTGGTAGTAGCATTTTGTTGAAAATTTCAGCAAAAATTAATGTTACAGCTTTAGCTCGTGTAAAGCGCCAGTAAAGTCAAAATCAGCAAGGTAGTTCTTCTAAATGAATATTTTATTTAAAAATGTTCAACAACTGAATAATTAAAAAAGTCATTTGACCGTTTATTATACATTCATTCGCCAGAGACTGGACATGTCTGCGGTTTTATGCAAATTCAGGTAGTGTCACGTAATTGTAATCAGTGCTGTTTTTGGACGATTCTCTGTTGTTAAACATCGTTATACATTTTAAACATGCTTATTTAAGTGAAAGAGAATTGCTCCGAGACTGTTGATGTCGTCTCCAAACAGAAATACATCCGAAAACAGCACATATTACGATTGCGTGCACAATCTTTGATTTGCATAAAGCACAGACATTCAATTCCCTAGGGGCCAAGACAACCACCCCGAGGCACGTTTAAATTTTTGCGTGTTACAGATCGACCAATCAGAAGTGTTTTCATTGTTTCAACGAGCTCTGAGGTCGAGAATGTGGTGAAAGGAACAAGTTTTTCAACAGCCAATCAGATTCAGATGCCTTTGTGGCGGCTTTTCAGAATAGCCCAGAGGTCCCGATCCCTGGTGCTCAAAATCAGCTAAATCTACCAGACCGCCAGAGCATAATACAGGGATGTTGTTAAGCGCCAGCTGCTGGCTAATTTCACAGGCTGAAAGAGAACTTAAATCCGGCTGAAATTTCACAGGAAAACAGAGACTTGGTAAACTTAAGAGAAGCCAAGGACAGAAAAGCCAGCTGGGCTTGTTGATGAGCCTGCTTAGTGTTTTCTTAGCTACATCCCTGATAATAGACCCTCATGTATGTACATGTACATGAGTTGCAGATACAAACAACTAGTAATTACCTTTCACATTTCTCTCTGTATTCTTTTGAGCCCTGAGAAATGTGTTTTGCAGCTGCTTCATCGCAGACATCAAGGTGAAGTACTTGTTCTTATAAGAATTAAGGGCATCTGACTAAAAGAATATCATAAAAAAGATTTTGAATTTTCAAATACATGTAGCAATGCAGAAAACCTCAATTTCCAACTTTGTTCTTACAGTCAAACAACTGAAGCACAAATGAGAAATAGCAGTTTTACTTCTGATCTAAAATTTAATCGTGCAGGTTTGAGTTGAATAAATGTTTTGATCTTATGAGCCTTTGAAATTTCAAATGTACTCTGAATTAATCAGGGACGGCAGAGCCAGGGGAGCTTTTGCCGCCCCCAGTATTTCCGAAAAAATAAAGACTTACTAAGAGAAGAGTTTCTTTAGCCCCCCCTCCCCCCTCCCCCCACCACTTTAAGTCACTAGTCAACCCCCAGTTGGAAAAATGTTTCACTGTCACTGTTAATAAAAGTATATTGATTCAGTTATTTGACTGTAAATAGTAACACTGTAATGCTTTACTTAGATTTCACTAACCTTAGCATGTGGTATTGTATCTTCCTTTCCGTCAAGATGTTTTCTACTCATTTTCCAAAGTACGTCCTCATCACTTTCAACATCTGAATTCAATTCAGAATTGTTATCCTGTTCCATTGCCAATAGACTGTGGCTAATCTCTTTTAAGGGAGACGTTGTGTTAGCGGGGGAGCACGCTATATTCTCTTTTTCTCCAGCACTACAGACTTGGCCATTCTTTTTCCATTGGCTGCGACGCAATGCACTGTAACTCCTGATCCTTGCAGCAATGCAACCAGCGGGTGTTTTGGGAACAGTCTCGCTTCCAACAGGGACTGCATTTAAATCAGAAACACTCTTCTCTAAAGAGGGACTTCTGTGGGCTCTATGGTTCTGATTATTATCATTTTCTTTTGTATTCTTCACAAGCTTCTTGTTAGCTGGTGACAAGGCTGTTTTGTTGTTGCCATTGTTGTTGTTGTTGTTGCATCGTCTTGGTATCCTGCTCACATTACCTTTACTTGTTTTTGTACGGTCACCTTTCTCATGGTTTACGGTGTTTTTGAGTTCTTGGAGGGGTTGTTTCTTGGATGATTTTGGATCATTTTTTGTAGATCTGCTACTTGCAGCTTTCTGTATAATGCAAAAAGATGCAGATAACTAGATCAGGGATACACATAAACTACAGAATATCTTCTATATCTTTTACAGAAAACAAAAGAAATCTCATCAATCATGCCACAGCCACGTATCAACAAATTTTATGACTCTGGCGAGCAATTAGATTAGCCTGCTAATACAGCCGCCTCTCATCGCTCCTGTTACTTCATGCAATGAGAGGCAGCTGCATTCGCGAGCTACAATAGTTATAATTTTTTAGATATTTTTTTTGGAACAAACTTTTTTTACATAATTATTGTTTATTATTACTTTTCCCTCTAAGATGTCAAGTATGAAATAGGATATCAATTTGGGGGTCAAGCTAAAATAGCGTAGGGGATATATTTTGTATATTTTGGTCTGAAATAGGCTGAGCATGATGAACATACCCCATCCAAAAATGTTCAGAGATCCCCCCCCCCCCCATCCAGGACATGCAATGGGAAAAATTGTTGCAAGACAATGCAAGTTGCTCTAAATCTAATGATCGCAAGTTGCAACTCACTGGCCTCACTGTTTCCTAGGATTGTTAAACAAGTTGCATGACAGAATTCTGTATGTCAGAAACTTTACTTCCAAAAGATTAAATTATAACTTTAAACGCACAAACCGGTATTTTTGGGGGATATAGGGTATACACCTGATTGAAGAAACGTTGACCCGTGAAAAGCCTGAACGATAAACGATGCGACCCAAATGTTTACTGGGAAATCGGAAAAAGTAATCGTCTTCTGTGACAGAATGAACATAACCATACGACAGGTTGCATAAATCATGCTTTTATAGAAAAATTGAAAATATTACCTTGATTATAAATAAATGGAATACTACTAAGCTTACCAATGCTGTCTACCCATAATACTATTCGGTCTTATCGTTCATAGTTTGAGCTTTTCACGGGTCAACGTTTCTTCGATCAGGTATATACTGAAGAGAAGGGATGCTGGTGAAAATAACTGTAATAAAAAAATAATTGTATTCAAATCTGCTGGAGACAAGGTCAGTTGAGTCACTTGCTGACCTTTGTGCCCCGTGATCGCATCAAAATTCTCCTTACAGTTTTGATAGATTTTCTGTACTATTTCTTTTGGGAGAATCTAGATTTTAATCAAAAGAATTCGAAACATGTTTCCAGGCTATTTTGATAATAGTGCCGACTTGGACTTGTTATAAAATGGAATATTTGATCGCTACTGAAATTAAAAAAGGTTTAACTTTCTACCATACCGATCTTCATATCTATTCGCGATCAAGACTTGTGGACTCATAATCATGAAATTAAATTGTCAATGTCCACCGCTAAATTCGCTCTGTTTATCAATGAAATTATGCAGTATACTTTCTAGGAATTACAGACATCAATGGTCGTTTTTTCTCACCTTAGAAGGCGGTTCTAAAGCTTTTCCTTCGTTTTCTTGGTCAATAATCTTTCGCTTCGCTGAAGAACGAGTCAGGTACCGTCGGCGAGTCGTAGTTGTAGTCATCGGAGTTTCGTCCTCGATTCGCGGTCTGCCTTTCTGTTTCGAACACGATCTCGTAGCCACAGGCATTTTTCGTCTACATTTGAGATGTACGTTCTTTGATTATGAGTGCAGTAACGATAACTACATAAATTTCTGGAATCTTTTTTCCGCAATCAAAACTTTTCGAATCGTTTGAATTTGCCACCAACGGCGTGTCATTCCCAAGTGACTTTGCGATCTTCAACAAAAGAATGATGTCGCCCGGCGCTCTTCAGAAGGGTAGGGCTAGATGTTTTTTTGCGCATTTCCGGGATCGTTTTATTTTGAAAGACAGTCTGTAAAGTAGCGTTTCCTACCCGGGAAAGCAATATTGGTCAATATTTCTGGCCGTTTGCGTCAATCGCATAGCTGTTATTTGCTGAGTGGAAGTGAAAGAGTGAATAAGAAGCGCTTTTGACTTGCTTAACCAACTTACCTTAGCCGGGTGGGGATACAGATTCGCGCGTTCTTTCGTGACAGTGGTAACCTGAGTATCAGGTCCTTGGAGAAGTGGAAGCGAACAATGCGAGTTGTGTTGTTGTCTGCAAATTGTCTTCGTAGAGCTCGTCTCCTGCTAAAACTGCTCCACGGAAGAACGATGTGTTCAAACAGTTCAGATCCGGTAAGCTATATCATTGTGTATGCAGATGTCTTTTTATTTGGTATTAAGATTTCGGAGGATTTCAATGATTTTGTTCGAATCCGCGCGAACACTTCTTCGGCTCACTAGACCCTCACTAGCCATCGGCAGACTTTACTTACCTTTTAAACTGCAAAGTTTCCCTCCCGGAAAAGTAAAAAAGTTAACGAAAGAGTTGAAAAGCAAGGGGTAGATTTTCTGACGTAGTACCTAACCTGCAAGCGGACAGTTGAGGCCCCAGACAGCCTGCTTGCATGCTTATATGATTTGCAAACTTCTCAATATGGCCTCATCTCGTTTGTAGGCAGCTCTTCATGAAGCGCTCAACAAGGTTTCTTGGCTGATTGGGAAGTGGAAAGGAGAAGGCTGTGGTGTCTATCCTACAATCTCGCCATTCTCGTATGGTGAAGAGCTGAGCTTTTGTCATGTGGGACAGCCAGTGCTTTGTTACAAGTAAGATTAGAGATCCAAAGCTCTATTTGTAATTTAGTTTTTCTTTTCTGCTATAAAAGCGATCCAAAGAACGAGGCGTTAAACCTGGGGTGTGAGGGGGACTCACATATGAAAAAGATGTGGATGTTGGTTGGAAAATTTGAATAATTTACACTCCTGCAGAAGACCAATCTGGGTGTGGCTCAAGCCTGGTGGGGGGAGGGGCACGCCCATATATGAGCTATATAGGTATGTGCTGCTGTGAAGTCTATGGTTTTCAAGCAGTTTAGTCTGGGATAGGGTATTGAAATCAGAAAGAAAAGGGAAGCATTTGCCAGGAAATTAACTGGTGGTTTGACAAATTAAGTCCAGAATAGGAATAGAAACTCAGATGAGAAAGAGACTTTCCTAAACGTAAATAACTTTAGTAAAATTAATAATAAAGATGGTTAATTTTAAGCTCGGTGATAAATAATGAAGATGAAGTGTTCAACCTGACTCGAGCATGGGACAAAGAACAATTCTGAGTCCCCGACAGGAATCGAACCCATGGCCTCCCAGATACCGGTTGGGCGCTCTAACCAACTGAGCTACGAGAGACTCGTTGTGACCTGGGCCATTTACTAGGTGCTCGAGTCATGTTGAACACTTCATCTTCAGTAAATAACATTATTGTGTCATTATTGTAGAGAGAAGGTTTTCCATTAAAACACTGATAGTGATACAGTTCAAAAAATGCAAGTCTGCATAAGGGTAGGGATTTTTGGTGTCTGGTCTGGTATAGGGTAAGGGTTTCAAATTCCAAGCAGCACACCCCCACCCAAAAATATGCAGGGTACTCCCCAGGGGGGAGGGCTCAAGCTATTTTGGCCTTAAAAAGAGACAGACTGGTATGCCAAGAAAGTGTGACAGTGTTTTTTATTTCTTCATGTACAACCCTAAATGAGTCCTTGAAAGATAAAAATATTGGCATTCTGTCCTGAACACCCTAACCAAGACCAAAATCCCTAATATATTTACACCACTAAGCGGGATGACAAGCATCCTCCCTTTCAAATGGGAGTCTCCCCCTCTCCGAGGAACTATTTGCAATCTGTAGAAGCAGGGCTGTACTCTAGCAGAGCCCAGGTGCCACAGGCGAGCTACTTTTGTCTTTGGGCAACTTGTATAATTTTCCTTTTATACATGTAAGAGCTTTTATGGAGCTGGGCACCCAAGATTTCTTACATAAGGGCATTCGGGCACCATGCAATTATTCTAAGAGCACAGCTTTGAGTAAGTGGTGTCCATGATTTGCCAGACTGTATTGTTAGAGCAACTTTGTGGCAAAACTCATGTTTGAATTTTTTATGTTTCAAGTTCTAAAACGTGGCATCTGGAGAAAGGCAATCCTATGCATAGTGAAGTTGGTTTTCTGAGAGCTGAGGCAGGAACATCAAAATTGGCCTTCATGATAGCTCAGAATACAGGTACAGTGTAGCCAAGTGTATCAGTTTTTTTTTTTTTTAATTGCAACACAACGACATAATTTCTTACAAAAGAAACTTACATTACTTACAAACACTAACGGCACATGCTACATTACAACTGCTTCTGCTAATCAACAATAAATATCATATATAGCTGCTCTATTTACATTCTTGCTCTACTACTTACTTACTTAGTAACTGTTTTACAAAACTGCCCACTTAGAGATGTAAATTTACAAATTATTCTTTTAAGTAACATAGCAAAAACGTAGCTTATATCAACTGAATTAATCAAGTAATTAAAGAGGGGAAAACAAAATGCTAAAAAAATAAAATAATAAGACTATCTTAAATTGCTAGAAAAAAATGTCATTTATTCTCAAAATCTTTCACTTTATCAGACGTGGCTGCGATATATTTCTCTAGTTTCATCTTTTCCCGCACAAGAGAGACGAAATCTTGAAACTGGAACTTAATAGTATCTAATTCTTTAACATATATAAAATACTTGCCTAACATGATGAGATGGTTGAGAGGCCAAGTGTATCAGTTGTGAACGAATGAAACGAGGTTAAACAGTGTCTACTTCAGCGTATTTATATGCCAACTCTCCAAGATTATTCAGAGGTCTCCTGGGTTGAGTCTAAATCAAATCTAAAAAGATCTGATTTGTCCAAACTCCAAGATGCAAACGGGAAGTGCTTCAAGTATGCATTTTTGCAAAACTTTTCTGAATCAATTTCGAGGGGGAATTTTTTTTATTTTATGATTAACCTTGCCAAAAGCCATATTTACTCCTTAGCATAATAAATCCTCTGTTGTAGAGCTTGCTTGTATGTTATATTGTTGCAATGTGCTCGGAGACTCATGACATGTACTTGATCAATGTAGAACTTAAACGAAAATACCAAAATTACAGTCAGGAGTTGACATTAATACTCTTTATAAATTCTGACGCTGACTTATTTGAGCGTAAACAACGCTCATAATGTGCTCAAGACGTTTCGACCGAGAATCTTCAGTCTTCTTCGGTTGTTATCATGGCATAAAACGGCTTTTTAACGGTTTCACATTGTACGTGCGCGCGAGTGACTAATACAAATACACGCGAACGCTGCGCGAGACTATGAACATTATGTAAGTGACTTATATACATCAGGGATGTCTATGTGTTCATTTCCCGCATTCTGGTCCCACTGCGAATGCCATGCTTCTAGGAAAAGCCTCTTGTGGTAATCGCCTGACTTGTCCACCACCGCTGCATGATTGAAATCCATATCATGGCCAAACGTGTTCGCGTGTTGCGCGATCTTAGAGTTTTTGTCGCAAACATGGACTGCTCTTTGATGTTCATTAATTCGAGTAGCTAACGCTCTGTCCGTTTGTCCATAATAGGTAAAATTGCAGTCAAAGCAGTTAACTCTGTAAACTACACATCTAGACTGGAATGCTGTGAGTTTGTCCTTCAGTCTGGGGAAGCGTGTGCGTAACGTGTCAAGTGGTTTAAAGCCAACTTTGACCCCGTTGTTGCGTAGAACTTTTGAGATTCTTTCAGTTACGCCTTTCACGTAGGGTAGAACAACAAACGATTTTGCGGCATCATTTGGAGTGTCGCTGCTGTCTGAGACACGACGATTAGCTTTGCGATGAGAATCACAACTCTTGATAAACCGCAATGGATAGTTATTGTAGAACTTGTTTTATTTTCATATCTTTAACTTTTTCCCTTTTCCCTCCCACATATAAACTCAAATATTATTTAAATGCAAAATTTTTTAAACAGACTCCCCCCCCCCTCCACCCACCCTTCATCCTGAAAATAGTCCCACCCAGAAAGCCCTTTGAACAAATGAGTCCAGAGCTTGTTATTGGAATTTTACATTATGAAGGTTTTGATTGAGGTTAATTTCATAGGATTGTTTGCCCCTCTCCATTATGCTATGAAACTTATTGGACTGACTTATTTTTGCAGGACTAACTGAAGTTGAGGAGGGTGAGGTTAATGGGCATGAGATTCGTCTTCTTTCTCACTCAGTTGGAAGAATGACTTTTGGTCCAGAGCCACAAGTGTTAAAGGTAGAAATCAAAAAAGTACAGAAACTAATACAGTGGAACTTCCACTAACAGATATCTCCTGTAGGTGGACACGGCATCTCCCATAAGCACATACTTTGTTGTAGTCCCAAACACATACAATGTTCAAACGTTCTTCAGTAGATTGAATTGTTTTGAGAAACAATGGAAATAACAGATACATATTAAGCTGTATCAAAACAATACCAGATTCATTTTAGATTACCCTTAACTTGTTACTCTGACTCCCCAACGGGAGTCGAACCCATGACCTTCCAGAATATCGGTTGGACGCTCTAACCACTGAGCTATGGGAGACTCGTGGTGAGCGAGGTCATATACTAGGTTCTTATGTGTGACACATGTCCTGCCAACTGCAGGCTCAAATAAGAACCTAGTATATGACCTCGCCACCATGAGTCTCCCATAGCTCAGTGGTTAGAGCGTCCAACCTTCTGGAGGTCATGGGTTCGACTCCCGTTGGGGGAAGTCGGAAAATCTTTTTTCCGAGTATTCAACTTGAGAACGCTTCTTCATTTACTTTCACTTTATCCAAGTTGCCATTTCACTTTACATTTAAATAGATTTAGCCAAGCCTAAAAGCGGAGCCCCCAATTTACTGACCAATAATAGAAAAAATATAGCACTTGAGCCCACGATCCAATGTTAACCATTATTTGGTCAGCAGTAAACTTCAAAAAACATTTGACCTTGATGAGTTCTATATGTGAGCCCGGGATATGGTCATGTGATACTGGTCAGCGGATACCTTGTTTTGACAGCTGTCAATTGACCATGGCATGGATGTCCAATATCAAAGATGTAATGTTGGGGCGACTTCTCGTCGTCGTACGCGCCCGCGAGCCATGCCGCTAGCCATGATGACCATGAAAAACCAAAAGCATGGGTTCTGTTAATTTTCTATGGGTATGGGGCTCCGCTCTGCGGCCCTTTGTGCCGCTGGGAGCTCCGCTTTTAATGAATGAATATGTAGTAGAGTTCTGTTATTCTAGGTGCGTTACACAAGCGTGCATGACCACAGGTCAGGCCATTAGGGTATACATTGCATTGGATTGTAATTGAGCCCTATAGGGGCTAATGTAACTCGTGGTCTTTCGATAGCATTTTGAAGTGTGTTTATGCATTGTATGTGGAGTTGCGGAGCTAACCCATGCTTGTTACCGGAATAAACGCCTGGAAAATCCGTTTAAACTGTGTGCCTTGGTTTCCTATGAATCCCCACCACTACAAATACTTAATCTGAGTGTGGATAATGAAATAGCAGTAAAAGTAGCAAATGATAATTGAATTGTAACTGAAAGTGAGCACCGTCCTTCTTGAGCACCTAATTTAATTTCAAAAAGGTTAGTTTACTTTTTCATCAGTTTTCTTGTGACATGATGTAAAACATGCAGCAGACTAATAGTATATTGATTAATGTTGTTAGGTTGAAAGAATTTTTAGACTGAAGGATCCCAATACACTGGAGATGGAGTGCTTAATGGAAACAGCCAACACCGAACATCAGAAACATCTCCATGTCACCTACAAAAAAGTTACTGAATGACTTAAGAAAGTTCTTGTAAAGTTACAGTGAAACCCCATTATATAATCATACCATGAATGCTATAAATATTTTAAAATGTTTTAATCTTGTTGCTAAAAATATCATGAGGTGTGCTGAAGCTGTCAACATAAACTTCAAGCCAGAAGAGTATAATCACTAAATATTTATCTTGGGTTAAAACTGTAGCTAGGGGTAGCGAATGTTAAATTTGAGGCTTTGGAAGAGGGTGAGACCATATCTTTCCTATGAGCCCGAGACTTTGTTAGCCTTCTGAAGGACTCCACGACAGCATTACAAAAAGATTCGAGACAGCGAGACCCATATAAAAAATTGACATAGTTTAGGCTGGACACAATTATTTTTTGAAGGATCATTTACCATCCCTATATAACTTACATTCTTACATGCCAAGAGGCAGGGCCCTACCTAGCGGGGGAGGGGGGAGGGGGGGAGGGGGGAGGGAGGGCAGTTGCCCCCGCTAGAAAAACTAAATTTCTAACATAGTGACACAGACAAAAAATCCTACTAAGTACGGCCCTGAGAGGTTAGTGTTAAAAGCATGACAGCAACACATCATGGTCCTAAACCTGTTAGATAAATGACAGCTTTTAGGACTTGTTTTTAAGGATTTAGACACTGATTCTTGTCAACTCTTGAAGTAGCTTCAAGCACGTTCAAGATGGTACCATAAAATATTTTAGCAGTATATATTATCAGTAGTTTTGAAATTCCTTATATGGCAGTGATTGTTTTAAAATGAGATCTGCCATCTTATAGTTACGTTAACATGAAGTTATCAAATAAATGTCTTATTAAAGGAAAAATAGGCAATGTTTTCTTATTTGTTTTTTCAAATAAGGCAATACAGAAAATAGCTAAAAAGAGGGAATGCTCATAGTCTAAGGCAAGACTGGAGAATGGGGAGGGCTGAGGAAGATTAATCTTGAACAGAAGGAAAGTCCAATCACCCCCAGTGGGTGAGGACTGCTTCCTGACACTAACTTTGTGCATTGTTCAATTTGCCTCCCCACCCTTGTCTTTCTTTTCTTTTCCCAGTTTCCTTTGGTCTCCATGCTAAAGAGGTTTTGTGTACCTGTAAGTAGGCCATTTCCAAATTGCCTTTTGCTTCTGTTTCAAAACAAGTCTTTGTGCAAAAATGTTTAGATGAACACAAGTTAGATTTGTTGTTTCGCACAAAGTCTTGTCCTGACACGAGGCAAAGGGCAACTCTGAACTGGGCTATTCTGTTGACCACAATCAGAACTTGCCATAAAATCATTAAACAAAAGAATTACTTAGCAATACCCTAAAATGTGTAGCCTTGCTCAGACAGGTCGCTATATTTTGGATTCTATCAAGATGGTTAGATTTTTCTATAGCACTGCTACACTAAACTGTGCTACGTCCTGATGCTCCTTTGTGTGTCAACAACTTTTTGTTTTTCCAAACAATGAAATCACTCTTTTTGGGAAAGGGACTTCTTTTCTTTATTTTGGAACAGCAAGTCTATCGCCAGTGTGAAAAGTTATGCTCTTACTATTAGCTGATGTTGTGCGAGATGCAGCTGCCTAGTGGTTAGCACGCTGGACCTTGGATTGAGTGGTCCTGGTTCGAGCCTTGGGCAAGACTATGAGACAGTTCCCCTCTATTTTTTTCGAAGAGTATGTCGACCTTGAAACGAAAAAAATGAACGCGCAGGGGGAGGACGTGGGGTGGGGCGAGAAGCGAAAAATAAGGCTAGACTAGAAGCAGCCTATTTTTTCACAAGTCCATCGAGCTTGAAGCGAAAAAAAAAAAAAAATGAACGCATGGGGGGAGGAGGCGAGAAGCAAAACAAGCTCGACGGACTCTGTGAAAAATTAGCGAGTCTAGCCTTGGGCGGGGTCATTGTGCTTTGTTCTTGGGTGACAAACTTCACTCTGAGAATGCCTCTCTCCATCCAGGTCCTTTGCGACTGATGAAGAGGATTACTCCCAAAACGTTTCACAAAATGAGGCAATATTAAAGCACTTTTTAGGAAAAAAAAAAACATTTTATAGTACTCAGGAACTAATGCTGGGGTAACCCTGTGATGGACTAGCATCTGATCCAGGGGGAGTAGAAAAAACTCCTAGAAGCTTAAAGCAAAGGAAACTGGGAATAGCTCCAGCATAATGGACCACTTGGCTTAGCACAGACTTTACCTTAAAATTATCAGTAGATATTATTGATGAAAATAATACACTAATCAGTACTTTTCAAATGTGTGGTCATACATGGAAATTAACTACAATCCTAGACAAAAGTCTTGAGACACTTAACCAATTGGACAAAAAATTGACATTGTACTGACCTCCCCCTCCCCACCCCCGAATCAATGTTTGTTTCTATCCATCATACCATGGGACAATATCTCAACATTGTTTTGGGGGGAAGGAGGCTCGGAAAATTAAACAATGAGTTAATGCAAAAGATTTGCCACTGAACACATTCCTGTAAGTGTCCCATGGACTTTTGTCTAGGATTGTAGGTTGTTAATAAAATGATCAACACTAGTTCAAGATCATGAAAAAGATTTTATTTGTCCCGAGAAACTCAACAGGGTCATACATCCCACCAGGGCATGTACTTATTAACCTTAAAAATATAAATAAGGAAGAAATAAGAAGCATGCTAAAAATCTGTGCTGCCTAAAGAAAGAGAAATGATAATCTAAACTAACTTTACTAATCTTAAATTCTTCTTCAAGAACAAATCATTTACTTAAGAGTGAAAAAGTCCTATTTATATGATCCCATATTGATATCTAAGTAGAGATTTCTTGCTCTTTGTGTTCTTGCATTCACAAGGCTGACGAAAACTAAGCTTGCAATTGGGATGAGTATGTGAAATAGTTTCATTTGTAAATACATGAATGAAGCAGTCTTTAATGTTGTTATCTGCATTTATCTCTGTTGCAAGCCAGGACTTAAACCACTATAAAATTAAAAAATCATTTCTTCTTAAACTTGCTAAATATGTCGACATCTATGAGTCGTGAACTATTATTTTTAAAAACTTTAACCTTTAAAAGGGACCACAGCAACCTTAGTTGTGTTTTTTGTGCCCTAATCATTTCTTACTATACTAAATGTAAATTAAGTGGAACAAAATTTGAATTTTAAATAAATATATAAAATATTAATATGTTACTTTAATCTTCTTAATTTCTGGCATGCACTGAACTTTACACCTCTGGGACTCTTTATATAATGAATACATTTTACAATAATATAATTTAACATTAAAATGGATTAACGCATTAAACTATTGCCAGCAATACAATAAGCTGCTTGATAGCTTCGCTGCTATATTCTCTCAAGCACTGGGATACAAAAATAAATTTCTCTTTATCCCTCCTCTCCTAAAACATTTCCGCGGCTAAGCCTGTGAAGGGAACATTTGCGCCACACCTGTGTGAATTTACAACTCACTTGGCATTGCTTGAGTGAGAGAAGCAAATATTTCCTTCAGAGGCTTTGATGCTTAAAGCAGAAGAAATAAAAGACAAGCAAAAACAGGCCAGCTGATATGTCAGTTCCAGTGTACAAACATTTTACACAGCGCACAGCTATTAAACAAAAAAAGTTGTCCGCAAACTCTTCAAGACCAGTGTACAAGAACAATTTCTCAGTATGAAACAATCTCTGATTGCTCACAAGGTTGATTAAGATTACATTAAGTTTGTTTACAACTGTCGCATGCAACTTGCTTACAACATAAATATTTTTTTTGTCTAAATTTAATCTTTAGCTTCCTTGATTGTTGCACATGCATCAATTGCAAGGTGGTTGCATTCACGTCTTGTAAGACCCAAGCTGTGTGCTGTTAGCATGCTGCGAGGGACAATTGTAAGCAAATGTCATACAATCTAATTTACCCTAATTTTTAAACACATATTTGGCTTGAAAATTTATTTGCAACAACTTTTTTTGTAATAGCTGTTGATATTTAATTTCCATAACTCTTCTGTTCTAAGACAGCAGCGTAGAAAACTCTTTCTTATGTTTGTATTTATAGACGTCCTTTTTTAACTTCCATTCAGAAAGTTGACATAAAACATTTGTTTTGTAAAAAAATCAGAAAACCAGTTTCTGTTCCTTCATTCTGTAGTAAAAAAGTACTTTATGAACTGTACTTTAGTCAAAGTACCCTCTGTCCATTATCACTTGTAAAAATAATCATGAACAATAATTACGTGTTGTTCCAGAAAATATACATTCCCCTCCTTTGGAAGGTTGACTGGTTTGAATCCCCCCACCCCTCTGGAAATTGCAAATTATGACCTTACAATGGGGTGGGTATGGATATTTTCTGGAACTACACAATGTGGAACAATATTTTTCTAAAAGGAAAATGTCATCATTTTGACAGAGATGCTTACTGTGCTTTTAGTGATGTAACTCGCACAATGTTGCATGCTTGTTACATGCATAAAGTAAAGCATGTTGATGTGTCACCTCATGAATTGATAAAATAAAATAACGCAGTGTCAGCAAAATATCCAAGAGTCGTCAGGCAAATCCTGTGCACTCCCATGAATCACATTATTCAACGGGGCTTGCAAATTTTATCCAAGAACAGCTTCAAGCTTAATGGCAGAATAATGTAAGCTTAAATTATATTCACATAAAGCATAATATTCACAGGCCCACTCATGGATAATTACCGTCACTTGCATCTAGGCATGAACACTCGCCGCCGAAACATGATCTAATTGGGTATGAAACATGGCATGATTCGTCATCAAACATTGAAGTTTAGCAGACCGTAACGGCAACTTTCGCGCTCAAAATGCTCACCATAAACACTGAGTACAGGCGAAACTTTACACAAGAAGTGATTCAAGTGAACCTGCAAATGCGTATCAACACAGATCAGGTTCGATGCGTCGCAAGAAGTCTTCACATCTAATCTTTCAGTCATTTCAAAACTGGAATGTGTTGAACTTTTGGCGCAAAAGTTGCTATAACAGTCTGCCAAACTTAAATGTTTGATGACGAATCATGCCACATTTGATACCCGATTAGATCATGTTTCGGCGGCGAGTCTTCAAGCTTAGATGCAAGCGATGGTATTTTTATACCACAAATACCAAAAAGGCTGTGTGTAAGGACAAAACAAAAGAGAAAGAAAACCAACCTAAACTGATTAACCAGACATGAAATAAAAACGTTACCAATATCCATCACATTGAATTTGCAAGTCTGTTTTGTCAAGAGGTGAAAATGATTATGACGAACAAACATAGACGACCTCAGCAGAAACAGTCATTAATAGCTTGTGAGGCAGGTTTACCAGTTAAGCATTGGGCATAAAAAATTCATTGCGATGAGCCTTACTCACTCTGCATGACAGACTTGAAGCCAAGTGTACGTAATTCACGCAACCTTTTATTGCAACATGTCAAGCAACAGAGTTTTACTGCAAGTTGCCGAGTGTATCACCACATGCGTTGCAAATTGTGGCAACATGTCGCTAGCTGCAACTAGCAATATTAATAAGGTGGTAACTTGCAATGTTACACTGTTGCATGCCTAGCTGTAATAAAATATAGCCTATATTACATATTATTTATGCCCATTTGTTAATTCCAGTGCAAGCTACATGGGCTACAACCATTATTTCTAGCAAAATGGTAAGCCTGCGTGCAGATGTCTCCAACCTCGTCCCCAGGATCTCTCTCTCTCTCTCTCTCTGCCCCCCAGAGCAAACGGGGGCCGGGAGAGAGAGACCCTGGGCCCAAGGTTGAGATGTCTCCTATTTCTATTGTGTGAGGAAATAAGAGACGGCGGCACACTGGCTACAAAATGGTTTTTTGCTTAGCGAAAAGCTCTGAGCAACAGTAATATCTTTTTAAGCTATTACAGCTGATACGCTCGCATCTCTTCATGCACAGAATTCTTTAAGAATCTGTTATGTGATTATGTTGCATGCATGCTTATTAATGGCGCTTGAAAGTGAATCGAAAGTGATGGGGGATTCCCCCTTAAATTTAAGAATTTTTGGTAGTCTTTCAGTAACCGCACTTTCGTGATACCAAAAATAGCTTTTCTCCAAAATGTTACCTCCATCCCACCATAGAATATGCCATAACAGCAGGCTCTATCTAGTCGTCTTTGTTGATGAGGCAGCAGCAGCAGAAGAGCTGACTGTCACTGGGTGGTAATATTTGCAGTTAGGCCTTGTGCATTTCCCTTTCACTGCATCTCGGCAAACTGTCACCTTGCCATCCACAACCTCAACACTCTCTGCACAGAAAAGTCACAAAAAAAGGAGAGGGTGTGAATTTATTTTTAACTATATATATAGGTGAGGGCCACAGGGTTACAAGTCCGCGACTGTAAAGTGTTCCCTCGTTAAATAAAGTTACTACTACTACTACTACTACTACTACTACTACTACTACTACTACTACTACTGAATTGTGGGGACCAAAGTTGTTTTTATAAGTCCAGTGTTGATAATTAGCTACACACAAAAATGTATATGTGAGTCATCACTGGAGGCTTGGGGCAAGGACTTTGAGCTCTGGAATAGGGGTGGGGCAAGTATTTATATCCCTGGGACAGGGATGGGGGGAGGTATTCTTGTCCTCTAGCTTAGGGGGGTAAATTACGGATTTTGACTTTGGGTGGTCAGGACAGAACGCCAATATTTTTAGCTGTCACAGTATTGTTTAAAAAATGCCATCATACTGTTGGGGGTCTAGACCGATCAAACATGAAATTTGGTATCTTGAAAGGGTCAATAAAAGCTTTATCCATGCCATAATTTACAGTGCTGATAAGCTATGTGTGAGCGAACACTAGAGGTTTAGGGGAAGTCTTTTACCCCCTGGGGGTTGGGACCTGGGGAGAGTTATCCTGGCTGTCTAACTTAGGGCATGAGCTACTAGTATAGGATTAGGCTTTTGTACATTATGCTAGCATTTTTTCGAGCATTTTAGTGAGGCAAAAGCATTGAGCATTATTCGTGCATTTTAGTGGCATATTCCCAGAAAATTTATTTTTTTCTGAGAAAATAAAAAAGGAAATTGATTATTTTTAGAGAAAATGAAGACAAAAACTCAAAATTCAACAACAAATAACTTTCTAGAGATAGTCACCTTCTTTCTTAACTTGGCCTCGTAGATGATTTGGAGGATTACATTTTTTTGGCTGTATTTATGAACTTGTATACATTTTTGGCTACTGGCGTGACGAGAATTGATGATGATCGATGATACGTTTTTGTTGTTACTTGCAACACTTAAACGTTTTTGTAAGTGTTAACATGCAGTTAACACCATGTTAAAAACTTGAAATTTATTTAAAAAAATGTTTGTATAATGAGCATTATCCGACTTTTGGGGGAGACCGACATTTTAGTGGGAAAAATGGAGCATTAAGGTGGAGCATTTTAGTGGGGAAACAAAAGCATAATGTACAAAAGCCTATATAGGATACATGGATTTCGACCTTATAAAAGCAAATAACTTACAAATAAAGTCATCCTTTTACTTTCAGTGTTCTTAACTCCAATTCATACTCGCAGAATTCAACCATTAATAGTAAGACTCCGACGACTCTGGGTAAACCCATGCTTACTACATTCCACTTCCTGTGTGACTTTGAATGGTTTCCTTTGGAGACCCCCCAGGTTGGCCACCTTATATGGAGATGGCCAACCTTTGGATCTTACGAGGTTCAAACGATTAAAGCCTGGGCTATTTTCCTACCCAGTAGATTACAACACATAACGCCAAATGCAAATAACTTTAGCTAGTACCAAGACCTACCCCCCAACAAAAACGGTTTTGTTTCTGCAGGGAGTGGGCATGGGATCTTGTGACCTATATTTTAGCATCCAGGACTGCTCACTTCAATAAAAGCTTGGTTACCAATGTGTTGTGGTAATAATTTGAATGCAGAACGTAAAAGGATGACTTTATTTGCAAGTAATTTGCTTTAATTTAGTCAACATTCACATATCCTACAGCTTTAGGGGGTGTACATAATAGATTTTGGTCTCAATGATGGGTGTTCAGAACAGCATGCCAATACTATACTGTGTTGGCAGCCTTGACTGATGAGGCATAAAATAATATCTTTTAGGGGTCATAAAAACTTAAGCCATGCCCAGATTAGTCTCATTTGGGATTTAATTCATATTTTCTGATGGTTTTCTCCCCGGGGGGGGGGGGGGGGGACTCCCATATGAAAGTTACAGGGCCAGGGGGAGGTACTCCATATAATGGCCTATACGGGGAGGCTCCGCCTGAGGGGTACCTTTTTCACGCTTCAGGTATATAAAAGGGTAAGGATTTCACAAGTTTTGGTATATGAAAGGGTATGAAAATCCGTCATTTAGGTTTTTAAAAGGGCCTTTAATTAAAATATTTCGAACAAACGCTCTTTAATGCTTGTATTATTTTAATTTATTAAGCGCTGCATAAAAATAACAAGAAAACGTCCTGTTCACGTCTATGCCATGTCTTTTAGGTATATGAAAGGGGTACCTTTTTTCAGTAAAAGGAATACGAAAGGGGTACAATTTCTGTCAAATGTATATAAAAGGGTAAGGGTAAAAGCTTGGGGCGGAGCCTCCCCGTATAAAACTTTTTGAGTGCCCCCCCGGGTGACGGGGATGCTCATCGTCTCGCTTAGGGTTGTAAATTTCAGTTTTTTTGGTCTCGCTTAGGGTGTTCCGGGCAAAACGGTTATATTTTTAGCTATGATGGTCTCGTTTAGGCTTGCAAACGAAGAAATATGCAAATATAAATTCTATTCTTAAGTTTCTGGTATCTTTTAGGGCTCAAGAAAAGCTTGAGCCACACCCAGATTGGTCTCCTTTAGGGGTTCTTTTCAAAATTTCCGACAAGCATCCCGTCCGTTTCATATAGGAGTCCCCCCCAGGGGTTTTTTCTTCCCACCTCCCTCCACCCCCCAAATTTTCAGTTCAGTCCCCCTTTCTATCCCAGTTGTCCTACCCCCCTCCCAGTGCACCAGCAGTACATCAAGGCAGTTGTATTAAGTATAACAAGTCCAAGATGAGTTAATGAGTGTTTTTACAGAACTTTCTTTTACAGAAAAAAGAGTTTTCTTCCTTTAGATCTTTGCAGCTGGAGAACTTAATTTGAAGATCAGAAAATGGCCACCCTTGGCTTGGACATGTGAAATGTTGAATACAACGTCTGCCATGCTGCATTGCTGGGCACCTGGGGGAAAGGAGACTCCCGTATTAAAGGGCCGTGTCTAGCTTAGGCCTGTAAATATTCAGGATTTTGGTCTCCCACCTCCCCCCCCCCCCACACCCCAGGATTAGTCCCTCAACCCCCAAGTGGTAAGATGTTGATCAAGACTACACAAGACTGCAGTTTTATTTGCTTATTTTCCACCCTTCCTCCACTGCATGCTCATGGTAAAATAAGTTGGTGGTAAAAAACACCCCCCTCACTATTAAAAGGTCCAAGAAAAAATTAAACAAAAAAAGCAACTTTTTCTGTCACATAATAAATTCCCTTTGCTGTTTTTATAACACTTTCTTTGTAGTAGTTTGGAAAATTTCAATGTCCTTATCACAAATAACCCAAATCACGACCTTCTTAACAATACAGTATAATCCAGATTTCCCGAACCTACAGGGGAAATAAAAATTGCTTTGAGAAATTGGGAGGTTCAAGAAGTTGGGGTAAAATTACAGACAAGTATTATCCGAGGGAAACGAAAATCCAGGGTTTCAAGAAACTGAGGGTTTAGGAAATCGGGATTCTATTGTAGTTGTTTTGAAAATATAAAATACTACTTTCCCCGACACTAGACCTCCCTTTATTATTATAAGCGCAGGCAAGCAAAAGCAGTGTGGGAGCCTGCCAAGCGAGAAGTCTTAAGCACAGCTTAGCCCTTTCAGCACACAGCCCAGCACCACATTCTCATTACATGTTAGCTAAGGACATCTAAAAGCAAATCATAAACATCTGTTTTATGAGTCAAAAATCTTTTTTTTTATCTCAAACCTCCTGACAATTTTGTCATCCTCTTTGACTTAAATCATTGAGAATTTCAATAGTGGTTACGTCCGGGACTGACACTTCTGTCGTTGTCTTAGACTAAAATCATTGAGAATTTCAATAGTGATTATGTCTGGGACTGAAAGGGCTAATCAGCTAAGCGTTACAACAAGAAAGAGAGCTCACTGTCTTTAACGTGGGCATAGCGGCAGGCTTCTCTGTGACACTGGCCAGAGACAAAGTCCCGACAAACTGGCAACCCATTGGAGGAGTGCTGTCAAGGGAAAAACAAAGGGTCTCAGATTGATTGATTGATAGGTGTCAGTTAATCAGGAGCAAAAAGTGCCAGTTGTGGGAGAAAGCATAAAAATAGCAACAAAAATTTAGTCTACTTTTTAACTAAAACAAGTTTATCATTCACATTGTTGAAGGGTTAAGGGGAGTTATTCTGAAAACACAACAAGTTATCAAGTGCCAAGTGAATAATAAAGTGTTGCAAGCACCGAGGATGACCTGCTAAGCTTAAGAGGTGTGAAAGCAGCTGGGACAAAATAGTGCAAGCGTGCATGCTGCGGCTTAAATGTGCCACGCCCACTTGCTGAAACAGGAAGGTTAGGAAAACAAACTTCACATTTAAATGCAAAATGGCTAATGAAGAGTGCAACTGGAACATCATGGCTGTTTGCTTCATATTACTAATAAATTTGGCCCAATCTTCTGAAATACTGATGTGAGTACACTTATGTTGAACATTGAAGAAGAAATATTAAAATTGAAATTTTGCTTTGAAACACAAAATGGCAGAAATATTAACAGCATGATAAACAAGCCACACTCAAAAGGTAAGGAAATAAACAATTTTAATTTAATATGTATATTAACACATAATTAACACCTCACAGACGACATAGACAAACTTTAATTCAATTTATGATTCAATTAAACTCTACAATCACGTATAAACACATAAATAACTATCTTTCTCTACAAAAATTAATCTATTGCTATGAAACATGAGAATTTTACTGCAAGACATTCAGGAAGATAACTTTGTGTTTTCCTGACTAAATTAGAAATTGGTTTGGTAAATTTATCTGGTTTGCAATTTTTCTAGTCTTGCAATAAACTTTCCATTATGAAAAATCTACTTAATAAAACAACTCTAATAATTATTGTCTTTCTAAATACAACTATATCACAATGGCTCAGCCATTGGTAATTAACTGCACAAAAATCAAATCAATTGCTCTTTTCATGTGCCTTATCGGATTTACATTCATTGTAAAATAACTTAAAGTGATTCATACAAAAAAAATTGGTGTCTAAATTTAAATCTGTATTAAAGTCAATATCCAGTCGTACGTCTCAAAGATGAAACTTAAGCTTAAAGTAAACCCTCTTTCTCTTTCATAGTACAGCTTTAAATGTGTATAAAGATTTGTGACGTTTTATGAAATTTCTAAGCTCTGTTTATTTTTTGGGTCAACAAAATATTTCTCTTTCTTTGGTAAATTAAGATACTATTAATCTTGGACAATCGTTGACAGGGGTTAGAATTCAGCCTGCTTCTAACACCATTAGTTTCAATTCACTGTTTCCAAAATACTAATCAAGTGATACTATTATTGTTTCTTGTGTGGCCACTAAAGTTGAACTGGTCCTTAGCAATGTTAGCACTCGATGAAGAAAATTTTCACTCACAACTGTGACTTGTAGCAATGTTTGCATCCAGCATGTAGGACAAATTTCTCCCAAAAAAGCCCTGCTTTTTATACGAGGAAAAAATTTTCTTAGGAAGAAAATCTGGCCTGCATTGAATGTGAACATCACTACAAGTCCTGGCTCTGAGGAAAAAGTTTCTCCATCACCAGAACTTTCAACTTTTAACAATGGCCAGGTCAGCAACAAAACTAGTATCTTGTAATCTGCATTTTTGAAACAGTGAAATGAAATCAGTGGTGCGCAGGCAAGCTGAATTTTAATCACTGTCAATGGTCATCAAAGATCAGTAGTAGTTCAAAAGTACAAATAATTCATGACCTTGGGGTTTGAAACTGCTGTATTCATGCAGCCAGTATTTTACAAAATATGTAATAATATAGTCTATCTTTCGTAAGTACATACAAAACAATCTCTCGTGTTAAATAGTAAATGTAAATAACATCCCAAATAAAATTATTACACATGCAAATATATGAATGAAAAAGACCCAGATTAACCTCTCATCCTTCTAACGAACTATGTATGAAATGAATCACTGAATGTAACAGCTAACGTTCCTCTTTCGTAACAAATATTAATCCATAAAACATATCATCTTTCAGACTCTTTTTTCTCAAGAAGTTTCTCTGTTCTTGCTAGATTTTAAACCAACCAATTTGCAATCATTTCTTTATGTAAGATCATTGTTTTGGGTTTGAGCTTAGAAAATCTAGGAAGAACATACTAGGTTAACATTACTTCAATTAATTCCTTATCTTTATTGTTGTGGTCATAGACCCAATTTTACCATGGTCATAGTCGACAATAATGTAAAGTGCTTTGATATATTAATTAATACTATACAGTTGGAAGTCTTCCTGGAGTTTCCAATTTCTTCCATGTTGTCCTTGACAACTTTAAATCTTTAAAATAGTTCTACAGGATTCTTGAACACAGGTCTCCATTTGATGAACAAAACTCTCTTGACGACTAAGTGGAACAGCCTGTGAATCACTTCTCCAGTCTTAAACTTGTAATCTTTATAACGGTAACCAACTTGGTTTCTTGCTTTGAACAAAGCAGAAGGCCGCAAACCCCTGCCTCTAATCTCTCAATCTGTGTTCATTCTTGCTCTCTCTCTGTGCAATCAATCAACACACTCCCCCCTTACACATGCCTCTCTACAGATGCATACAAAAAGAACCGCCCCTCAATCACAAAACATGGGGCGTCATAACATAAGTGGGTGTGGTAGGTGCAGAGGCTAATGTGTAGTTGTTCCAGTACTGGATGTCCATTGACTGGACCTGAGGGTCAATGATTTGGTAGGATGTTTGAGGAGTAGGAGGAGGTGCGAGAGGAGGAGGAGGTGTCGCGGCTGACTCCACAGGCACATAGCTTAACACCTGTGGCTGAACCTGGTGTTGCCACTAGTAGACAAATAACATGAAACGAAACATCAAAGTTAGCATGACGTGCAAGTCCTACGCTGCTGCTGCTGGCAAACAGGCAATTAGTTTCTAAAGAAACTGTTGTTCTGCACTGACAGGCATAGGTAAGGGTACACAGCTAGTTTGTAATACAGCTTGGTGACGATGACAAGGTTAGCTCCAAGGATGGCTTGAAGCTCAAGTTGACAATTATTACTGTAACACAGCAGCTGCCTGTACACTAGCAGCAAAGAACTTTAATGATAGGTAAAGAATTTCATGCAAACATGACTCATGAACAAAATCACTTGCTTTGCTGTAACCTAAAACAATTTATAATTATTGCTTCTGCAATAAACAACAATGAACTCTGATAATGTAATTGGCTTACGATAAAACAAGTGAATTCATTCCTGAGCTACTAAATATGTTGCATTGGGCGATTCCAGAAAATATCCGTACCATACCACGGACGGCTTCCATATTTTAGCCCCCCTTGCCTTCGGAAATTCCAAAATGTGTTATCCCCCCATGCCCTCGGAATTCCATAATCATTAACCCCCCCCTCCCGTTCAGATTTTTCATTTTTTAGTCAAGCTCTTTAGAATTCCCGTCAGGGTTCGCAAATACGCCCAATGTGGCGTATTTTACATCAAATTATTTCAAATGACTCGATCTGTACATAGAGACAGTCATTATGACTCGAGAGATTCTGGGATGAAAATGTAAAAAAAATAAGACTTTTCTCCTTACCCTTGTTCAACAGATACAACCTACATTAATTTTACATTGCCCCAAACTGGTGCAGAACATTAAAATAAGAATATCGTGTGATGCACGTGTGTAAACTCGGAAGATAATACGATCGAGTGCACTGACATATCCGCCATCTTGGATTTGAGCCTTCACGGTCAGCAGTCGCTCCCAACCCACGTGCTTCAAAATGGCGTCTCGAAGCGTAGCAAAAGAGTTTCCTACTCCACTGAATGGACTAAATAGTTGTGGATCCGCTTTGACAAGAAAACAAAGAGCGAATGAAGAAGTTCATCAATGTTAAGGCATCTGAAGATTGATGTAGAACCCACATTTTAGCGATTTTCTTTTGTAAATGAACGCAAACACATGCCTGATCGATCGATACTTGTCTTGTATCCTGCTTCTGCTACGCGGTCGTCAGTTCGTGCTTTATTTGCGACTTGGTAGTCCACAAAATAAGCATTTTTAAGTAACACACTCTTGTTTTCTCCTCTGGAAATCCAAGACCTGGAACTCCCCCATGCCTTTGGAATATCCAATCGTAAGTATCCCCCCATGCCTTCGGAATTCCAGTTCAATGAACCCCCCTTTCCCTCGGATTTCCAAAAAGCCGTCCGTGGTATGGTACGGATATTTTCTGGAATCGCCCATTATTACTCAATAGAATGCCTACATAAGAAGACTTTTTACTGAGTACTAGGTTTCCACAAACATGATGCAGGCATCCCACTGTGGAAACTGACTTCCTTTTATTGTACAACCCTCAAATGGCCTTTTATCTTTGGATGCCGAAATGAAGACTAAAGTTTTCCCCCCCCCCCAAAAACATCCCCCCCACTGGAAAAATGCTCCGCCGTCCCTGGACACAGGTCTGAGGGTGGCCCTTATTTTGTTCTGGACTAACCAATGGTATTACCTTATTTTTGTGCTCACAGTACGCAGTAAACAGTCCCCTTAGGCAGGCAGGTAGTAAGATTAGTGGACAACATATTTACCTGAGGCATTTGTGTTTGAACCAATGGTAGACCAGGTGCGAGTAATGGCACTAAAAAAAGTAACAGAATTATTGTAACTACATCATGCTCAAGCTAGACAGACTAAATTTTGGACATTCAACTGTTTTCAAGGAATTTGAGGCTAGCGGTAAACGTTTACTTGACTCAAGTGTCAAAATTACCAAAACCCTCTGAGGATGATCACGAGTCTAGTCAACAACTATAAACATCTCGCACTTTTGCACAAGGGATAATACTATAAACAAATGCTTTTATTAACAATATAAAGTGGAGTAAAGAAATGATCCTCACAGTGAATTGCAATTAAAGAAATTGAAAAGAAAGAAACCAGAAAAATTCTGGCTTCAACGGGATTCGAACCCGTGAAAGTGGACCAACAGGTGTTTTTTTTTAACTATAGCATTGTAGGCTACTTACTTGTCGGTATAAGAGACGTGAACTGCAATCCGAGCGGTTGGTTGAAGGACTGAAGTGCTGTGGCAGCCCCCGGCATTATTAGAGGAACCTCCATTGCAGTTTGTTTCTTAAACGGTTCACCAAACGTCTGTAAAGAAATGATGCCAAGTCAGTATTTACAACTTGAAAATATCCTGGTCTAATAGTGCGTGCCTGTTTGTTGATAAGCAAGTAGCTTTACAGCAGTCAGATCACACTGTCAAAGTATTATAGTAGCACAACAGTCTCTAGAACCTCATTGTCAACATTCAGACTTAATTCTCCTAACTACACTCCATACAGTTCTTATGGTCTGGTTGGGAGAATTTGTTAAAACATCAAGACAATTTCTCATGATATGTCTTCTGATTGCATATTAAAATCATGAGAAGACATTTCATGATGAACACTCCTGGGGTTTAATGGGTTAACCTAATCCTCCAATATCTATTTTAGATTTTTATCACCCTTTGAAATTTAAAAAGTAATAAACGAAAGTAGTTACAGGTCTTCTATACCACTCAATAGTGATCTCTCTAAACTAAAGTAAAAAGTTATTTGCTAAACACATCTTGATGCCTTATTCTCCTGTAAACATTGAAAATCATAATAATACGAGGATCAATAAATGCCAAGCCAATTCATAGATGTTCTTTCAAATAAGAACTTTTGGTTTCGTTAACCCAGAACATCACTGGATAAAATTCCAGACGGCATTGTGTATTACCAGGTGTTTACTATATTTCCCATACTTTTTCCATGTCTGGAAAACTCATCCTAACACAACTGGAAGGGTTTCATACTCAGGGCTCAAAATAATTTTTGGATAGTGCCGGTCGTGTTGCCGCCCCTGCTCGGTCACTGTCGTTTCTGACCGGTCAAAAATGTGGTCGCTTTGCTCTTCTTGTCGTCTTGTTGGTGTGGTGGACCCTGCCACTCTCACTGTTTCCTTTTTTGGTTGCGATGGCCTTCTCTGGGCAGATTCAACAACTCTCACGTTGTTCCATCTTTCCCTCTTCCGCCTTACAAAGCTAAAGTAGAGACAAGCTGAACACTTCCGCGTGCATTTCTTCGTCCTCTGAAGATAAACGGACAACAAACTACCGATCAAACAGCGAAAAAGCATCATGTTCTGTAGAGACAACAAGGAATACTTTGGAGTATCGTGGTTTGAACGTGTATATAAGCAAAAACTAATTCAATATCATGTTCAAAAAGTATAGAATAAATAAAACTGGTATTATAACAAATTTTCTGGTCTGGTGCATGACCGGTCAAAATGTATGGCACGGACGTTGTCCGGACAAATTACCATCACCGACTGTCCTTTGACCGGCCGTTATTTTGAGCCCTGATACTTATGCCAGTTTTCCACACAGATCCATATGCACTATCGATATCCCAGAAGGCTACACATTAACAACTACCTGAATGGCAAAGCAAGCTTGCAAGGTTCCATAATTGTACTCCAGAAATGCATTGCAGCTCATTTTTCAGAACTTACTGTTGGTGCAGTTTCTAAACTTATGACCTCCTAAAAAGTCTCATGAAAATTGCAATCTATTGCTGTGAGGCTTAGTTTAAAATCCCTGGATGAGCTAAGAATATAACTTTGTGCATGACATCTTGGGTAGTCCCAATTACTTGGCCCCAAACTGAGCAAGCAACCGTGATTGACGGTCATCCTTTTGGCAGTAACAGTAAGTTGACCAAAAGGTGACTCAACAAAATAAAAAAGCTCATAGCACTGTTAACATAATTTGATGAGCTTACAACTACAAGTAGCTTGCTCATTACTTGGACCTACAAAAGCAAAAGGCTATAAAGTACCAGTTCAGGTAAGGTATCATGGGGCCTCTTGCGGCTACCCTCCAGCTGCAAATCAGCAGGCCGTGTGCAAGCACAAAAGGAATGAGCCACAATGCCAGCCAGCCAGCAGCAGCGTGATGTAAGCGACAGCACATGAAAAAAGACAAGCAAAATGCAAGTCATGATTTATGCAATTTGCTGGCTGTAAAAATAAGCTTCATGAAGTGTTAAAAGCAGGCAGGATTCGACATCTCTTCACGCCCAGTGGCCCAATGCAAGCAAAATGAAAATTAAGCCAAGTAAATCAAAGGCCTTATAATACACTTCTCGTGGCTAGATGAAAGTTTTAGTAACATTGATCAAATTATCATTTGTGGCAAATATGGGTTTGTGAATTTCCAGAGTTGCTTGCCTTTTGGCTGCTGATCTGGGCTAAGAGATGTCTTTCCCTGCCAGGGCAAGTAGTCAGTTTAGTAACAATCTTATTAGTCCTGCCGACTCATTTCTGGTTTACAGGGGTACAAAGTAAATAGATTGAAGCTACGCCCCACAAATCCAAACAACAGGACTTCTTGTGCGTCCAGTTTTAAGCTTTGAAGAAAGTCTGAGCTTAGCAACAATTACCCTGGGCTGCAATAATGTCTGGAGTTCCTTCAGTTTAATTTGCAAATCCATGCAAAATATTGTTTAAGTATGCATGTGGGCACACCACGAATCCTTGGGCATCTACCGTATGCATTTTTGCTTCAGAGTTGGCAGGGACTAACAGATATATCATTATAAATTATACTCAACAGTACAGTAGAACCCCAGCTTACAACCTATTCATCATTACATGTATAGCCATTTTCTTTTGGCATGAACAAAAACTCAGACAGTCATTTTGTTTTTTAAAAACCACTTTATCACCCCTGTTCAAACGAGCAGATTTTGGTGGACCATTCACTATTAGTCAACTAAGCAGAGTTCCACTGTACATGCCGCTAACACAATCCCAGGGGGTACTCCGGGATCAAAGTGACGGGGATGATCGATGGAGGCACTCGGACCCCAAAAATCCCAGTCTCCCCACATTACCCAAAACAATTCCCTGGACCAAACGCCCCACAAATCCCTAGTCAAATTACCCCTAATTCCAAGGCCGCGCCAAGGCCTTAGTTTGCCCAATCCCCTATTTAATCAGTCACCCAAAAACCTCCAATTCTCCTACCCAAAAATCCGGATCGAAACCCCAAAAAATCCTTCACACTCCCCATTACTTGATCCCAGAGTCCCCCCTGGGAACAAATACCCATGCAAGCTGCTTAATTGTCTTGTTTCATATTATAGTAAAGCTAAGGCATTAAGCAAAGCAAATTTTAGCAGTGAAAATAACAAGCTCTTGGCATGCAAGCTGTGCATTTATTGTTTACTTTTAGTGCTCTTCATTTGATCTGATTATCATGTATTTAGTTCTTAAACTTTTTAAAACAATAAACTTTAATAATCTAACAGCAAACACAGAACACCAACAAGGCATTTGTACATATTTTATATTTTATTGTCATGAGGTCATTTTTGCTGTTCATCAATCCTGAACACGTAAAGTATATAATTTCAGGTGAAATTAGACATAGCATTCTCAATAGTTATTTTACATTTAAATGAAATAAAGTGCACCATTTTTGTCTGAATCAAGAAAATGTTCTGGGAGGCTACAAATTTTCATGCATTACAGAAATATTAAATAATAAAACACAACATTACATGTGCATGTAGGCACTATTAATAACCTGATGTTTTTTTATAGCTTAGTAGACATTAAGATTGGGAGGCTTGTTTCAATTTTTACCACAGATCTTGCAATAATAAGAGCAAGCATGTTTCATCACAACTACTTCAGTAAAAAGACAGTTTAAAAAACAGAGTATAGCTGAATGATTTCCGTGGATAAACAAAGCACTACTCTCTTAGGTGTTTGAAATACCGACATGCATTTTCTCAAACAAGTCAAAAACTCCTAAATATACTTACATGCATTATAAGGAGAAATAAATTCATGTGTAATAATCAAGACCATCAGAATGCATGCAAACCACTGCTTACAATGTAAGCAATATTCTAATTTTCTTTGTTTCAACTTTATAAAATCGCTAGTGTGTTTGAGAAAGGAAACCAGCTATAGACATGTTACTCACCATTAACGACTGTTGTTGAGCAGCTCGAACTCTTCCCTGAAGGTGAGGTGGCGGGTGGAAGTACCGGCACATTTCCCTTTGACATCTGCCCTTCATAAAGTCCATACAAACCGTGATCATGCCGTCAGAGCTGTCAACAGACACGTGTCGAGGGGGATGTGCGTATCTGCACTCTTCCCTTGAGCATGAACCTCTCTGATATTCTCGGCAGACCTGTGAAGAAAAGAAATACATTTTCATGTTAAAATGGTGAACCCGAAGTTATCTTTATTTGTAAATCGCCAAAAGGACAAATACTAGCTCAGTGATCATTGATTTAGCTTCAAAAGAAGGGCGATTGTCAGAAGATGGCCATTACAGTGTCTGTGTATGATAATATTTAGCTAGTGTAAAGAAATGGGTTCTTGTGCCACTGCAGAGGGTTAGAGAACAAATGGCTAAGAGTTGACGATATCTGTAGGATGGTCACTAGAACTTACATCATACTGCGCCAGTAGTTTAGCCCACTGGTCCCGGTCCGTGCTTTCCTTTAATGTCTCTCTCGTCGGAACTGATCATCAGTGGCGCGCCAGGAACACACGCGCGGCTCCACATCGCCGCTGGCCGATTCGCGATCCGCTGAACAACCCCTACTGGCGCTGGGTTTTTTCATATTTTAATTTTCCAAAACATTGTCTTTTTATCAACTGTGTTAATGAGTGAATCAAAACAGATATTGCCCAGAACGGGAAATTTTGCCAGTTAACTAAATCTTTCTAACTTGATACAGCTTTGTCAAAGTACCAGAATTATTTCAGATGTTAACTTAAATTGCCATTTACAGATTCCATGCTATTTTTAGTGAGAATGTTCCTTGTTATGTTCCTTATTATTATAACCTCTCATGTTGATTATTTAATTTTACATTAAAAAAAGAATCTGACCTCTAGTTTGTCGGATTTGTCGAGTCTTCTTGACGGAGCCTGAGCTAGGGCTGACGCATCAGGTAGAAAAGCAACAGGTTGCTGAAGGTATGTCCCATTTGATCCTGGTACACTTAATGGCCAGGCAGATATTGACTGCAACAAAATAATGTTGAATTCAAGAACATTAACATGCTGAATACCAATCAGACCCTCTTTTTTTCATGAAGGTAAGCAAAAGAAAAGCATGTAACCATTTTAATCTTCCCTGCCTCATAAAGCCTGTTTTGGTAAATATGTCTGCAAATGTTAAATTTTCATTTTTTTTCTTTAAGTTAATTTCTTGTAGTATAATCAAAGTCCTTCCTGAATGCCAAAAAATCATTCTCATAATAAAAAAATTGAAAATGATAGAAGCCAATGACTATGACTGCCTGTTAATATATGAACTCTATGTTTACACTGTACTTAATTTTAGCTACTTTTATTTTGACACTAAAAGAGCATAGTGTTCTTGACTTGACTATGACTTTAGCAGGGAACTTAAATGATATGCAGAAGTAGCCTACCGCAGACAGCCTGCTTAAAATAACTTAAGGCAGAACACAGGTGGCCCAGTTTAATAGGACAAGTTACAGTTAATACCACTAATTGCCTCTGCCACCACCAATTTTCAAGTCAAAATTAAAGGAAGCTATGCACATTAATATTGGGAGAAGCCTGCTTCAAATCAGCAACTTCACCATGTTAATTTGTCCCTCTCAATCTCATTTTAACTTTTTTGTATGTTTTGCATCTATCACTTGCTCTTTTGTTGTTAATCTATGTAATTCATTTTAGTTAGGTTATGCTATTTTTGGCAACACCTATTTTCACAAACATGTATAGTGGCTTACATATTCAAATTCAAGGTAGATGTTGTTGCTGTCGATGATAGATGTTTCTGTCGAAACATGTTTCAAAACTGAAAGCACTGTCCTTTTCATTCAGAAGCCTGCCTCTAGCAAGGAACCGTTCTTAATAAATAGTGTTTCAACTTAAGGACTGAATTACAAGTTACTTACAAACGAGGGATTCGTCAGCATCTGTTGAGCAAGAGGTGCAAAAGCTTGCTGTTGAAGAGCAATCTGCTGTTGTTGCTGCTGTTGCTGTTGCTGTTGTAGTAGGCGACCATTATTCTCCATCTGAGCCTTTATATGTTTTGGAGGATGCAAATACTTGCACTTTTCTCTATGGCACCGTCCCTATGGACAACAGAAACAATTAACTGTCTGCAATCATTTAACAATTGTCTGATAACAAGATCAAACACTAGCTATATATATATAACAAAAGGAGCTTTCAGATTAATACTTCAGGCAGGGGGGTTTAATCCTATTACTAAAATAAAAGACAAGCAGGTTAACTTAGTACACAGTGACAGTCATAAATCAGGTGTATATTTGCCTGTCTAGACATGCGGTCTACAAATCACCTGGTCAAAGCAGTCACTCAAAATAAAAAGCCATCAATATCTGTTCAATATTCCTTGCACAGAAAAATATAAGATAAATCTCTACTAGAGACCACCTTAAGGCGGAAATATAATATATTATTGCTTTTAAACTTGAAACTTTGACCCTTAACTGTGCCTGTTTATATCACTGCACTACTCGACTAATTTAAAACTCAACTTCCCAAAAGCAGCTTATCGTCTATCTCATAACAACCCTTGAGTTTGCTTATCTTGTTACAAGCATAATCTGATAAGTCAATAATTGACTTATTTTGTGTGAAAGGTATGGTAACAAAAAAGAGATAAGTCAAGCTTCACAACACCTTCCTCTGTAGAAATGGGAAGCTATGATTTTAAAATTCTTATTTACTATTACAAGTTTGTTCCAAAGCATGAGTATCATATCCTTGAAAATTAATCCAACAGAAAGAATGCGTTATGTCAAATGTCTGCCCTTTGTAATATTATCACAGTTTATTTTACTCAACATACAAAGGGAATATAACCTGCAAAAAGGACAAAAATAGCACTTTGTCTGGAGCCAATGATTAACCCCCCACCAGCATGGGTAAAAATAACTTCATCAGTGTTTGACATTATTTCGTACTTTGCTCTCTTTATGTCAAACTCAACTTTTGCGTTTGATCACAAACCCTATACATGAAAGTTTTTGTTATTCACAGTATCAGTTAGAAAACAGGCATCTGCTTAGATGTAAGTTAAACTTTCAAAAGACAACCGAGACTGATCAGGTTGAATTTACAAGTGGAGTTATGGTTAGACGTATCAAAGAAGGATTAATATAAAATGAGCATGCCACAGCACATGCAAATCAAAAATTCCCATATCAAAAAATCCTGCTCTCAAACAAACTTATTTTTTTCCCTTTTGTGGTTATTCAAGTGAAAACATGTGATGACCCTGTTAATACTGTTTCAAAAATTTACTTCCTTATTATTTATATCATCAAAAATGGCAATTTAACAAAGTTATTTACAACTCTGTGTCCATCAAATGGAGACACAGATAAAGAGGCCTCAAAAGACCGACTGAAAACTTTCATTTGTTTCATTTTTGGTAAAAAAAATTCTTTATCATTGGTGCTAACAAGATCCAGCCACCTTGTGACAGAAATATTTTCACACGTTATGCTGGTGTTTTGACGTTACTTCTTTAAAAATAACTAGCAGTGTTTTCTAAAATCTGGTTCACATTATTATCTCAATTCAACATTATGTCAAGATAAATCATCACTACAGGTGACTTCAACAAGTTTCTATGAAAAAAAAATGCATGTCAGCTAAAAATCAATGACAGACTTGACTTGTAGAGCAAGCCATTGTGTTTGAGTTGAACAATAGATTGAGTTTGACAAAAACCCAGTGTTGAGAATTCTCACAATGTTGGCAAGTTGACACCATTGTTTTTTAAACCAGTGTAACAGGTTCCTAGAAAAAAATTCTCTTGTTCTAGCTTCTAAAACACTAGCTGCGTCACAAAAAGCTATCAAATAATTTTCCCTGTAACCTCAATACAGGACTAATTCACTTCAAGACAAAAGATGGAGAAGAAAAAAATCCACTGACCTTATATTCTATTTGATTATAAAAAATCCATACAATTAACCTAGAACAAAATGGTCCTTTTGAAATCTCTTAATTGACAAAACTTAAAATAGCTCATTGCGTTTAATGCTAATTTGCAAATTTTCCTCACAAGCGTGATAACGCACATTCTTAGATTTTTTTTTAATTTTTATTGCTGTTCTTGATGATAAAGTTCTCGAAGGATTTATAGACATCGCGAATATCTGCTTATTTGTCAATCGCACCAGAAAAGAGCGACAAAAAAAGAAAACTGACAGGAAGTTTTAAACGCGAATCGTATTTCTTTGTCTAAGGCCACGGCCGATGACAATATTGTGCAAATTTCAATTTCTGTCACGCAAACCGCAATAGAATTAAACGGTAATGTTCACAATACTCAAAGCAAACTATTTAATGATCCAATGACCGATCGCGTGAGCATTACTAAAAAACAAATTTCAGCTTGGACACGCAATTTTTTTTTCTTTTCCCTGGAATGAAAAATTCACGGAAGTTTTTCCTCAAAGAAGATGCGTGCACCAGTACACGAATTACGTAATATTCTTTTATTCGCAGGCCACGAATCCGAACGTGGATGAAATTTCAATTTCGTGAGTTCAGAAGAAAGAACAAAGAAATTCTGTGTCCATATGTTCACGATAAAGTCCCCTTGCTGTGTTCACGAGTCGAAGCTCACGAAACGGAAAAAGAGCTTATAATTACACGCTTTGATTTTCGTCAATACACAAACTTTAGCCCGTGTTACTCCGTGGATAGAAAGATCAAGGTATCAAAGTGTTTTCACGCAACAGCTCAAAACAAAGTCGTGCACAAAATTCACGAACTTGCTAATCAGTCACGAAAATTAAATCTACACTTTTTCCAGGACGAGTCAACACCTTTCTCACGAAACGCAAACACGCAATGAAAAATTTTGGGCTCATGACTCACGAAAAAGCCAACTTTCAACTTTTTTGACACCCCACAACATGCCTGAACACAGAATATATTCGCCACTGGTTTACGCAGTTCACACAGTTAAGCAACGAACTATATTGCTTCAGTTAAACAAAAGAGCCACAAACATCGTTTAGACCACTGGCACAGCCACTCAGACGAGCCATAATCAAAGTTTTAAGTAGTTTTAAGAGAAACACAGAGCATTTCCTCAAAATATTGAACTGCTGATGTTGCATAAGCCACTCGCTGGGAAAATTGTCGTGCCTATATACTGGTTGTGACATAAAAATACCGCTTTGTCAAAACCACTGGGAAATTTTCCACAGAAAAATAATTCTTGGACGTATTTCTTTGAATAGGCAGTCATAAATCGTTTATACCATTCACGGAAATTTGAAACGCCCGCAAAAACTTGTGTCGCAGTAAACGACGCAACAAGTTTTCGAAAATCTTTGCCAACAAAAGAAAGTTCGAAGATTGTGACCATAAAGCGCGGAAATGTCACCACAAGTACTCCATTTTACCACACAAATACTCCCGTTAACACAAAAACGTAGATACCTTCAGCGAGTCGAAACACGCCGTGACTTTTCCATTCTGAATGAGCACATGAGCGGGTGGATGTGCGAAACGACATTCGTCCTCTGTCCGTGAACACTTTCCACGCTGAAATTCTCTGCAAACTTCGACAAGTAACCATCTTGGATCTTTGCCCATGACTGGGACTATCATCTTCGAAAGAAGTCTGTCTGGTAACTCCTTTTCAGTAAACAAATACCTAACGAGAAAAGGCGAAAATCATGAATGAAATAGTTTTTTCTGCGCCAGAGCCGACGATGCGAGCGCGATTTTCCCGATATTTCTGGCTGTTAGGGGAATTTTGTATTTGGCAACAAAAAGCTGCGCATGCTTACTGGGACGAAAACATCGCGGGCTCAAATTACATAACAATGAGTCATCAATTACTTGTCGAGGTCAGGGTCATGGCGCAAGCGAAATTCGCCGTCCTTTCCGGCTAAAGTCACGGAAAACGATAGCAAAACGTGAATCTAGTTAGGGTTCTTTTATTTTTAGTTAATGAGGGGACTCAATATTCCTTTTTCTGTCGAAATCTCGACTCGTGACTCGACCGCTTGTGACGCATCACGCGAGTACGTGATGGATCGTGCACCTTGGCCCCAGCCCGCGCGATTACGTCATCACCAGGAGTGATTTAAATAGAGGTAGCCCTTTGTTCGCTTTTCCGCTTCAGGAGGCCGTGAAAGAGAGTGGTCGAATGCCACAAAACCGCATCAAACGGTCGGCTCGCTCGATCTCCAGCTGTCCCGTCAAAGAACGAAGCCCAGAATAAAGAGAAATGCTTTATAATTGAAGTGTTTAGAGAAGGGAACACAAAGAACGCTTCGGTGACACATGAGTCGGAACTGACAAGGCACAGCAAAAGCCGTGCCGTCCTTTGAAGTTGCGAGGAAATTATTCAATCATAATTAACTTGATGGCTTATCGTTAGGGGTAGCCATCTTAAAATTTCAACTGCTCAAGTGAAAAAGACATTGCGTGTCTCTCTAAGGTTTCGTGCATTTCACGAAGAAAAACATAAAACTAAAAGACCGGAGCCCGAAGCAATTTTACTCCGTGGGAGGTCGTAAGTCTTGCATGATCTCTGGCGTTGTTTGGCCCTTGTTTGTTCCGTTAGAAAACCATGCGATGAATTACATTTCGTATTTATTCTACAGCTCGTTAGAGAGCCGATGGAATAGTCTTCTCCACATAAATGTGTTTTGTACGTGATCTGTGAGAACTATAATGGGCCAAATTCTAATTAGCAATCTGCTTCATCGGTGATTTATTCACCTGTAGTCAAATTATCGCTTACTCTTTGAATAGGCAATACCAAAGATGGTAAATTTTCTTGGCCGTGTGTATTAGTAAGCATGTTTTCGCTCGTTTACTAATTTTGTAAACAATTAAACTCCTCTTGAGTTGAGACGGACACAGACTGGCGCCGACAATATGTCTTCGTTCCGGCTTTAAAGGACGGGTATTATATAAATGTAATACATGCATCATAACCGTGTTTTTATTTGGCTATTCGCCTCGGAGAAACAGCATGTATTTTTCATTCGAGTTTGGTTTTGATCAAAATCGCTGCCGGCGGAATTTATGAATCCGTGCGATTTTACCCGAGACCCGCACTGCGTGTCTCACCGAGGGGGTTATTTAATTGTTCATCTTTCCTCGACCAAGATGTTTTCAGCAACAGAGGAAACTGCGATTTTCGTGCTGTCAGGACCAAGTTAATACATTTCGTGACTCACAGGCCTTGCCGAAAGTGTAAACCAGCAATCAGGAAAGCCAAAACAAAATTAAACATGCGTGTGTTTCAATAAAGTTGCACCGCGTTGAGCAACCACCCATTGATCAAGTAATGTTTCAATCTCCCGACAGCCAATGTTCGCTTTTATTATCGAGTTTTTGTTATCAAAAGGCCTTTGGATGTTTTTCAGTGATGTGCACGAAAAGCAGAGAATGCTGAAAGCCAGCCGAAATCTTTCTCTTGCACGCGAACAACCGCAAAACAAAAGTTGGTTGGTGGTTTGTTTTCTCTGTAACTCTGTTTCTTTTTTGTATTGAACGCAACAAAAAACTTTGTATCACTTGCTAGTGAGTGCGTCTTCTGACTGATATAATTTAAAACTTAACTAAATTTTGTTCATAAGCTGTTTTTTTTCTCTATACGACTCACTTCAAGCCCTAGAGACTCGACTGATTTGCGAAAACAACAGTACAGTTTCATTGAACAAAGTCAGCTTGGCGTTCTTGTCGTTTTGAACCTAGCAAGGTTTTTGAAAGCCATAAACGACTGGTTTTTCTTTACACAAAAGGTCCGTTTGTGGAGATGTACGAGAGAAAGAATTTCAGCTGGTCAGACACTTACGTTTTTTCTGGTAGTTATAAAGTGTTTCAGCATTTTAGTGACATCTTCTGCTCACCGGAAACTAACAGACTGCAGTCTAAACGCGCTGGTGGGCGAGTTCTGCCTTGAACCACACCGCTTATCGCACTGTGAATGAGCTGATAACTGTGTTTTCTAACTAAACCAAGAATCAATAAAGAAACTTTAACTTAATTCACTAAACAATCGGCTCAAGCGAATTCACAGCATTGTTTCCAAAGGAAAAAAATTACAACCCAGTGATCTCATCGCTCTTTGTTACGCCAACGCATTTTTCCTTTCTTTTTTTTTTTTTTTCGCCATTTCTTAAAGCCTTCATCACGTAGGTATTTTTTCTATGACTGGATTTATGATATTGTGAATTGCCAAGATTTAACGAAGCTCAAATGATGGTTCGTCAGCCTGCAGTTGACAAAACACACACAAAAGCTACCCACGTCTTCCTTCCTGTGCATTCAGCCAGTAAATCCTGCTCGCTTGTTTCTCTAAGCTACTTTATCTCTCAGAGGAACTCGCAACGAAATCTCCAAGGAAGCTAAACTGTTAATAGCTAGCCAGTTACCCGGTGACAAACAGCCGCGCACGTGTATTAAAATGCGTTGCTTTCTTTGACGCGACTCAACTTCCTGTCGTTCCCAATGGCGAACCCGTCAGAGAAATTTTAAAGTGTCCGCTTTCGAGAAGCAGTGAAGGGCTTTGTTTTTGTTTCAATCTGCTCGCCGTACATGCCGTACGCCATGTTCGAAGTTGATCTAAAGTGTTGTTTATCATTTTGTTACCAAAAACAATTTTGACCATTTCGCACTGTACAATTCTGCCACCAGACTCGGGCCTTGTTCGAAAGTGCGTCACTGAGTTCAACAGATCGCGTTGTTAAGTTCTTGTTCTTTTGTTCTCGCTTAGTATAATTCGTTAGATGTATTCTTTCAAGTTTAATTGAGAGTTAAAAGAGAGAACTAAAGAATTTTGCCAATTTTTGTATCCGGCCCTGCGTAGGTTGAAACGTGACTTCAACGCATAAATTTAAGTTCGGAGTTTAAAATATACTATCAGAGATATTTTCAGTAGTTACGAAAGCCCTGAATAGATATTTAATTACTCGAACGCCAACGCTTTGTGTAGAAGCGAATCAGAACCATTCTCGTTGCTCGCTTCGCGATTCGATTCGATTGAAAACAAAAGCATGTTTCTCTGAACTTGAACTCGTGATTACGGAAGCATCTATCTTCGCTACTGTCAAAGCTAAGAAAGTTGACTATTGTTTCCTTCAAATAAATGTTTCAGTACAAACCTGGGAGCCGCGGTAGGAGCGTGAAATGTTCCGTTATACATTGGTTCATTCATTTTATACTGTCTAGAAGCCAGTTTAGCTTTTTAGCGAGAAGTTTTTGCCAGTTTTCTTCTCAGCGCGGATCAAGCCTTCCAAACGCGCGCGACCATGACGCAAACTGCACCAACTCTGAGTTTATGACGGGGCATGCGCACAGCGGACCTGTTGACTCCGCGTTGCATAGCTGTGGTAAACGAAAAAACCGCGCCCATTTTCGATAAAATCGCTTCGAAACACTACAACAGTTTCTAAACAGACGAAAAATTTAGAAAACAAACAACAAAGCAAATTTTATTGACGAAGCTTACTTTGAACTCGGTGTTGTTCAACTCAGCGCGCTCTATACGACCTTTAACACTCAGTCAGTACTCAAACAAAAACATCTTCTTTTGATTCGTTTGACGAATCACCGGAAACGCGAACAAAAACGCCGAAAAGCCGTTTTGTTCCAGTTTTCTTTACGATAATATTTATAACGGCAAGGCTGAAAGTAGTTCTTCGCAAATTCAGGAAATGGCGTTCGTGTTTACGACTTTTCGCTTCCCCAAGACCGGAAGCAAGCATCTTACCAAAGGGCAAAACAACAGGATAAGAAATTTGTAAACAGATTTACGATAACTTTCATACTGGATTCAAAGTCCGAATAAACAGGTGTTATTTGTGCTTCATATTCTGTGCTGTGCTTCAAGACAGAGATTTGCTTGAACTGGGGCATAAATAACTGCAACAATTGGCGAAAATACTCAAAAAATTTCCATCTTCGCATTATTTCAGCAAATTGCTATTTTCGTACATGCGTACTGGTTACACTACTGAACGAAATAAATTTTGTACAAAAAAAAAAGAAAAGAAAACAGAAGTATAGTTTTTGTTGTACAACTTTTTGTCAGTTCAGTTATAAACAACTGATTTTGATAAATGCAGAAACCCTTGAAACCCGTTGATATGAATGCGAACATACACGTATAAATGAAGTTCCGGACGTGACGAACTTGTGAACTTTGCATGTGACTTGTCACTGACTTGTGTCACGTTTATAACGGCCAGCGGATATAACGAAAGGAACCCCCGCGGGAAATGACGAAAAATCTTCGAGAGTTTTCGTGTAATGCTTTTTTACGTGATTTGACCGCACTATTTTGAATTTGAGGCAAAAAAAATTGGCGGGCGCGAAGTACGCAGCAGAATACAGGGTTTGTAAGGAAAAAGCCGAAATCCAATGTGGAATTATTTCTGTATCGGTGATTTATTCGAACGTAAAGTTAAGATTTGTCTCGAAGGGCTCAAGTTTGGTCAGCAAAATATTTTGCCTGATGTCTCTAGTTTACTGCGACTAAATATTTCACAGATCACTTTGTATGCAACTGAATTATTTGCATTGGATTCCGGCTTATTTTTGGGTCCTTAAAATACTCTTTACTTCGCGACAAATTTGCCCCACATCAAAATGGAGGCCCACCCACTCAAAAAGGCCTTCAAAAGTGTTCAATAACGCGTGATAATAACTAAATCTTGAGGAACCTGCCATTATTCATTGACAATCTTCACGTTGAATGATTTTATTCTAGACCCTTTGTGACCATGGTAAAATACAACTTTCTCTTAATGTTGACCCAAGACTGAGTTAGGTTATGTTTTTTTATGTTATTTATGCACAGGGCATGAAAAAAAAAGAGCATTAAAGAAAACACTTGTTTAATAGATATTTGTAGTAAAATAATGTTTACAACATAAAATAAATTCTTAATACATGTGTATATTGGCCATGCACTTAGCTTTCGATAGCTTCGAGATAGCCAGTTTTCAGACATGCCACTCAAACACTGAGAGAAAACAAATATTTCAAATAAACATAAACATATCTTACGTACAAGCACAAATTGGCGCAAAGCGTATTCTGGAGGCTTGGGAAATAACACTTGCAATAATCCGCTAAACCGCGATGACGGCATGCATTTACCGCACGATTTCTAAATTTAGCCTTTAGGGACAAACATTAGCTCTCGATTTGCATATTATATAAGAACGTGCTTTTTGTATTCACTTATCACTTTCCCCTGATGAAGGCTTTAGTTTAAGCCGAAACGTTGGGACATGTAGATATTTTACGAACATTTTACTACAAAATTTTTAACCAGAGTAACGTTTTTATTTCTTAATGAATCAACCACCTGGTTACAGGTCCATTTTTAAAATAAACATAACATGGTTGTAAATCCCAACTGGCCAGAGGGAAAAACAGTTGCCGCATTGTATTGTGCTTAAGCCTGATTCTCACATGAACGCCCCGATCGTTTCCATCGCATCGATCGTTTGTAAATACTGAGACGTTCGCCGGGGACGTTCGTAGGCGATCGAAGGCATTGGAAGCGCTCGGAGGTTCTCATATTATCGTCCCGATCGCCTGGTATCAGCGGACCTACGGAAAACAATCATTTTAGTCCTAGATCCAACACAATGTCAGCCTTCAATGAAAGAGCAAAACTCGTGGCCTCCTATCTTCTCATTTATTTCAGTTTTACGGCGAAGAAGGGAAAGAGAAGCTAGAAGGATAGAACACGGGCGACCCAAGCGATCGTGACCGTCGCAGACGTTAGCGATCGTCTGTGTAATGTTTTTATATAATCGCCCCGAACGCGGCAAGAAAACTTTTTGAAGTGACAGAGGCGATAGAAACGTTCGGGGCGATTAAATGAGAACCAACCTTTACTGAATGTTACTGTATTGGCTTTCATAATTTTTATCTTAAAGCAATATCATTTATGTACATAGAAGTGCTAATATAGTGGTGTTGTGTTTAGACCTGCTAAGGCTGTTTTAATTAAAATTGTTGTCGAGTAAATCACGCCGAACATCGGTTGCAATGATCATGAGGCTCGGCGAGAACAGCGAAACAAATCTAGCACAACCGGCCATTTCTCCTGTTAGTAAAGTGACACTATCAGATTTCGTAGCGTATGCGGAGAACATGAACTTCTAAGGGATAAAACAAAAAAGTTTTAAAAAGGTCTTTCCTTCAGTTGTCTTTCCATGTAAGTGTTTATATAACGGGCGTGAATTTAAAGATGGAAATTACGTACCTTAACTTGGGCTTGAATTTAATTGGCTTAAAAGAGAGAGAAAATGTATGAACGACTTGTGCCCGCGGAAAAAGGTGAACCACATTCAACTTTTTTTCGCACGTCCGTTAACGCACGTTAACGTGCGTTTCTGCGGACGCAAGCAGTCCTACTACGCACGTAAAGCCAGTTAACGTGCGTATTAAAAATAACGCGACAGTGGAAATCAACCTTTTAAGGTTGATTTCCACTGTCGCATTATTTTTTTTTCTCACAGACTGTAAGTGCAACGACTCTTTCGGAGGGCGAACTCGCCAATGGGATTTCGGGAGCGCAATACCATTATTGAATGTGAATAGGCCATTTCCGAGTTACCCAACGCCTCTTTTTCAAAACGAGTCTACGTGCGAAACCATTCAAAACTGTTTGAAAAAAAAAATGAGTTTGATTAACATGAAAATGCACCTGTAGGTGAAACTCATTTCATTTGAATGGTTTCGCACATAGACTCGTTTTGAAACAAAGGCAAAGTTAAACTCGGAAATGGCCTATTTCTTTACCTTCTCCGCAGTAAAAACATTCAATTTTGGCTGAATTACTTTGGGAAATTGACAGCAACACCAGAATTAAAATACCAGCAATTATTTATATCATGATTTAAAATGTTAAGCTTCATCAGCATGCATCATTATTTCATAAAAGCGGTTTTGCTGATAAGACGTAGTGAAAATAAATGGGCTAGACAGGTCACGCAATGTAAGCTTGACTTCTCGTACCTTAAGCGAAGCTATATCCCTCAAATCCTTTTCTATGGTTATTTAATATTACAGAATGTAAATATTTCAGCCAAAATAAATTATATATTTTTAATAAGGTTAAGTATTTGACATCCAAATAGCTGTATTCCGTTAAAAAAATCAAATTGGCGAGATGGTGATCAGAAATATACATTGGAGTGATTCTACGTGTAAACAGGAAATGGGTCTGCGAAAATAAAGACTAAGAAGAAATTAGTTTATAGCAGCATATACAGTATAGGCAATAGCTCTCAATTAGCCACTCGCAGCTAATTTAATTAATGACAATTTACTAATTTTATTTTACGTGATTCTAATGCTATACTGGTTTGAATGTATGTCATAACGCCCCAAGACAAAACAACGCCCCGGACAAAACGCCCCTGGGATTTTTACGTGGAATGAGCTTACTTGAATACAGCCCGTGTTTTACCCTGGTGAGAAGTTGCTTTGTTATGTGAATTAGTTATTTCTTATATGTTGTGAAGGGGCGTTTTGCCGGGGGTGTTTTGTCTTGGGGCGTTATCATGCATTAACAAATGTCTCAGTTACATGTAAAAACCTTTTCCTGCTCGAGTGGGTCGCGAAGCAGTCTTTCGTTTCATGTTATCTCTTTGGCGGACTTAGGGAGGTGCCGAGGGGGCCGTTGTCTCCAGTTCCGTCTAAGAAATTAAAAATCTGTCACTATTAAATAGCCGTAAACGTTTACTCACAAATGCTCGAGATGCTTCCAGAATGCAGGAAGTATCTAGGAGCACAATAAATTTTCAAAAACAATCGGCTTCGTTTTCTTGTGTTTATGCGTATGCATAATTCCAGTGAGGGCAGTATAAGAAGAATGAGTGTGTTCTGCATATAATAGGAGGAAACCTTGTTTTATTTAAACTTTGGACGTATAAAAACAAGTTTTTATATTTTTGTACATAGCAAATTCAAATTAGCCTCACTCCTCTCAAAGACTGTATAAATGGGTACCGGCGACATAATGCTGGGGGGAAGCCTGCGATGGACTAGCATCCCATTCAGGGGGGAGTAGAAATATTCCTAGCCGCTTAATGCTACGGAAACCGGAATACTCCGGCAGTGTGGGCCGCATGGCTCGTGGCTTCCCTTTATCTACCTATATAAAGTTGTTTGGACACATAAAATGTCAGTGGCGGATCTAGGGGAGGGGGCTCGGGCCCCCTCCTTATTTTTGGTAGAAGACATTTTTTAAATTACTCCTCTGCTAAAAAAGTTTCTGTGCAAACAAAAACTTTCCCAAACAAAACAAAATTTGCTGTGTAGCTGTTATTGCACAATTTATAGAAATGGAACTCAGTTGACTCGTGCGCCGGGCCGGGAGTGAAGATGATTGCTTGCAAAAAAAAGTAGAGCTAACCCGACCGAAATTCCAATCTTCATCTCAAACCTAACGTTTTTTTTTTTAAAGAATTAGCTCATATTGCACATGCAACCTTTCCCACCCTCACTCGACCTCTTTCTAGAGCTTTAATAGAATCTAAAGCAAACACCGTGTAAAATAGCTTAGTGAACTTGAAGGGCTTTGAACAAGCACGAGGGGTAATAAAAATAGGTTAATTAACTTGAAGCCGCTTGAATAGTTTGCGAAAACAAACGTTTCCCATGACCTCTCCTGGCCCCAACGAGAAGCGGAGACCGCTATCTGTTTCCCACTAAAAAAAAGTTGAAATATTGATCACTTGGAGACCTTGGACATACAGTGATCCGAGTGGGTTCTCTGATAGATTGTTTGTTATCAAGTGCAAAAACCAAAGTATATCGCCTGGTAATTATTTCGACTTGAAGCATCTCTTGTGGAGTAGACGTGTGCGACAAGAGGGTTCTATTTTCAGGCTTGAAATTTACCTCTAAAAACAAATACCCATGATTGTACAAAATATTTAAAAAATGTAAATGATGGGGATCAAAGAGTCATCAAAGAACATTAAAATAAGCAGAGATTGCCCTATACACACACACATTAAAATAAGGTCTAAATGAAGTTTCTGTCAGCTATTTATCTCAAATATATAAAGCGATATCTTTCTTCTACTTGGAGTTTCACTGATAGCTTACAATCGCGTGACACAATGGCATATGCTGATATGCTCCTGCGTGACATTGATGCTGCGTGAGCTGAGGGTGACAGTGCATTTCAGCGGAAAAAGTGAGGAGATCTGGGTACGAAAACACTCTGCATAGGAACAAAGATGGCGTCTGGTTGCTTACGTTCTGTGCAAAACAATCTTCATGTTTAAAGCTTAGAAATGGGACATGCACAGTGATCGTATGAGCTCGTAGCGTCAAAACTCCAAAGCAAGGGCTTGGTTTTCTCAAAGATGCATGCCATGTAATTGGATCGACGGAGGAATGTCTTGAAAAACTCTGTTTTCGATATAGTTTGAGGTGGAAAGTGTTTCGCCAATTGCTGAAGGAAAGGAGAGTTTGAAAAGGAGTAAAAGGAGCTAAAAGTAAGGTGAATTGGAGAATTCTTTTCAATAGCTAGCATTTAATTACACGAGTTTAGAAAAATTGTTTAATTAGGTAAAGTTATAATAAATTTAATCGAGTGTTACTTTCGTCACTTTTATATTGTAAAGTACTTTTGTTTTTTAGAGAAACTTGTGAAACTGCCCTTTGCTCAATGCTAATGTGTGCATAACAAGAGCACCAACTTGCCACCTAATTTGTTTAAGTGCATCTTGACATCTGAGTCAGTTTTGCATATAACGAATTTACACATGCTTATGTTTCTTTTAAAATCTTATCCATCAGAACATGTCAAAGAATTCTGAGGATGGCATCAATATGCTGGATAGATGGGCAAAAGTGTTTGACAAAAGGTTTGAAATAGTCAGTCAGTCTGCTTTGTAACTTATCCATAGAAAGACTGCCAGGGCGGAGTAGCCTGGGTTGCAGACGAACAAAACCCCGGTATAGTCCGTCTGCGAATCAACACACAAAAGCTTGTTCCGGCTCCCTGTGTGTTACCAGGGATTTCTATAATAACCTCTGATTGGGTTTTGAATAGGGCCTTTCTTTCGTGCGCCGTAATTGGTCGAGTGGATCTCGTAAAACCATAGATACGCGTTTAGTACTGGGAAATTGTTGGTGCAACCATTAACCTGGGATAGAGTAGCCCCCACATCCCACCCCACCTTCCTGTGCATACACGGGAAGTTCTCTTTTCTGCCAATATGCAAACTTTCCGCATAAATTTGTTATTTTCTACACCTAAATTATAATATTGACTTCATCTTCATATTTATTTCTTGTAGCCTTGCAACACCTGTACCAAAAACAGTAAGTCAAATATTAAAATATTGTAACATCAACTAAAGTTAAAATACACTGTAATACTCCCTTAGTCGGAAATGCTCCTGTCCCAAACCTGGGGTTGGGACAAGAGGACGGCTGACATTTCAGACTAATACTCCCTGTACTTGATGGTTTCAAAAACAGGATGCTGGGGGAGGGGGGTACTCCCTATAGTGAACTATATAGACCCACCAAATGGCTGATTCATTTTATAAGTATTGGGGTTAGTCACCTGTGCAAGCAAAAGATGTACTGTTGTAACAATGGCTAAAGCATTATACACAGCTGGCACTTGTTGACTTGTTGAGTTCAAGCCAAATGTTGTGAAAGTAGACAACTTAGGAACATGCACACATATCTGTAAAGTTAGAGTCACCATTTCTATATAAGTATAAAGATGTTGTGTATGTAACATGCATATTACACTACGCTGCAAGCATATTTTTCATTGATTTTCAGTTGGCCCTAAAAAGATCAAACACTCTGGAGCTAGAAGATGTTCAAGAAGATGTTAGTGATGATATTGATATGGGTGAGAATAATATATTTTTGAGACATCTTGTGCAGTTACCTGGGAGTTACCTTCAAAAGATAAAAAGGCAAAAAAGACCTGGGAGACTGCCATATGGAAGGGACAGGGATGCTCATCTGAAAATTTGAATTAATGCCCTAAAGAAGACCAAACTGGGTGTGGCTCAAGCTTTCTTTAATCCCTAAAAGATACCATTTTTCATGCCAGAATGGTCTAGACCACAAACACAGTATGATGGTATTTTTTTATTTCTTCGCATGCACCATAAAATGATACTTTGATGGCTAAAAATTTGGCGTTCTGCCCTGAATGCCCTAATTGAGACCAAAATCTGTAATTTACACTCCTAAGCGAGGCAATAAGCATCCCTGTCCCTTTATATGGGAGTCCAACCCCCCTCCCTACTTTCCACAGGAATAAAGGCCTACCTCATCCTCGTGGAAAGTGCAGTGGTCTAATGGATCCCAGATTGAGAGTTCCTGGCTCGAGAGCTGACCAGGGCAATTTAATCTTATAGTGCCTCGTTCCACCCAGGAGTATAAACGGGTGCCAATAAATTGTTTGGTCACCTGACAACATGCTTGGGCTAACCCGTAATGGATTTGTATACCAACCAGGGCAGTAGCAACACTGCTAGTCGCTTCATACAAAAACAACAATTACTTTATAGTCTTGCATCTGATTGGCTGAGAAGATAACATCTTGGCTCTGATTGGTTAGAACAGCCAGTAAGAGCACAGTAAGATATGGGTAGGAGCATGTCTACCTCCCCAGTTGCATCTAATTTTCGCCTTCGCTCTTGTCTCCCTGTTTCCTTTCGCTGTCTGCAACTGGGACGAGCAACATCGAAGCAACATACTGAACATAACTAATACTGAACCTACTATGACTGCTCTAAGCAGCGATGGACTTCTTTTGTTTGATTTTAGATGCTAATCGCGTGTTCACACTTCCTACAACTCCGAGCAACAAAGCCAGTTCACATGTGTGTCCACGCCACGGAAGGGAACGCAGGAAAGTCCTCGACGAAAAACCGGTCAAGCCGGCCAGATCCATCCAACCCAAACCGGTCAAACCTGTTAGACAAGTTAGTGGAAAACTTGTCACCTTGGACAACAAAAGCCTTTTGTCGAAAACTGAACAAGAAAAGTCTGTTGCACAGTCTAAAAATAAACCTGAAACTTTGGTAGGTGCTAAAATCAACTAAGTATGGCCTTGTATTAAACAACCAAAGTATCGAAAAGTAGTGATGAAAAAAAATCAAATAAAATTGGTAAACATTTTTTTAAAGTTATCGAAAATACACAGCAAGTTTCTTTCGCCTGTGAGCTCCGCTATGTCGAAACGTTTTTAGCAGTGAACATTTGGAGGCCAGCTTTATTCTAAACACCAAGTGCAAGAAACTACACGATTACTTGTTGATACATCTACTAATTTGACTACTGGAGTATATTAAAACTCTAACTTGTGTATAGGGCGTTAGCCATCAGTTATAAAAGACTTATAAGCAAATCTGAATTTTCAGTTTCCTAACCTCACAACTAAGCGTACCTTGTTAGCGAGACGACACCAGTTGCCGACGACAACATACCAGATTACAGCTACAGTGGAATTCTGATTTCTTCGACCTCCAAGGGAAACGATAATTGGTACGCGAGCTGAGTTCGAAAGATCGGGGGGTAAAATTGTAGTGTTTGACTCAGTGAAGCAAATCCAAGGAAAACAAATTTTGGTTGGAGTTGTCGGGAATTCACGGCGGCGAGAAATCGATTGTTAGAGAAATTGGGAGCGCTTTCTATTTGTGTGGAATTTTTTTTTAACTGGTACGGGACGAGTGTGTACCATTTGAGAATTTTCAGGTGGAAAGGACCGTGCCATTCCATTTCCCACCCCATGACAGCTGCATATTTCATCCATATTCCGAGCATTCCGGTGAAAACGGAGAAAAGAGGAATACCACTGAAGGTATTACGTTTTTTCGGAAAATTTTCCAGTAGGAAGAACCGTTCCATTTGATTTTTCACCGGAACAACTGGTTTCTCCGTACGAATGGAAAGTGCTTCGAGATTCCACCGTACTCATTTTGTAGGAAGTCAGTTGCACTTTCTTTCGTTTTGAAATCTTCAATCCAAGTACTGCATTGATACCGTAACGCATTCTTTGTTCTCGCCGTTGCCGCTAACGTGATGTTGTAAGCCGGACACGACTGTTGCTCGACTCAAAGAAGCTGCCTGACGGTGCGTATCAAATATTCAGCCTGACCTTTTTTTTATCCAACTCAATCCTTTCCAATGTTAACCATCCTTGTTCCTAATTGGTCTATTATTGCTTCCTTGGTGTTTTTCTTCGTTGTTAAAGTATTATTGTGAGGTTTCTGTCGATTTGATAGCAATATTGTACACACAGTGGTTTTCCGATTTTCGAACCCACGGTTTCTCGAACCTTTCGATAACTCGGAACAAAAGTTGTGTCCGTTGGATTTGCTTGAATCAGTCAAACACTGTAATCGTACCCCCGATTTCTCGGATTCCCGATTCTTTGAACCAATTTTCATTTCCTTTGGAGAGTCTTGGTCGTTGGAGACAAGAGAAATCGAAGATCTGATGTGTATTTTGTATGAAATGTTTTTTGTTGCAGCCTGCAGAGAAGCTAACAAGTCCTCAACAGGAAGTAGTTAAAAAACAATCAACAGGTAATTAACACTGATTACATTTGCTCTTTTACGTAACAAACTTAAATAAGATATTTCACTTGAGATTGCACGCTTTGGAGGAGAATAATTTAAATATTTAACAAAGAGAGAATATAAGATTTCGAAAGATTTCTGGATCAGATTTAGAGCCTTTTTCTGGCATGAACACTTTGTTATTTTATGGAGCGGGTGAGTTAAATTTTGTTTTAGTTTAGTATCTTTGGTCTATAACGCCTGCCTTCTGTATACGGTAACTTCTTTATTCTTTCTGGAGATGTTTCAAGAGGTTTACAGAACATGATTACATATAACCAAAACTTTAATATACACGTTATCAGTACACAACAACACTGATTCAACAGCACTGGAGGATCATAAGCTTTGGTAACCTTTTTGCACAGCGAATTTACTGCTTTTTTTAAGGTCTACAGTATGAATGAGGCAGGTCGCAAACCGTTGCTATGCTTGTGTTAGATGAAATGAGCTTTGTTGGATGAAACGTAGCAACAACAAATCACAAGTGACCTTCTCCCAGTAGCTTCAAATTTTAACGAAGGAGCATTTCTTTCATTTTTAATATAAAGAACGATTGATTTAGACTACAAACAGGGTCTGTTTTCTAAAAAAAGTAGCTTGAAGCAGGCGGGAAGGGCAATGAACCTAGCTGAATGTTCGCGAGCGCGCCTCACGAGCCTCGCGAGGGAAATGCGATATCCGCGAGTAGGCCTGTTTCGATTGTGCTCGGCAACTTTTGAGCACTTTTGTTGCGGTCCTAACAACCTCGAGCAAATTTTGCCTTTCTAAGCAATTTTTGAGCGAAATATAGGTTTTAATAGTAAAGAACATATCAGGAGCGGACAAGTCAACGATTTAATAGAAAACTTCAATTTATGCGAATTTCTTGAATGTTTATCAACCTTTTGAACACATAACCGGTCATTTGATAACGTTTTTTTTTCGTTTCGTTAGCCTTAAGAGTATCCTTAAATTTCGCCCATATTTGCGAGCAGGTCTTTAAGCTAAGTTTCTAGCTATTTTTCTTGACCGATTTACGCAATTATTTTGAAAACGAAAAATAAAGTTTTAAATTAACGTTTATATAATAATATCTAGAAATTTAGGTAGCAACTTTTTGGATTTTTGACAAGTTTTTAGCAACTCTTTGGCATTCCAGTGAGCACAATCGCGACAGGCCTATTCGCGAGTGAGGCTCTCGTAAGATAATTCGCACTTTTCCGGCCTTTATTGCTGTCTGCGTACAGGGTGTGGGCTCAGGAAAAATAGGGAGTACTTTGCAACTTAGATTTCATTCACCGTTTCGATTCGTTTTGTATTTTTACAAATATTAAATGTCAGACTAAAATAAACTTGAGATTTTTTTGCTATGGAACTACCTATCGCCAAGAATATTTTTTTTTCTTTCTAAACAAACAAACCCTCTTAACTTATATTATAAGAAATTTATGGATACTAAAAGGGATGTTTACATATCGACGTCAAGGCTTCATTTCACATTGTTTTCTTTACAGATATTGGTCCGTTGCTGTCTCACGTGACCCCAGCTCGCTCGAAACGGCAAAACTCTTCCAGTCGTAGAAAGTCTTTGGAAAGAGAACAGACTGCAGAACCGGTTAAACCAGCTGTGCCGGGTGGAGAGCCAATCACATTGGACGTAGCCAGGGTAAAAAAATGGCATAAATTCTTGAGGTCATGAGTTAGTGGAAAGGGGACGCCTGGCCTTGGGTACTAGGGTAGTTCCGCTTATCCTGTCGCCATGACGTCACAAGGTGACGTCATGTTGCTAAGTAACTCCCCTGTTGAATACTGCGTACAGGCTTGAATAATTCTCACACAGGAAATTCACCCAAAGATGTACACTTATTAATTACACCAACTAAAACGCATTTGGATATTGAGACGGATTTCGCTGAAAGTTCGAGCAATAAGTTCAAAAATTCATTACCAAAATAGCACGGTGACATTTTGTATACTGTTTGAAATATCTTACTGTAATTCATTTCTCTCAACTGGCCCCGCTATAAAATTCTAAAGCATTCTCGGAAAAGTTAATGTCAAACCTCGTAAAAAAAAGCCTAAAACGTGTGTTATTTTGTTTTAAACCGATCTGAAACGTCCATTTTAACTATAATATGGAGAACTCTAAATTCATTTCTTTCCCGCGGGGTCAGCTAAAAAGGTAAAACTTCATTAAGTTCTTCTTAACTGTATTAAAAACTGTGACCATACCATGCGTTATTTAGGTAATTAAACAGACTTCCAGTAACATGACTTACAGCAATGTAATAAGATTTCGCTGCACAATACAATTATCATTTCGATAGCATCGAAAATGGCGGAGGCTGACTGGGGTCCTTTAAGATTCAGTTCTAAAAAAATTCCTATATAATGTTCATATGCTCAACTGTTTTCCAGGCCCTTCGAGTTCTGTTATTTGGTACACCATACACAACTTTCAATTCAGACTGGAGAAAGCAACACATCAACTTCTTCTCGAACATGTCATACGCTCTGAGCTTCTACAAGGTAAGCTGTGATGAGTTTTATGACGTTTTTTTGTCAGCTTCTTTCATGGTATTTATTTATTTACGACGTATTTCTTTGTTTTGTTATACTTACTTACAGTACTTGCTTGCTTAGCTATTTACTTACTCATCATATTTTTATTTATTTGTTATTTATTTATTTTCTTTCTTTGTTTATTTTTATTTATTTATTTATTTATTTATTTATTTAGTTTGTCAGTTTCTTCTTTACTCATAATCGGCGTCGCATACCAATAAATATATGTTATTTGCCGCCTGGGAGGTCCGTATAGGCCGAGGTCGCAGTTTTTCACTATACGGACCGACCCTAAGCCGGTAAATAACTTATTTATTTTTTTCCTACTTTAATGTGTTTGATTAAATAAAAAACCTTCAAAGATTATCTTGCAAATAGTGTTTGTATCATACGCGCGCTATTGAGTCGTTGGCTAAGCTACGGCAAGTGTGAAGAATGATCTGTTTGCTATAAGAGCTTACTGCCAAACAAAATAAATTCGCTAAAATGAACAGTACTAAAGGAAATGTTCAACAGAAAAAAAAGAAAGAGAAAAGCATCTGAAATAAAAAAAAACACAATTTACCAAAACAGAACATAAAAAATCAGGTGGAAAAAATATTTCTCAAGATCACCGACCAGCTTGACAAGGTACAAGTTTGGCAAACCTATCTCTTCCCGCCTTAAATATTTCACGGAAAGCTCTTCGAAATTCCCTGTTGAACCCCGCGTAAACAAAAACGTTTATAGTTGCGTTGGTGTAAATCATACAAACGGCTATTTTAGCAATAAGTGATGGCACATTAGAGACTCCAAAAACACCGATTAGATCAATTATCGTGATGGGCAAGACCAGGATGATAAACAAACCAAGTAAAACAACAACCATTCGCAGAACGCGCCGCTGTTTCAAAACAAATATTCTGTTTAGCTGGGGCGCGTTTGTTTGATTCTCACAAACAGTGTTCACGCTAAAGTCCTGGCTCTGACATCTATTCGTGGTGCTCTCCACCTGAATTTGCTGTACGTGGATCACCCTCATTTGCTTGTGACTGGCCTTGAGAAGAAAGCAGTTGACTAGCGTGGCGAATATTACTGGCATCAGGCAGAAACCGATCAGAAAAACAAGCAGATACGAAGCGGATAAGTTCGTGGAAAAGAAGCAAAGCCCTTGATTTTGGCGGAGGACTTCTGTCGGGGCTAAGCCTACACCCAGAGCGGGTAAAATCGCAAACACTATCATGGTTAGCCATGCGATTGTTATTAAAACGCCAACAGTTACTTGTGTCATGTACGCACTATACGCGAAAGGAAATTTCACTGCTATCAATTTATCAATGCTGATAAAGATGATGTTCATTCTGGATAATCCGTCAAATAGAACAGTCACTGCTATTACTATACTGCAAGGAATCCATCCTGGCTGGAAGACTTCTACAAGGCGCAGTGGAACGGCTAGAGAGTCAGTCAGTAAGTCACTCACAGCTAAACCGAAGATGAAATAGTTAGGGATATTTCTTAGCCTTCGCTTGTAAAGGATGGCTAAAATGACCAGTGAATTTCCCGCAGTACCTACAACAGAAACCAGCACCATAAAGGCTGCAGTGAGAGTCGTCTCTACAGACATCAACTTGCCGTCTTCTTTGCCCGTGTATTTGTAATTTTCCTTTGTCTGTAGCCTAAACAACGGATAAGACGAAATTCTTGTTCGTCTGTTGTCTCCGTGTATGTTGATCACGGCCAATCTCCGCGGCGTTTCACGAGAACCGTTCAGTAAATAGTCACGTTGAAATTGCTGTTGGGTCTCCTTTGCGTGTAACCGCTAACAACAGATAAGAAAAGAATTCTTGTTCGGCTTCTGTCTCCGCAAATGTTGATCGCGGTCAATCTCCGCGGCGTTGCTCGACGAACCGTTCATTTATAGCGCTGAAATTGCTGTTGGGTCTCCTTTGCGTGTAGCCACTAACAACGGATAAAAATAAAATTCTTCTTCGTCTGCTGTCTTCGCGAACGTTGATCACGGTCAATCTCTGCGGCGTAGCTCGAGAACCGTTCAGTGAAAGCGTTGAAATTGCTGTTGGTCACTTTTGCGTGTAGTCACAAACAACGGAGAAGAAAAATTCTTGTTCGTCTGCTGTCTTCGCGAACGTTGAACACGGTCAATCTCCGCGGCGTTTCTCGAGAACCGTTCAGTGAAAGCGTTGAAATTGCTGTTGAGTCTCCTTTGCGTGTAGCCGCTAAAAACGGATAAGACAAATTCTTGTCCTTTTACTGTCTCCGCGAATGTTGATCGCGGCAAATCTCTGCGGCGTAGCTCAAGAACCGATCAGTAATCGCTGAAATTGCTGTTGAGTCACTTAAGATGAACGTTGTCCAATACACAGAATGTTATACGACCTGTTAACTTTCAGTTTATGAACCTTTTTTGCTCCGTTTTTGGTTAAGCATGCATTTTGAACGAGCGAGAAATGATATATTTCAGGGGCGGATCCAGGATTTCAAAAGGGGGGGGGGGGTGGATGGCAGACCATTAGGGCCTAACCCTAACCCTCCCGACCCTAAGTGGCGGCAGACGGCGAAACGTGGCGTAATAACAACCAGACATGAGCGAGAGCTAATTTTTCTTTCTTTCTTTATTTTCTATTTCAAATAAAGTGACATTTCGAATTTTGTTTTAATGAAAAATGGGGGGTGGATATCCACCCTATCCATCCCACCCCCCTGTATCCGCCCCTGTTATTTTTCATTTTGTTTGACGTAGGTACGCTTTCAGATCAAGGGGTAGATATATATTTCCTTGCGTTTAGCTCACCATGCTTTTAAAGGACAAAAATATATTTATCTTTTTCTCTGGTACATTTGCTCTTTTTAAAACAGGAATAGATATTTCTGTTTGACCTCAGCGCAGCACGCTTTTAAAACGAGGAATAATATTTTCACCTTTTCCCTTTTGGCGCAGCACGCATTTAGAAAAAAAAATCTCTTAAAATACTATTAAGGAAATGTATTTGTTACCCACTAAAGTCCTCCTAGAGTTTTCTAAACGAACCGCCGGCTTGTTTTGTAAACAGTTCTCAGAAGATTAATTACTGTCTGAATCGCTAAATTATGCTCGATTTTCCTGAAAAACAAAATGAATCACGTTTGGGGGCAGTCCCAAACAAGATGAATTGGTCACAGTAAGACGTTTAAAGGGACTATGTCACGGATTTAACCATATTTTTGAACAGCCAAAATTTATATTTGTGTTGCAGGAAACCTGAAAATAATAGTCCGTTTTTATTAAAAATTGCTATCTTAGAGCACTGAAACTGTTAACGAGCATCTTTGGCTGCGGATGGCTCGGATGGAAACGGATTGCAAAGAGTAAGGCTTACTTTTTCAAGTTGTTTCCGCGCGTCTTCAAAAATCGATTTTTTTTTTGCCGTGGCTTGATTTATATCCACGAATTAAGGTTATATATTCCTTTAGATGTTCAAAGATAATTTTTTGGTGGGTTAGTTGCCAACCACTAATTTCAGAACAGTTTAGACCAAAAATCTGTGAAATCCTCGTGAAATAGCTCCTTTAAACTGAAAACAGGTGAAAACTAAAAAAAATTACACTCGTTGCATCGAGACTTTGTACAAGGTGACTGCAAACTCCCAATTGAGGTGCCCGCTTAACTCAGGTCAAATTTTTCGTAAATTAATACAAATAGTAAGATATATCTCGAGTCTCTTAGAACTGACCGCCGACGTTTGTGCAATGCAGTGCTCTTTTTCGGTCGGTTTGTTGTACGCAAACTCGCCCCGTAATCGGACAGCGAAGTCAGGATGGCCGCGATCTTTTCGTCTGGTTTGGCTAAGAAGGCAGAATTATTGCTACATAGACGTGGAAGTCTAAGGAGACTTAGACTTGACCTTGAGACTCCATTCCTAAGAGATGGGGTCATTAATCTTTAAAAGAAAATGAATGAAGTAAATAGCTATGAGTGTCGGTAGGTTTTAGTGTAGTGAACACTAGCTCCCAGTGCAACTGCAACTCGATGATGATCTCAGCCATTAGTTATCGTTGGAAACAATGCTGGAAACGAAACTGGAAAACCTCAATACGCTGGTCAACAGAACTTTACTTCGCAGCCAGCACCACCAGGTTACTTCGGACAATTTTTTTCAGCATGTTGATTTTCAGTCGAGTTCGGCTTTGAGGCCAGTGTGCTAATAGACTCAAATCTATTTGGCGATAAATTATCTTCATTATTACAACAGCTTCCGTCTATTCTTGCAAGAAACAGTACGACAAAAGTAAGAGTCCTATTGGAATCCCTTTGACTCAACAGCAAGCAGTTAATTTACATGAATGACCATTTTCAGTTGTCTGCTCGGCCTGGCCTTGGGGGGGCTGGGTGCCTGCGCCTCACTGCTGGTCAGTGTTCTGTGCTCTGTGCATCAGATAGAGGGGATCATCAGGTCCCTCAGCCTCACTACATCAGGCGGTCAGGAAACTGAATGACTATTCCCATTTATTGATCGATTGAAGCTATTACTGTTCTAAAACAAGAATACCTAAATCAGTTGGCAAAATGCATGTGTAGGAAAAGTACTGAGTAGATAAATATGACAAAATTCGTTCATCGTTTACCCAATACTCAAATAAACTGGCTTTTCCTTATGTCGTTCGACGGAAACAAGAAACCCCTATTTGATGACTAAAACAAAGCTTCAAAAACCGCCAAGGGAGCCAGTTTTGATATGTTCCTACAAATTCAGTGTACAAACAAAGCCAATGAAAAATTGACACAATTGTTAACGAAGCGCGCTTCACCTAACGAGTAAACTGCTGTACCGTATAAACACAGCCATGCATGTAATAAAAAACGTAAAATAAGTCTGTTGTTTTTTTAATTTCCAATTTTTTTTCTGCTCTTCTTTAAAACTGTGCTTTGAACAATGCAAGAACCGGCCAAATACCTGATAAAACTCAGTGCAGACTTTCGATAAAGTACAAGGCTATCATTTCCTAGCATCTTTTGTATGGGAGAACACAGAGGTCCTTTTTCAGAGGCTATTTTATTGACTACTGCGTTTCGATTTTATTGCGACGCATTTCGAGTTTTAACATTTCTTCCGCGTCACACTGAGTAACTCTGTTATTCGTTCGTTGATATGTGCAGCTCCTTGTTCACTTTATTAGTTGCCAACAAAAACTTCAACCAGATAGGACGTTTTTACTATAACAGCCAACCACTGTAGTTTAGAACACATTACGATGCAAGGCTTTCTTGTTTACTAATCAAATACTGGAAGTGTCGCACTGATTTAATGAATCCGGGGAAATGTTTCTCTTTTTTAAAAAAAAAAGGTGAAATAAAACTAAAACCATTCGGGTTTTCTCTGTTTTCTTCTTATTGTTCAGCGTCAGCGCCACTGCGGTAACAGAATTTAAAATGACGTAAAGTGTATGAAATAATTCACTGTAAAAATTCTAAATGTAGGAATCTATGTACACTGTTATTGAATCAGTATTGTTTACAATTCATCTGTATCCTTCGACTTTTCGCGCACGCTATAATTTTCAAGAAAAAGTAACTTTGTGTATATAGCCCCGGGCATTTTATATTATGGCTCAACGTACACGCGCGCTCAATCGATGAAGAATGTCGGTAACGACGTTTGAAAAGAAACGACGAATTTATTTTAGTGATCTTTGAAATTAATGTTGCGTTACACTTCACTGAGCTGTTTACAATAGGTCAACTTGATTCTTTTTCTTGTTTCACTGTTTGTAGACGTCAGCTTTCCATTTTTAACTGGCACATCAATTCACTATTCACAGTTAATATTTTGGGCTTGTATGAGCGCTTGCTTATTTTTGCTGAACGATTCTCGCCCGGGATTTTCGATATGTTTCGCAAAACGAGCTTCGTTTTAATATTTTGTCTCCTGGTACAGTCGTCAACTGGCTCTGCGAATGGCAAACTTCAGAATGCCAGCTTTAAATCGGTTCTTGGCGACAAAATACCGCAGTCAGTTGACCAAACCTTTAACATCAACAACTGGGGCCTCGGGAAGATTGAACGAAAACTGCTAACTGATATCAAAGCCAAAATCGACCTCCTGACCGAGAAAGGTAAATTGCGTTTCATTTTGAAATTGTTGTATAAATCTCTGCGCTAGGTTTGATGAAATTTTACCGGTTTTGGAAATCATTTAACCTTCGATCTCTCCTTTCACGGTATTTCATCAGTCACCGGATCTTCTTGTCCAGATGGTTGGGTTCTTCGTGGAAAGTCATGTTTCCTCGTCATCGATATTCCAACCCTGAAATGGAGCGACGCTCGAAGAACTTGCCAGAATCTGGGAGGAGACCTTGCCATAATCAGATCAGCTGCTGAAAATACGTTTATCTTCGACCTGATGAAGAAGCAGAAGACACTCACAGCTTATGGTGCGTGGCTTGGGCTTCACAGGAAGGCTGACAATAAATTCTACTGGGTTGACGATCGTTCATTGGCTGGCCAGTATTCAGCGTGGGCAAGCGGAGAACCTAACAGTGTTTCAGATAAATGTGGCCACATGTTCGGCACGGGAAGCACGCAGGGAAGGTGGAATGACATCAACCTGTGATGTGAATCAGTCATATTTGAAGAAAAGTCCAGTTGTTCTATGCCAGAAAAAGTCCATTTGAGACGGCCATTCAGTTTTGGTTTTTCAACATGAACTAGAGACTAAACTAGGCTAATATGTAGGACTAGAATGTTAAAGAAGCTGAAAGGTTATTACTGTTTCATTCGCTTGACAAATGATCTTTTTGTATTGCCAATAGAGCTGCTCAGATGAATAAAAATAAAAATGGTGTTGGGTAAAACTTGAAAAAATGTCGTAATAATTGTTTCCTTTATACAATTTAGCCCCTGACTCGTAAATGTGTACACTTCTGCCTTACGCCAATGCGGGCATTTCTTGGGCCCGCAATAAGGTCTGAAATATTCAGTTCACCTAAACTGTGCGAGAAAATAATCGTCTGGCTAGCTCTCCAGTAATTTCAGGCGTTGTAATCAATTTCAGAGAAAGAGTACAGTCTAATGTGCCTTCAGTTATAAAGGAACTAGAATCTGGTTAAAACCTCGTCTTAAATCTTGAAATAACTTGGCCAGATGCAGAAAAAATTTTTCCATGCAACATCAGGCCGCCCAACCCGGAAATACTATGGAAGTAGAGACTGTCTTCATTTAAAGTTGTTTGTGTAACTGAATGTGCAACTGAAAACGTTGGTCAAATAGTGAGATAATGCCATTGTGCAAGAATCGGCAGAAAAATTTAACAATTTTTTTATCTTGGTGGGCTTATGTGGATTTATAAACCAATTTAAAGTTTTCTCAAAAGTTTAAGACGAAATCCACTAGGAAGTCGAGTAATATTTATTAAAGTTGGACAAAAATCAAGTACCAGAATAATTTAAATCCTATTGCGTTATTTCCTACCCTTAATAAAAGGTAAAGATGTAAGTAATTATCCGTGATAACACCAACAACAATTTCTTATCAGAGTCTGAGAAAATGAATTTCAAAGTTTACAAGGTATGGGCAAAATCTCACGTGTAGCCATTTTGTAAATTCGTCTTAAGCGATTCAGTGGAATTTAGCGGAACTTCAAAATGTGTTTTCGATGTGCGGTGTGGTTAGAAAAGATTTCTTTTGATAAGATATTTGAAGCAGTAACAAAAAAGTTTGCAATAAGGTGGAAATAATTCTGGTACAACAATTTCTTATCAGAGTCTGAGAAAATGATATTTAAAGTTCACAAGCTATGGGCAAAAGCTTACATCTTTTAAGCGATTCAGTGGAATTCAGCGGAACTTCAAAATGTGTTTTCGATGTGTGGTGTTGTTAGAAAAGATTTCTTTCGATAAGATATTTGAAGCAGTAACATAAAAGCTTGCAATCAGGTGTAAATATTTTTGGTACATAATTTTGTCCAATAACTACTAAGTCTTGGCGGATTTCCTCTTAACCCGTTAGGATTAGGATGATCTTTAGGCAAAATATTTTTAACTTTTTTATTTTCACAATAATTTTCGCAAAAAGTTAAATTGAAACCTTGTATCACAACCGCTCTAATTTAGAAGGATTTGGTAACATCACACACGTTGTGATTGTTAATAATGCATCAATTCTAGACAACCGTTGAGAAAAATGCGTTAATCACCAATTTCAATAGTCATCGAGCCAGAGAGGGATTTTGCAGACCTTGAGTTGGGGGAGGGGAGGAAAGAAAACTACTTTCCACCTTATGTTAATACATACATCGCAGAAGGTTTTTTTACACTCAAAACGTACTCCTTAACGTAGCTCCTTTGACACCGAGGCTTTGTGAACACCGTAAAAAAGAAATGGAAAGCGCCTCAGATTGCTAGTTTGTAGCTAGACATTGGCTGTTTATAACTGCAGTACAGGGGGGGGGGGGGGGAGGACTTCCATATGAATGGCCGGGACAATGCTCGTCGTCTCGCGTAGGGGTTTAAATTACAGACTTTGGTCTCACCAAGGGTATTCAAGACAGAACGCCGATATTTTTAGCTGTCAAGGTCTCGTTTAGGGTTACTCGTTTAAAACGCCTTCATGCATACTGCGTTGGCGGCGGTCTTGACCGATAAGGCATGAAGGAAGTATCTTTTAGGGGTAAAAAAAGCTTGACCCACGTCCAGATAGGTCTTCTTTAGGGGTTGAAGTCAACTTGTCTGACGAGTATCCCTGTCTCATTTACATTGGATTCCCCCCCCCCCTCCCCCCTAGAGTACAGTATGTGGATTAACAATGTCTTGTTTACATTATTTTTCGTAGCTGGGTCCTGGCGGGATCATGGCGTGCTTGCAGGGATTCCTCTTAAGACACTTATTGTACGATCAGCCATCAATAGAACAAGTTAAAAGGTAAATGATCGAACGATTGATCAACACGCTCTTTTTCATTCGGTTCGATTGTAGACTCTGCGTGCGCTCCCTTTGGCCATCAGAAATCAGAAGAAGAGGACACAAAAATTAACGGCCCTTTTCAGTCAATCAATCAATAAAATTTTAAACTTTACTTTACAGTGATGGTGAATGGTTTTTTACATTACGAGTTTTTGAGAGCGGGAACTTTTTCTTCATCGATTCTCTTCCTCATTGGCATTTTTCTAATTCGCCAATTCAACTTCTTTCAGTTGTTGATTTGTTTTGTCCTTAAATCATGTTAAATCGTCGACAACCCCATCCTTTCCAATAAAAGTCACGTTTTGCACTCAAAGCACGACGAACAATCTCTCGGGAAAAAAAACAACAGATGGATACGAGGGGTGCCAATATGAAACTCGGAACCGCCGGTAGGAGTAAATGGGAGAAATTTCTTCTCTTTTTGGGTGTGTAAATAGGTAGTGGTTTGGAAGCGGAGCCAAAAAATTGAGATGCCATGCTGAGATTTTATCGCGTGTAAATAGGGTTATGATCATGAATTACAAGGTGTCGCCAATGCTGGGTTAACTTAATCCTTCTTTGAACATGGTGATATTCGTGAATAATTTAGTAACACAAGGGTAAATGCCCGAGATGAGCCTGACAGCTTTGATTTGTTTTGTTTGACAGCATGTTAACACCCATGTCATCAGATCGTCAGAAGGCGCTGATCACTGCCATGGCTAAGATGCTGTGGCAGGCGGGAGGACACAAACATGCTACGGTCGCACTGTGAGTCTGAAACTTGTTAATAGTCCCCTTCTTTCCCCATGGGGGCGGGGGGAATCTATCTAACACTGACAGGGGTGCTCTGAGTACCTTAAAGGGTTAAAGAATGGTGTTTACGGTGTTCCATTTCAAACGAGGGTGTTTCATAGTTCCGTTTTAAAAAAATTCTAAGTTGTCTGTTCAGAAGTTTTTGGTCTACAGGCTACGAAATTGTGACTCATTTAAAAAAAGCCACTCTGCCCTTTCCAAATTTGTATTCATGTGTTTGATAACGCAAGGTGTTATATATATCTTATTAACCATGCGCGAGGGCCGTACTGGGCGAATATTGGTTCGAGGTCTTGACAGTACGGATCGAGCGCAGCGAGGTCCGTACAAAAAAGACCGAGGGCCAATATTCGCCCAGTACGGTCACGACCAAGCTTGGTTAATAAGAGATTTATTACACGACTGAAAACTTTGTGTAGTGAGAATTGCTACCCGGTAGATGTCCTGTAAAACAATGTGCGGCAAAACTTTTCCGCGCGCTATTAAAAAGAAGTTATAATTATTTCTGTGTTTAAGGTCATTTCAGTTTCAAAGCAATAAAAACTCCGAAAAAATCTTGCAAAAAATCGCGCTGGAATTAGCGCGGGATCATCCGGGACAAAACCCGGTCCGATACTTGGAAAATATCGGCCCTCGCGGGACCGGAAATTAAGTAATCTCATTGGCTGATTCAGTTATTGGCCCTCGGACTGCCTTAGTCGTGTAATAAGATCTCGAATTACAAGTTGTCCCTATTGCTGGGTTAACTTAATCCTCCTTTGAGCATGGTGATATTTGTGAAAAAATACTTATTGCTGATCAATAGTAGTTCAGTCATAAAACAATCTACATTGGTATTTTATTAAGGAGTAAAGGAACTTGAGCCGCATCCAGAAAAATGGGTTCTGGTAAATTTCCGGCGGCGAGCATCCCCGTCACTTTTAAATGGGAGTACCCCTCCCCTTTCCCCCTGGAAACTATCCTAGCTATTTACCTCGAATGTATGATGAGCTATACTTTCTTACTTAGGCCCATCGCCCCAGGTCTAGCATAGGCCATTGAAGAGCTATGAGTTGAACAAAATTACCTTAAAATAGAAGGAACACTCAAACTAATAGTTTATATAGGTACTAAATGATACAGTTGTAGTTATAAATCAAACAGGACAAGGATGATTAAGATAAGGTGATGGTTGAGATGGATTACGAACGACAAATGTGAAAAAACTGGGATTTTTTCTCAAGGCTGCGAAGAATCAAACCCGTGACTTTGCTTCTTTCATTTGTGATTGCAGACCGTGTGGTGAATGTAACTGGATAACAATGGAGGACTATAGAGAGGACCAGCTCACGGAAAAGGTGCAGTTCATAGTTGTTTCGTGTTGGACATCAGATCGGGGAGGGGGAAAATCCCACATAAATTAACGGGGGTGTTCGTCAGAAATTTTAAAAAGAAACCTAAAGGATACCGGCAGAGGTACCTTTTTGTGGGCGCTGCACAAGCCCTCAGTGGTGCATTTGTTGTGCCAATTCTCAAGCGAAAGGTAGCTTCTGCCTGTGCCATATTTTAATTCCTTACAGGATACCAGAATAGCTTTTAACGGTGGTAGTACCAAGCCAAGAAGTTTTTTACATCCCCCCTCCCGGCTTCAGATGGCGAGGTCTGGAGTAGATTGAGCGCAGGCACTGTTCTTGTGTTGTGTTCTTAGGAAAAACGACGGAGTCATTTTAAAAGAATCGAACAGACAAACCTCCTGCCCAAATGCTCAACCAACTTGGCTTTGAATCCCAGATAAGTAGAGGTAGGCCAGGCCATCTTTCACTTAAGTGGCAGTTTCTCTTAAAGCGGTCCATCGCATTTCGGGTTCGGAAAAAAGTTTTCCCTCAAACTTTGCCCAGTGAACTATCTTAGGTTGTAAGTAAATGCAACGACTTTAGTTTTTGGAAATACGTTAAAATATATTTTTTAGAGCTCTTAACAGTAAAGGCTGCAAAAGGCCTAATTTTGAGCTTGGCCAGAACGAAAAATTTCATAAGTTGACGAGCTCGCCGTTCAAAAACAACCAAACGCACCAAATTATTATTATTATTTCTAAGTTAAGTGGTCCTTCAAAGGTTGGAAACGCATGTTAATTTTGATACATTTTGATTTACGGGTCCGTGAAAATTTAAATATCAGCAACCGTTAGATCGCTTTTTGTAAACATGCAAAAGTATGGTGTCTTCGCCGGCCTTTATTTCACGAGTCCAGACCAGACCATTCTAAATCGCAACTAAATCCTACTAAACAGATGTTAGGAAGCATAGAAATATAAAAATACCTTGCACTTTTTATCTTCCTTTGCCACAGCGACTTCGAACATTTCGTGCTTATGCGAGTATTTCATACACATTATGAAAATGAGCTTACTTACTCGCATAAACACGAAATGTTCGAAGTCGCTGTGGCAAAGGAAGATAAAAAGTGCAAGGTATTTTTATATTTCTATGCTTCCTAGCATCTGTTTAGTAGGATTTAGTTGCGATTTAGAATGGTCTGGTCTGGAATCGTGAAATAAAGGCCGGCGAAGACACCATACTTTTGCATGTTTACAAAAAGCGATCTAACGGTTGCTGATATTTAAATTTTCACGGACCCGTAAATCAAAATGTATCAAAATTAACATGCGTTTCCAACCTTTGAAGGACCACTTAACTTAGAAATAATAATAATAATTTGGTGCGTTTGGTTGTTTTTGAACGGTGAGCTCGTCAACTTATGAAATTTCTCGTTCTGGCCAAGCTCAAAATTAGGCCTTTTGCAGCCTTCACTGTTAAGAGCTCTAAAAAATATATTTTAACGTATTTCCAAAAACTAAAGTCGTTGCATTTACTTACAACCTAAGATAGTTCACTGGGCAAAGTTTGAGGGAAAACTTTTGTCCGACCCGAAATGCGATGGACCGCTTTAAGAGAAACTGCCACTTAAAAAACACAGTTCTAATCATATATTAATTGACGATCGACATTTTTTTATAAATCTTTTATTATTATTATTATTATTTTTTCTCCACAGCTTCATCTGTTTCGATTCACCAATTTTGTCGACCTTGAAAGATTCCTTAAGAAGCAGTTATCTTTTGTAAGTACAAGATTAGGAAATGTTTATTTGATACTCCAATGATCTCCAATGGAACCTTCACTAACAGCAATTGTGCTGTTAGGTTAACAGGTAGACTTGTCCCTGCCTCTCTACACGAGGCAACACATAAAAAATTGTTGGGCAAACTTTTAAAATAAATTTGCTTGTGATGAACCGATAAGCTGCTAAACCTGTCTTTAGGGCGGATGCTCTTTTTAAATTGTCTACAGTCCTCCATTGGCCTCTACACTGTGTACTTCTATTGACACCTTATTGCATTCTTTTTCTTTTTAACTTTCTTTTGTAGTTCGAAAGCACAAACGGAAATGGCTGCATTTTGCTTTTGTATTCAATAATTTTGTCAAGAACAATCGAGAGGTATGTTTATATTGTTATTAACGTGCCAAGAACAAATGTTTTCTTTTTTCGTGAAAGTTGAACACTGTTTTCTAATCGCTTTACTATGATCATATGAAACCGATAGCAATAGCAATAACAGTGTAATAAACCAATCAGAACACACAACTGACGGAAAGCGTGGGCAAACATGTAACCGATAATGTTACCGGTTGCAAGCGCGGGAAAACGTGTAATCGATGACAAGGGCGGGAAGACAAAACAACTGGTGCTAAGTGCTAGAAAACGTCTAACCAGTGACGAGGGCGGGTCTCAAATGAATATTGGTTTTTGATTTTGTTTTGTTAAGGTTTCATTAACCATTTACCGAGTTCAGAAAACGAGTAAATCCAAACTAGACTTGGCAAGTCACTAAAGCACCGCCGTAACACAATTTGATTATACTCTGATTGGTTGTGTAGCCGTTTTGCATGAGGCTATTTAAATACTGTTATGATGTATTATTGCATTTTGTTGGCTTAATCTTACATGTAGAAAAGAGATAGAAAACGACTGCTGCTTGTTTACATAACCTGATGCTAACCCTTGTGAAAGTATGCTAGAACTATAAAGTATTTGTATAAAATCTTGCTCGCAGCTGGGGTATACATAAGTACTTTCGATTCTCCCAAATATTCTGGCTATGTGACACGCGCGCCATTTTCTACTTCTGTGCTGTAAATATGATGTAAATATTTCCTCTTATTTTTGTCATACATTTTCACAGAGTGATCGAGGACTTAGGAGATCCGAACTCGACTCTGATGGGCCCCCACGACTCGTGCACGCAGGTAGGAAAGTATGCATTAAAAACCTTATCATGTTTGGCAACATCTCTTGTAAGGCACCCCAAGATTTTCCGATTGTTTTTTTCCAATCACAAATAGCACGAGCACTCCGAAAATTTTGTGACGTGAGCCCGTCGTGTTGTCACGTGAGCTGTTGCTTAGCAACGTAACTGCCAAAAATCGCAGGCTCAGTAAAATCTCGGGACGGTAGTTACACGTCCCCGTTTGAGGTGGAAAGTGAATGTGAAGTAAATATTAAGGTCAAAATTACAAACTTCTTTGCTCTAATCCTCACAGGCCATGATTAACTTGATGCTTACCGGCAGAGCTGCCGCCAATGTATTCAACGGTGACATCGAGTGCAATAAAAGTGGACGAAAACTGGTAAACTACGAACTGAATTCTGTTTTCTTTGTTTTCGTAATTATCTTTTTTGATATGATTACCAAGTCTGAAAAACCCATCTAGACGAATCAAAGGAGAACGATGGATGGAGCTAGGAGGCACTGTGAGAAAACGCTCAATGCGTTGGGCTCTGGATTCGGGTTCGAGTGCTTGCCTAAGTCGTCCTGTTTTGTTCTTAGGCAAGACACTTGACTCTAAAGGTCAGGACACACTAGGCGACATGTTGCCTCGTGTGACATGGTGCATTCTTGCGACAAACCAGTCGCTGCGACAGAATTGTGTCGAATTCAAACCAGTTTGAATTCGTGCGACACATCGCAGCGACAAAATGAGCGATAGCAGCGTTGTCGCAGCGTGTGTACACGTCTGCAACGAATCGCTGCGACAAAATATAAATTAACCAATGAGAGAGCGTCACGTATTTTCGCCATATTGAATTGGAAAACTAGTTCGCATTCCCACCCTTCCAAATTCGCTGTTTGTGCACCGAACAAACGCCTTGTCACAGCGACTTTTTTTTTGAAGCAGTACACACGGAGCGACTCGTCGCAGCGACCTGTCGCCTAGTGTGTCCCGACCTTAAAGGTTCTTCTCTTCACCCATTATAAATGATTACCAACGAACTATAACGGCAACCTGGCAAAATGCTGGAACCTGCGATGAACTAGCATTCCATCCAGAGGAAGCCATTCTTCTAGACGTTTAACTGAATATTACGGAAACTTTAGTTAAGCACCAGAATTGTGGACGACTTAGCGTTGGGTACAGTCGATGACCATTTAATCTTTACTCTGGAATGGGATAAAACAGAAGGGAAGGCAAAGCGAAAACCCAGGGAGCGTTCTTTCAATCCTCCCCAGTTTGACACAATGTTGTTCATTCTCCCCACCCCCAGCATATATTTTTTTATTATATAAACTGCAGTGTTTTAGCGAGTGGTAGCAAATCGAGAAAAATGGTATCACACATGTGTGGATAAAAATGATATCCACACGTGTGATATCATTTTGACCAAACAGCTTGCAGAGTTTGCCATGTTTCAATGCTCAATGGGCCAAAGTAAATCGATCTTAAGTCGAAACATCTTCGGATCTTCCTCGGCAATCTTCGGCAATCTTCGGAAAACTTCGGAAAATGTTCGGAATCATTCGTACAACCTTCGGACAACATTTTGAAAATTTTCGGAAATCTTCGGAAAATGGTCGGAAATCTTCGGAAAATCGTAAAAAACATCGTAATTAGTAGGTTTATATAATAAAAAGAATAATACATGGTTGCTTGGAGATATGAAATTTATCTTCTCGTGTTCAAATCCGAAATCTCACTCGTTCGCTGCGCTCACTCGTGAGCTATCGATTTGAACACTCGAAGATAAATTTCATATCTCCGCGCAACCATGTATTATCCTCTATGTCTTTTTCTCACCACAGGCCCATCCGTTGAATGGCATAAAAGATCGAAGTGAGATCGGATTCTTATCTCTTGAAGAACATCTCGATCCTAAATCGTTTCAGGTAATATTAAACAGCCCCAAATAGTAACTGCCTCAATAGCCACTTATTGCCAGGAATAGGTAAGTTGTGGGAGAAATAATTTCGCCTGCGGGCAGTGAGATGTTTATCGTTGCAAACGGGGGGGGGGGGGGGTACTCCTTATAACGGCCTATACGGGGAGGCTCCGCCCGAAAGGGGTACCTTTTTCAGGCTTCAGGTATATAAAAGGGTAGGTATTTCACGAGTTTAAGTATATGAAAGGGTGTGGAAATCTGTCATTTGGCTATTTATAAGGGCCTATAATTAAAATATTTCGAACAGACGCAATTTATGGCTTTATTATTTTAATTTATTAAGCGTTACATAAAAATGACAAGAAAACGTGCTATTTTAAGTCCACGCCATGTCTCTTAGGTATATGAAAGGGGTACCTTATTTCAGTTAAAGGTATACGAAAGGGGTACAATTTCTGTCAAAAATGGTATATAAAAGGGTAAGGGGTTAGAACTTGGGGCGGAGCCTCCCCGCATAAAACTTTTTGGAGTACCCCCCCCCCCCCGGGGTTGCAAACCAAGAAGGGACAAATATTGAAGCAGTAGTCCCAATCGGCATGTCTTTACGAGAAGTGAGAAAACGCGAAAACACGGTCTTCAATGGGCAAGGTGCCGTGAGAAGAGCGGCACATATAAACAGGATAAGGCGAAGGAAAATACTTACCTAATGGGGCCTCACAATTCAATCAAAAAGCCAGATAGCATACAAGACGTAAAGTTCCTCTCTAAATTGATTACTGACCAGGTTGGCAGCATGCTCAAGACCCCGAAGTTTCCAGTCTGGGTTGTGAAAACAGGCGAACGTTACGGCGTGCTGTTCTCACTCAACAAGGACCTCGTCAATGATTGGTAAGTTACCTTACTTATCCGTTTTACGAAAAAAGCTGGATTTAAAAAAGTGGATTTAAGGTTAAAACTGGCACATGGAAACCCTTAAATAAACTTTTGATCAATTTTGCTCTTTTTCCATCCACCATGATCCACCTACTATCCTTTCTTTGCTTTTCATCTCTACTTCCTTACCAGCAACAGTGTAATGAGGATCTAAGCTCTAGTAACCGTCTAAGCAACAACTTAACTCAGCTTCCCCCCTTCCTTACAGAAACACGCCTTTTGGTGCCTTGAGCCTTTCTCTACGCCCAAAACGTTTCAGACATTAAAAAAGTTGAAGGCTACTGTAAAGATCACTATTTTGTATAGATTACTGTGTAGAAAGTTTTGTTTTCGCGCATTAAAGCTTTTTTTTTTCACAGGAAGTTGGAACGGAGATTTGATTTGTTGTTTTGCACTGGATCGGCAAAACGAAACAGTGCCGCGGATGAGTGCGTTTTAACTATTGGTAGGGAAACTTTATTTTTCTCCATGGCAACTGTGTAACAAAACGTTGTTAATTTTTTTGATCTTCAGTTATATTTTAGGTCACATATTGCGTCGGATGGCGATAACTGACTTTACATGCTTCTTACTGATAATATGAAGCATGCCGGCGACCTGAGAACAGTGATCTCAGACAGTACTAAGGGCTTAAAGATTAACCCATTTCATTTAAATTTAGGTCCAGAGTAGAACAAAGGAACTTTGTTTCACTTAAACGGTGATTGATTTATATTCTTTGCAGTTTCAACGACAGTTTTAAAGCGCAACAGTGTTCTTGGAAGAAACCAGCATCCCGTTCTTAAAAAAACTGAACTCCTCGAAGAAGTTTATCGCAGCTTTACTTGATAGCTTGTTAACTGTGATAAAGTTTAACTGATCATCTGATTCGTAATCCATCTGAACATTACACTTTTTTGCAGACACAAGAGATGTGTTCAACCCCAATGACGAGTTTGGCGAAGAACCATCTGATTTGGAAAACTGCATTAGAACCAAGTGAGTTGGAAATAGAGTCGTGTTAAGACTTATAAAGCCTGGTTCTTACACCTATCTTTTCCTCCTGGGGGGAAGGGGCTTCAATGCAAAGGTGACGAGGGTGACCATCCGAAGTTTTGAAAGAATCCCCCAAATGGTACCAGAATCTCGAAATTATTTCACCCCTACTACGTCTACCGTTTAAAGGTTTCAATAATATTTAGCGAGGAGTACTTCCTTGCATAATTTTTTTCACTTTGTCCAGTGGTGAAGGCGCGCATAACTGTAAGTAAACACGGTTTTACACTAGACTTATACAATTCGCGCAATAGTCTGAAAAGTATGACCAAGTTAAATTAATCGTAACGATTGCAGCGCGCAAGTGAGATCAGATTGTTTGAGAGTTGCACAGTGTAACACATCAAGTACAACTTGTCTCCATACAACGGTCCAACGCATCGGTTTCAGCGCTGCAGGGAAAGTTGCATGACACATTGCTTTAGTGTGACACCGCCTTTACCTTTTTTTCGTTTGACACTGTTTCCATAACAGGTGGCCAGGAGCACTGATTGAAATTAAAGATGAAAAGAGCTGACATACAGCCATGGAACAAGTATCATCCGACGTGCCAAGAATAGAATGAGCCCGCGCAGTTGCAGCGGTTTTCAAAGTTGGACGTGGTTACTAATCATCACGGATGGTCGTCACGGCGACAAGCTGATCGCCACGTGACAATGTTTAGAGTGCTCGTGCTTCTTTCCAATTGAAAAATAAAAGAGTGAGTAATTTTTCGGATACGTCTTCGACGATTCGCGAATCATCACTGAACGTAGCCTGTGAACCAGACATTGTTTTTGGCTTGCTGCGCAATTTTGCCTTTCTATGTGCTGTCTGTACTAGCGATAAAGTTCCATACAATTCTTGTATTTATTCGTCGAGTACGCAGTGAGTTTGGGCTTCATGTGTAGACAAATACTTTTTTAATGACGAATAAGCCCCATGGCTTGTAAAATGCTAGATTCAGTGACATGTGTCAATCCGATAAGGCTGAACATCTTACTTAAAAAAACCTCCTTGAATCCTTCTGATGAATTGTGTTTTTTTAGCCCATCACAATCAAACTCCAGCTTGTAAATTCATTCAATTCTTAATGGTCAAGGCAAACGGAGTCCATCAGAATTGTGAAAAAATTTTTTTATCAAAAATACTTTTTTAAAAAAATGCTCTGTGGAAAAGCTTTTTTGTAAAAACAATTGAATCAACACTACATAAAGTTCTTATTTAACTGTGTTTTAAAAGTAAAAGCAGCGTGAGCAGAAAATATTTTTGGAAGTCATTTTGAAATAAGCAACAGTTTGTAGCCTGCTTTTTCAGTGTACAAATTTGAGTGTAAAAAATACAATAAAATTGTAAATTTTGTTATTGCGTTTGCCCTTAGCTGGTGTACAGTCTTCGGCATCGAAGAAAAAAACCTGGAAAGGAGATGGGCCTAAACTTCTTCCCAGGGCTCTGGCTCATTCTGTCGCTGGCCGACTCGCGACGGGAAGAGTAACGCATCGGTAACGAAAACAATACGAAAGCCCCTATCATGAAAAAAATACCACCACTTCCTTGAGGGGGGCCAAGTGTGTCAAAATATAACACTGCTGTATATTGCTGTTGTTATTGACGTCACTGATTTTTCACGTGACGTCATAGGATTATTATGCAGCTCTCTTTGTTGACATCATTTCCTTGTCAACATGAATAAGCGGAAATTAAGTTTAGCCCGTCAAACGTAAAGATGCGATAAATAGATAGAGACTGAAGCTTTCTATAAACGTCATATAAACAGGATAGTCACAGCCAAACGAAAGTTTGTCCAACAAAGTGAATATATGAAAGACATGTGAACTGCGGATAAATGAAAAAGCCCCATTTAAACACGCTGGCAAAATAGTTAGATGCCGCTTTTCGTCCTTGCTTCACTGACTTTCAAGGAAAAAGGACAACATATGGACGTGGTCCCAAAGCCAAGACATCGGCAAGGCAGGCTAACAACAGCTTTCAGTGTTACGTGCATAGCGGCTTTCTATCGTCATCCATCTTTCGACGGCTATACAAACAAAACGGATCATAATCCACCAATCACAGCCTACTAGCATGATCTCTGAACTTATGGACTCACTTGCATGAAACCAACACCGGTATGCATCGGTTTTGATTGGCTCATTTCAAACAGCTCGTCGATAGACAAATCAAAAGATGGATGTCGAAACAAAGCTATGCACGTAACACTGAAGGCAGGCTTAAGCCGTTTACCCGAAACAATTCATCCTTGCCTTGCCAAAATTGAAAATCATCCTTGCCTAGCCGTTTTTACTGTAGTGTAAATGGGGTTTAAAAGGAAAGTTTAGATGCATTGTATGCCTTCACTTTTAAACTTGGTATAGTAACTAAATTAACAAATCAGATTAGTTTATCCTGTTTATTTGAAAAAGCAAGATAAACTATGATGTCAGCAAAGATCTGCCCATTGGAAACAAATGTAACTGAACCAGCGAAGTCAAATATGTAGCAAAAATCAAATTTATTTTAAAATCAACATGTTTATACTGATTGGTTCTCCCTTAAAATGACTCAATAATTCAATTTAATTACTCAAAATCAAGTATACCGAAAAACAGAACTTGATTCCAAAGGAATAGTAACTATGATCCTCATTGAAACTTGTTTGTTAATTACACTGTTAAACATGACCACAAAACCCTGATTTCACACTGAGTGATTAACATCTGACTTCTTCTTACAATATTAATATTCAAGCAGTCAGGTAAGGAGAATAAGGAAAATCATCAAATTTCGGATATTGTCTCGATCTAACAAAAAATTTCAGAACCGACATTAAAAGAAACGTATGGTGTTCGTTAAGGAGAATTGATGTTTTGTGTTTTAAACTGACATGAACACAACGTTGAGCAATGATGCTATTCACACTTAGCTAATGAATGGAAAAAGAAATGGTGAAGACGAATTAAGGCGGCTTACATCTGATTACCGACTTAAGCATTGACTGGGCTACGTCGCGTTCTTTTTGGCAGTTTTGTTACATATAAATAAACTTTAAAACATGGAAATTGAGTTTCAAAATAACTATAACTTTTAAAAAGGTGCTGACGTAGCTAACGTTTTAACATAAGACGAATATTTCCTCTTCATTCGTGAAGTCTAGCGCTGTGTGATTTTAAAACGTTGGTAAGAATCGCCTAAGAATGTTTTCAGTGGAATAAAGAACTTTAAAAAATATTTCAAAATGATACAACTCGTGAACAAAGTCTACTGTTCTTTTTCGCCCAAGGAGTTTTTTCTCTATCCGGGTGCATGCTGGCCACGTGATTCATGAATTCTGATTGGTTGTCTCTGAACGTGGCTCCACAATCCTCACACACAAACATCTTGGAGCGTCTCTCCCGGAAGCCAAACTTATGCACCATGCCGTGAACACGTGTCTGATGTGCCTCCAGTGAACAACGCTGCGTGAACGACTTGTCACACTTCTCGCACTTGAATGGCTTGACGCCCGTGTGTGTTCTTACATGACGCTTCAAGTCAAACGTGTCGTTGAAGCCCTTATCACAGTACGAACAAGTGTAACGCTTGTAGAACGAATGTGTTTTAAGATGTCGGTTGAGCAGGCGACGAAGCGGGAAGGTGCTGTTGCAGATTTCACATCTGTGGTTGTGGGTTGTGTTTGAAGAAATTCTCCTTGAATCTTCGCTAGTATTGTTCGCTAGCATGCTGAGTTGAGGTCGAACACCAAAACCTCCATTGGCCGACACCCAGAATGGGGGGCTCGAGGCTGGAACAGGCAGTTTAGGATGAATGCTAACTTGAGGTGTTTTAGTCTCTCTGTTGAGCAACCAAAGAGTTGAATGGTCTGAAAACACCTTCCCGTTTGGCTTTTCAACTCCAAGGCTCTTCGCATCTTGAGGCAGACGTAAAGTTTCAAAGTCAAATTTCTTCGTTTCAGTAACCGCCGAGTTTGTACTGATACGTTCTGGAGATCCCAGTGAAACAGGAGACGTTTCACTTTCTCTTCTCTCCGTCATCGTGCTAAAAGGCTCGGAAATGTGAACATTCTGACTACTAAATGTCTTCGTGTTTTGTTCCTTCAAGTTACTAGCACTAGTCTTGATAATACTGTGATCTGGTGAATAACTTCTTGATTTATTCTTCATGTTCAGTTCCTGTTCTCGTGATTTCTTTTGAAAGCTTCGCATACGATCTTCCTCATCAGCGATAGTATCCTCAGCTCTTTTGTCACCGTGTTTCCCCTCTCTGACAAGTTTTGGGCTGAGCTGGTCATCTTGTAACCAACCCTTGTGATTTTCAGAAGAGATTTTGGACGCTATCGTTTTCACGTCCACCTCACTCAGGCTTAAGGTCTCTTTCTTTTCTCTGGCGTCACACAAGAAGCCATTTTCTCTGTTCATCTCGGACTTCCAGGCGTCTTTTTCATGAAAACCATTCAAAACTCTGCCGGCTTCTTCATTTGACATTGTCTTTAAATGCTCAGGAATCCACACAGAGCTCGGTGTACTTCTTGTTCTCTCTCTTACTGAATGTTGATCACTATAATTAAATATTCTATCTGCCAGTCTAGCTGAGTTCAAATAAGGCACAGAGACATGCCAATCAGGATAGTTTCGGTAGAAAATATTGGTAGAGTCTTGTTCAGATTCCATTCCATTAGTTATCACTTCCCTGCTTGATTCGTGTCGTTTGAAACTGTTCTTGACGACACTGTTAGAGTCTTTTTCTAGATTTGTTTTGTCTTCTGAGTTCTGAGGCTTTGCCTCTCGGTGGCTGCAGCATCGTTCTTCGTTGTTCCGATGCCCCATGGAATTTCTCACATTTTCTGGGCTAACACTGCCTCTTTCGCGTTTTCTCCGCTTGGCCTCTGGGAGATCCAAGTTCTCAAGAAGCCGAACACTTTTAGCAGACAACCTTTCCCATTCTTTCTCCATACGTTTCCTTTTAAGCGAGTCAAAAACGTCCTGCGAAGGGAGTTGATCAAAGGAATAAATCCCACAGCACTCTCCGTTTTTCTTTCTATTAGGAAATGTTAATTTTGGTAAAGAATGAAGGCCATTTGATGTCGGTAGCCAGATTGACGAAGTTGAATCTAGATGCCAAGGCAGTAGACTATTATCGTTGCTGGCAGGTTCACGTGATTTTACATCGTCTGGCGTCTTCCGATCAGAGTTTACTTTTAACACACTATCTATTCTTGGCTCATTTCTAAATTCTGGTAACGAGTGACCACCTTCCGAAGTCTGTGCTTCTTGACCTTCTTGCAACTTTGAAGAAGTGGGCACACAACATTCAGCGAAAAAATTACCTTGTGTTAAATATGGTGGGAAGAACAACATGCGATGGGGCATAACTTGCCAGTTGTTCCTTAACCTTTCTCCTGTAGCACTTATACGCGGCAATGGGTCGAAGATTTGTTCACTTCTCGTGGCATTTGGTATGTCCTTTTCGTGTTCACTACTAGTGTTGTCACCAGAATGGTTGTGTAAACGTCTCGGTGTGTCCTCGTGTTGTTTGCCGTTCAACATGGCTTCTCTCGATACAGTAGAGCGATGAAGAGAGTTGTAAGCGCTATCTGAAGATGAAAAAGATCGCACTGATCAGTAAGGTCGCAGATGGGTAATGAGTCGAGAAAAGGGATGAAAACTCTTCACCGTAATAACTTTTAAAAAGAAAGAATGCGAGTGGATCACACAGTTCAACAATTTGTTGAGACCAATTTTTTCCTTTGTTATTATAGTTTGAATTCCAAATTCCGTAATTCCACTTGTAAGTAAGAAGGCATATGCTTCAAGAATTAAACCAAATCAAAAGAATTGAGAGAAAAAAGCTTCGTGCCTTTTAGCAAAATCGGCAGCAAGATTAATTTGTTTTGGTATTCGAACGTGCACTTGTTGTTGTTGCTGTTGGCTGATCACTACTAATGAAGTGTTATTAGGAGTCAAGCATGACGCGGCTGTTCTTAATGTAACGGGACAGATAAGCATTAAAATAACAACACACTGCCGGCAACATACGAGCATTCTTTCGAGAGAAAATCCCAGTTCACTTTCGTTTGACTTCCTGAATGAATTATTAACGAAACTGACACAAAAACCCGTTATTCTATTGGTAACTGCAGACGTGCTATCAGAAAAAAATTCATGTTGTCAAATTGAATGGAAAATGTAAATTTGGGTCCATTTGTTGTCATCTGAATCATGTCTAAAATGCTGACAAAACAACTTCAATACTTAAGCCGATTATGCCACAAAAAGATGCCGTGTTTTGACGAATTAAGGCAAGTGAAACAGTCAGGTATACACCCCCTCGAATCGTTGCGCTTTCGAAAACGTTGGAATTGAAACGATACGGTCTGTGAAATGGATATGCGCAAGAAACGGAAATTAGCAAACTTTGTTTAATTTATCGAGAGTGCTGTGTGCTTTTGCTAGCTAAACAAAGTGATGTCGTTGCTGGAACCAGCTGTAGCTATCTGGCAAACTTTTCGTGTCCATGTAACAAATTCGTGACATCTTAAGTAATTTTCAGCAGAAGTTTTTCCCGTAGACATGCCCCTCTGACCCCAAATTAAGTAAATCTTGTATGTTAGAGATAACCCCTTGGAAAACAAGGCTAGGCCAGAGGATTAACTCTCCCGCCCGATTTCTTTGTTTCACAAAACACGCGATTCTTTCGCGCTTGGCTAATTACGCTTGAAATCCTACTACCGCAGAAAGTAGCGCCTTAAAATGTGCCAAAAAACGCTCGCATTCAGATTTGCGCTAAGTTTATTGAATTGAAATTGCCGATAGATTTAAACACTTTAGGCAATTGTTTTTAATTGCAGTTCAAAATTTCATCGTCTTTAAAATGATAATTTCATTGGCAAGGCCAAGTTTCCGGTTCGAGCCTCGGCAGAGAAAATGAAATTGCACAATTTAGTGTAAATTACAGTTTTCGAGTGGAACAAAAAACGACAGGCTTTCGTTTGGTTTTTTTACGTTTTGAAGTCTTCAGGGGACGCGTGCTACATCCGTGAACAAACAAAGCGAGCTTTCAGATGTCAATAGCAATTTCCATTAGCTTCTTTATGTAACCATCTTTATTTCGCATTTGAATATGAAAGCCCATTGAAAAGAACTATTAAGTTTCGTTTGTCAATTAACTCGAAGAAAGGATTTCCAATTTTCACTTTTGTCTCGGTCATTTACAAAGGTTTGCAATCCGTCGAGCCGATCCAAACGAAACTACAGTTTATCGAAAACGGTTTTAAAATTTCCCTCGAACGAATTTGCGTGCAATTTAAGATGCATCCAAATTTAAAAATTCCGTGACGATCCGTTGTTATTACGACCACCATAAAATAAAACACGAGCCCCTGCGGCGGCTGTTCAGTTGTATTCTTTGGCAAGCGCTTGCCTTTTGTTTTATTCACAGAGCACAAAAAGCAGCCGTGTTAGCACAACCTGTTAAACGCTAGTACCGCTTGAATGGTGATTGGATTCCACGCTACCCTTGAAATAATCATGATCTGTGAAAGATTTCCGTGACTCTGGAGTGGCTAGAGCGATTAAAATCGAAAGAGGCTTGAATATTTGTGGAGTAAAATCGCTTCGTATTGATTTATACGAGACAAAGGGGAAGAAAAACATGTCCCTATTGTCCAAGTCGATTTTCTACGTGACCCCAATGCCCCTGAGGAAAAATAAGACCTCAGCATGAATATTTTTTGAAAACATCTTGTTGAGTAAAAAGTTCACGAGACGAAATGTTTTGGCGATTAAATAATCGCTCAACAAATACTATACTCCCCGCTTTGAGGACAACAAGTCGATCGTACAAAACGCCGTAAATTATAACGGTGTAGCAAAAATTTGCAGGGAAAGGACAGTCGATTTCTCAATACGAAACTATCATCTACTCTCAACAATAAACCTTACACAACTCAAAAATATATTATTTAATTTTACTTACCGAAAGAGCTGGCAATGCTTTCTTCTTCGCCAAGTTCGTGTCGGCGCGTCGCCTTTTTCACAAGGAAGGATTTTGGCATGGTAGTTTCGGCAAAAATCAGCTCAAACTCGAAATGGTGAAAGAACGAACGGTTCGATCCTTGACAAGTTCAGTCACGCCAAAATGTCGACTGACTGATGAAATTTCAGCTCGTTAACAGACGCGCAAGGTTTACGACACGTGCTGCTGAACACAGCGCTTCGGATCATGAGAGACCGTTAGAGGTGTGAAGGTAAATTTATAGCTCATTCGCTCTGGCTAGCGTTCATTCGGTCATGTGATATGGATTACAACCAATTACCCCGATATCATGGTATCCGTTGATTACGTCTTTGTCCGCTCTCAACGCGAACAATAGCACAATAAGTCAACAAACACAATAACAATACATGTCCCTTTGAGGGTCTTTTATATTGGTGTTGTCATTTAATTTGGCAGTTCAATTGAGCACTTGTTACGTGCCGTAAATAGCAGTTTTATTTTGGGCCAAGTGGTTTTGGGCAGCGAAGCGAAAAAATGGTTCGCGCCAGCGCGCGTGAATTGGCGGTGTTCAATGTTTCGATCGAAAAGCACTTACTAAATTGACTTAACCTGTTTTATCGCGCGTTTTGTTGAAAAGTGCAGTTAATACCACTTAAAAGTTTAACCGGACAACGATTTTATTTTTCTCGTCATGACAATAACCAGTGGAACAAAAGTCTTCTTTCCCTTGCATAACATATTTGTTATTCCATGGTTCTATAAATGACGATTTTCCGCCATGCGACTTGCGTCAATTCGCCCACTCATTCTACGAAGCAAAGGATCCACCACTAAATATAGAACCCGCGTGTATATTTAGCTTAACTCATGAATAAAACACTATTTAAAGTTGAGGCAGGAAGCGTCAAACAGAGACTGTAACATTCAACGACGTATTTGAGCCGTCGGTTCGTGTGCAAGATCGTAACAAGCTGTTTTCGAACCAAACCAAAACAAAAATACTTGTTGCTACAACAGAACGTTTGTAGCGAGTTTTGAATATTGATTACATAGAAGAGAAAGTCCATTAGTGAAAGCGGAATATTAAACCAAGTGGTAACTTAATCATCGTCTACGGCAAACCGCAAATTTAAGCAAAAAAGGCGAACTCAAACGAAAACTACCGAAAGCATGACAGCCGAGCTTAACTGAATTGCGAAAAATAATTTGCAGTCTTGTTAAAATTTTAAAGATCAAAACAATTTGAACAGAGTATTAAAAAAATCATCCTTTCTCAATTAAATTTATTTCACTGTTATGACCGCAAATTTGTTTAACAGTTCGAAGTGATATATGCAATTAAGTAAATTGGAGGAAAGCGTTTCAGACCGTTTCGGACCATTGTCGCTGTTATAAACCGTACGACTAATTGCGCCACACTCATTTACACAGATCTAAGAATACGTTTGTTTACTAAACTCATTTCAATTATCCGACATTCCCAATTATTAGAAGATGCAAAAAGGAAAACAGACAGCAAAAGGAATATTTAATAATAAAGTAACTAAATACGTGGTAAAAGAATACGACTGTCAAGTTGAATTGTAGTTTATCTTAAAAATAAAGCGAGTACAAATGCCCTTCGGCAACAATTATCGGAAGTGATACCGACTATAGGAAGCAGTCTTTTTTTAATATCCTTTCCGTTATTGTGTTCTATGATTTTGTGCGTTTTTCCGACGGAAAGCAACAACTAATACTTTCAAGTCATGCAAGCTTTTTTTAATTCGTTTGTTAACTTAAACATTCCACCGAATGAAAACAACCTTTGAACGATGAAGATTTTTTTGGACTAGAATACTAATCAAAATTAATGATAATGGGATTTTTCTTGAAAACAGTTAGAAAGTTGTATGAAAAATATTGTACTGTATAACTGAACCCAGCAAGGGACAAAATGGCGGACTGCCACGAGAAAAATTGCTACATAACAACGGTCATGTAGCAAAGTAGAAGTGGAGAAAGTGGGGCTCGTTTCTACTTCTCTCAGTTGCTCAGCTAAGACAAGAGATTACCATATGCATACATGTATACTTAAAGTATGATTTTCAGAATTCGTGAATATTGTGATCGTGTATTCTGGAAAACGAAAACCTACGCAAAACTTACTCGAAATAAAAAGAGAAGTTTTATAACATATCAATATACTAAAGACAAAAATAATTAAAATAAAAAAAAATCTGCGGCCATTTCAAGCCGAGGAAAATAGACAGATGTTTATCAAGAACGTAAATTCTGACACGCGTCAATTTTTGACGTTTTTTGCGGACTACCTAAACAGCGTTTGCGTCACACTGGCCAGCGGTTGTTACTCTCCAAAACAGTGTCGGAAATGTTCGATATCGGTTTTACAAGAAAGGTTATTATAAAAACACAAACCACAATAGCAAAACTGAATGAGAATACTAATTTGCAATGGCATGAAATGCCTGACGAAGTTTATTTTAGGTATTTGCAATTTTGGGAGATTTTACAGGAAAAACTCTTTGATGCGAAAGGATATAAAACAATTTTCAGAGAAAGAAACTCATTCTATCCAACTCTTTTCTTTTGCTTAACGAAAGCAACACACACAAAAGCAACAAAAAAACCAAGGTATATCTTCATTATGTGATATTGATCTTTTCAATAACGGAAGCACGTTTTCTGCGTAAAATTATTTTGGGAGAAGTAATTTTTTTGTTGAGTGCATCATGAAAAATTCAGTAAAAATTAAAACCCTGCATATTTTCTGTACTACAAGATGTACGAATATACTTGTTAGTTTTTAAATAGCCGTTTGCAAGACGTAAATATATGTGATATTTATCACTCTGTTGTAATTTATGTTTAAGTGTTTTCAAGTGTTTCAGTAAGAGGGCCTCTATAGATATGTACGTGTTAGGACGTTCTCACGTTATGTTTACTAGTGTTACATAACTGATCATCAAACGTGATTCCAGATCACGTGTAATGGCACGCAAATCTGGGAAGTACACATGAGATGTATATGTTGAGAGGGAACTGGTAAAAAGGGATTTTGTACAACGAATCACTGCAGAGCAAATATAAAGCAAATGTCGAGTTATTTATTGGGGAAATGAAGAGTTAATTCTAAAGGAGAAAATTACAAACCGACTTCTGTCTTCTGATGTTTTGTTTTTGTCATGAAAGCTGTTTTACTGTAATTGTTACGAGTTAACACGTAGAGTTTAACCTTTAAAACATCTGAGGGTAAAACCCTTTGCTCTAGAACAGCACTTTAACGTCGTAATGTTTGTTATGCTGTACAAGTCCTAGTGTGTGACCATGCGTTACTGTTTACTATGCTCTACAGGTGTTTCAGTGTAACTTAACATCTTTGGACAACATCTTTGTGTGACTACTTATTTATTCAAATGAACTACTAAACTTATTCAAATGACAGTTTAATATTGAGCAGTTTGAATAAGCAAATTTGAAGCTAGTTTGTCTGCAGTGTGGCGACTGTGCAATTAGAGTATGAACGAAAATCACCGATAAACGAAAAATTAAAACTCTGCACTTGCTGAATCACGATTGCAGACCGTTTGACTCATCGTGCAGGTATCACAAAATATTTCCCTCTCGTTCTATTATTAACACAAGCGGTGCATAACTGTGTTTTGATCTTTTCGCTTCGTAGCATGTGTGTACAAGTTTTGCACGGTCAATACAAGTTTTTTCTCGAGTTAAGTTCGACTTCCACAAACTGACGTCAATAAAGAATATGAAGAGATGAGAAACATGATACAAAAACAGACTGCTTTCTGTTGTTTGTCAGTGTTGTTTTGTTTCCCTTGGAAACTATCATTTGCGAGTAGTTACTGTTCTAGAAAATCATTCATACTATTAAAAAAATAGGTGACCATGGAAATGAAGTGATATTGAAAAAATGTTTGTCCTAGACATTAATACTTAAACCTAAAAATGTTTACGAGGTTATGTTTGTTATTTCTAATTTTGTATGTGAATGTCGGATCTTACGTCTGCTCATTATCACCAGTACATTACGAAAGTAGCCAAAGAGACGCTTAAATTCAGGTTAAAAATAAATTCGATCTTTGAAAGTGTGTAATAAATCTTTATTTCAAGAGAAAACAAGAGTTCTAAGAAAACGTAGGTTTTTGTTGATATGAATAATGACGTCACGAATCGTCACAGGATGACGTCAGATCACGTTTAATGAGTCAAGGTTTCGGAAGATGCGAGCAGTGTTTGTGTTGATCTGTTCGCTCCATCGACTTTGTTTACATCTTGTGACACCAACGGGCCAGTATAGACAGGCCAATATAGGCTAGATACTACAGGTTTTCTTTAGGTGACTTAGACCTCAAGAAAACCACTAATTAATTAACATTTTATATTTTATATCTGTTTTGACCATGAGTTACTAGAATAGCAGCGCGTTTTTTTACAAGTACTGGCAATAATGCGAAATCAAAACCAATAAAATAATTCAGCAAGCAATGAAAGCACCTTTTTCTATTGAGACAACCGAACTACGTTTGCGAAGAAGGCTTGACCTCGTTTCCATGGCGAGGGAATGAGAGAACGACCGTGCATGGGAAATAACAAAAACACCTTCTTGACAGCTTTACGAGCAAAGGCCAAGGTAGACTGGTATATATGGCCACCACAACAGAGAGAGAATAAATAAACTCTCTTATCGTTTTGGACTTTATACTCAAGTTCGTAACACCCGTAACAGGGACTTTGGGGGAACGTATGACCAAAGTAAAAGAAACGTTTTGTGTAAATAGGTCAGAAAAGGAAGAAGAATTGAAGGGGGAAGGGGAGGGGTAATATCCAAGGGATTATGAATTGAAGTGATTTTCGTTTAGCAAACTGATGCGTACCTGTCCATTGCCTTAAAAGAGGAATTTTACTTTACGCGGTCTACTTTTGATTTACTCAGTGTAGTTACCTGTACTCGGCAATTTCCCCCCCCCCGCGGCATATTTTGGCTTTCATCTTAGATTTGTTTCTTATATTCTTCATAGGACGGGATATTAGTCGGGTAAGAGATTTCTTGTATTTGTGACATTCGCTAAAATGAGCACAGGCGAAAAGAGAAAATCCAAACTAAAAAAGTCGACTTTTCTTTGGCGTAGCCTAAAGAGTAGTCCACGAGAACGAATCGAATTATTCCGTTTAGTAACACTTTGGTATTTCACAACTGATTAAACAAAGTTATAATTTTATTGTGTAGAATCAGCTGTTGAGGCTAAAATCAAAAGAGGAGAAAAGAATTATTGTCTATTCCTGTTAGAAAAAGATAAAAAACGAGAAAGACAAGAAAAGCAAAGCCGTCAAAAAGTCTTTGATTTGTTTACATACTGATGACTGTGGGTGAAGCAGAAACTACCGCCGTATTTTATTTTAAGTATCAAGACACTATCCGCATTACTGAATGACACGAAAGCGACACACAATGACAAAAAACGCCGCCTACACTTTCTTAAAGTGATATTGATCGTTTTGAAAAAGAAAGCACATTTTTTGCACAAACTTATTTTTGGGGAAGTGATCTTTTTTGGTGAGTAGTCATGAAAAATTCAGTTATTGTCACAACTCTACATGATTTATGTACTACACGGTGTACGAATATTCAGTTAACAATTCTTACTATTCCCCTCATTCATGTCAGTGCCGGTGGCCAGTGGTGGATATTTACCTCGCCGCGAATTGTTTTAGAATATCAGCTAAAACAGTGAGATAAAATAACCAAAAAAGGTTGATTTTTAACACATTTATTCCTGTCAACGATTGCAATTTTCGCGCGTGAGGAGTTGCTCGGAAGTGAATAGCAAAGGATATCCGGAGTTTGAGTAGCCAACAAAGCTATACGCTGTTTTAGTATATACTAAATATTTTTAGTTTTAAATAGCCGCATGCAAGACGTAAATATCGATATTTATCACTCTGGTGTAAATTTTGTTCAAGAGTTTTCAAGTGTTCTAGGAAGTGGGCCTCATGAATATAAACGAGTTAGGACGTTTTCACGTCAGGGTTCCTCGTGTAATAAATCGTCAAACGTGATGCCAGATCACATATCTGGGAAGTACACGTGATTGTGAGATGTATATGTTGAGAGGAAACTGGTAAAGAGTGACTTTGTGCGGCGACTCGTTGCAGAGCAAATATAAGGCAAATGTTGAGTTATTATTGTGTGCTATTCAAATTGAAGTAAATAAAACGTCAATACGTACAAGGAGGAAATCACAAAACAAACCGATTGCCGTTTTAAATGACGTTTTCCTTTTTTCGTGAGAGCTGTTTTTACAGTTGTTTTTTTTTTGTAATTTTCACGAGTTAATACACTGAGTTCAAACGTCGAGGTAACTTATGTAGTTTAAAGTTTAAAACCTCTAGGGATGGGAAGGTGGGGGGCGGTGAAATCCTCGGCTGTTGAGCAGTACCTTTATGTGGTGCTGTTTCGAACTGTTAATTAGCTTTAATTATGCTTGACAATGTGGTTCAAACTTTAAAGTCTGTACATGAAACCATAAAGTGTGACCATTCACATGAAAGCTACTGAGCAGTACTTTCTTTCAAGTCCGTGGATGAATCGCAAGTGTGTAAATATTCAAATGAAAGTTATTGAGCAGTTTTCATAAACAAGTTAGTTTGTTTGTAGCGACTGTGCGATTAGAGTATGAAGGAAAATCACCGTACAACGAAAAACAAGAACTCTGCACTTGCTGAATTGTTTTGTTTCTCTATTCTCTTTTGTTTCTCTTGGAAACTATCATTTTCGAGTAGTTACTGTTCTAGAAAATCATTCATACTATTAAAAAAGTAGGTGACCCTGGAACTGAAGTGATATTGAAAAAATGTTTGCCCCTAGACATTAATATTAAACTTAAAAACGTTTACGAGGTTATATTTGGTATTTTCTAATTTTGTATGTGAACGTCGGATCTTACGTCTGCTCATTATTACCAGTATATGAAAGTAGCCACAGAGACGCTTAAATTCAGTTTAAAAATAAATTCGATCTTTAAAAGTGTGTAACAAATCTTATTTTAAGAGACAACAAGTGCTTTAGAATTAGAAATACGTAGGTTTGTGTTGATATAAATAGTGGCGTCATACTACGTCACGAATCGTCAGAGGATGACGTCAGATCACGTGTAATGGGCCAAGGGGTCAGTAGACGCGAGCAGTGTTTGTGTTGATCTCTTCGCTCCATCGACTTTGTTAACATCTTGTGTCACTAAAGGGCCAATATAGACAGGTCAATATAGGATAGATACTACAGGTTTACTGACTTCAAGAAAACCATTCAAATTCCCATTTCATTTTTTATTTAGAAATTGACGTAGATAATAAGTATCTCTACTGACAAGGAGTTATTAACTAGAATAACAGAGCGTTTTTCTTTTTATAAGTACTGGCAATTATGCGAAAATCAAAACCAATGGAATAATACAGCACGCGATGAAAGCATTTTTTTCTGTTTAGACAACCGAACTACGTTTGCAATGAAGGCTCAATCTCGTTTCCATGGCGAGGGAATAGAGAACGACCATGCATGGAAAATAACAAAAAAAACACCTTGTATTGTCAGCTTTACGAGCAAAGGCCAAGGTAAACTGGTATATTAGGCCACCACAAGATAGCGAGAGAGAAGAAATATACTCACTTATCATTTTTGACTTTATACACAATTTCGTAACACCCGCAACGGGGACTTCCCCCCCCAAAAAAAACCCCAGTTAACTGGGGGAACGTATGACCAATGTAAAAGAAACTGTTTTGTGTAAATATGTCGATGAAAGGAAGGAGAATTGGGTAGGGGCGGGGGGGGGGGAGGTAATATCCGAAGGGATTATGAATTGAAGTGATTTTCGTTTAGCAAAACCTGATGCGTATTCGTCTTTTGGCTTACAAAACAGAATTTTACGATGTCACTTTTAATTGGCTTAAACAAGCTCGACAATGTATTAAAAGGAATCTTATCCCAGCTTTACGCGGTCTACTAGTATCTTTTGATTTTCTTCTATTTTTCGGTAGGCGAAAATGAATTTCTTGTGTTACGCGGTAAACGCTTAGGGAAAAAAATCCATACTAAAAAAAAGTCGACTTTTCTTCGGCGTGGCCTAAAGAGTAGTCCACGGGAACGAATCGAATTACTCCGTTTAGTAACACTTTAGTATTTCACAACTGATTAAACAAAGTTGACGAGTGTTTTTATAACGCAATTTTATTGTGTGGAGTCAGCTGTTGAGGCGAAAAAATGATAAAAAAGAGAAAAGAAATATTGTCTATTCCTGCTAGTAAAGATAAAGAAACGATAAAGACAAGAAAAGCAAAGCCGACAAAAAGCCTTTGATTTGTTTACATACTGATGAGTGTGGTTGAAGCAGAAACTACCGCCGTATTTTACTTTAATGATCAAGACAGTATCATTACTGAGCCATTACTGAATGACACGAAAGCGACACAAACAGGGACGAAAAAACGCTGGCTATACTTTCATAAAGTGATATTGATCGTTTTGAACACGAAAGCACATTTTTTGCGCAAAATTATTTTTGGTGAAGTGATCTTTTTTGATAAGTAGTCATGAAAAATTCAGTAAAACTTGCAACTCTACGTGATTTATGTACTACACGGTGTACGAATATTCAGTTAACAATTCTAACTATTCCCCTCATTCATGTCAGTGTCGGTGGCCAGTGGTGGATATTTACCTCGCCGCAAATTGTTTTAGAATATGCTAAAACAGTGAGATAAAATAACCAAAAAAGGTTGATTTTTAACACATTTATTCCTGTCAACGATTGCAATTTTCGCGCGCAAGGAGTTGCTCGGAAGTGAATAGCAAAGGATATCCGGAGTTTGAGTGGCCAACAACGCTATCCACTGTTTTAGTATATACTAAATATTTTTAGTTTTTAAATAGCCGCATGCAAGGCGTAAATATTGATATTTGTAACTCTGTTAAAAATTATGATTAAGAGTTTTTAAGTGGGCTCTCATGGACTATAGCTATAAACGAGTTGGTGTTCTCGCGTCATCTTTCCTCGTGTTGTATAACTAATCGTCAAACGTGATGCCAGATCACATATCTGGGAAGTACATGTGAGATGTATATGTTGAAAGGAAACTGGTAAAGAGTGACTTTGTTCGGCGAATCTTGGCAGAGCAAATACACGGCAAATGTCGAACCGATTTATGTTGTTTAACGATATTTTGTTTTAATCATAAAAGCTGTTTTTACTATATTAGCCAGGTTTTCAATAGCTAGGAGTGAAACCCCTGGCTATTGAACCGTACTTTCACTTGGTACTGTTTCGAACTGTTTATTATGCTCTAACTTGATGAAACCCAATGTGTGACCATTCAAATGACAGCTATTGAGCACTTTTTTCATGTGGTACTGTCATGTGTTTTTTTCACGTGGTACTGTCGTGGTTCTTACTTTTAAGTCTGTGGATAAAACCCTAATGTGTCCATTCAGTTGACAGGTATCGAGTATTTCGACTGTTACTTTTCACATGGCAGTGTTTGTTATGCTGTAAAGGCTAACGCAACTCAAGTGTGTGAATACTCAATTGAAAGTTGAGCAGATTTCATAAACAAATTTGAAAATAATTTGTTTGTGACGGCTATGCAATTAGAGTATGAAGGAAAATCGCCGTTAAACGAAAACTAAAAACTCTGCACTGGCGGAACCACGGTTGAACACCGTTTGACTCATCGTGCAGGTATCTCGGCGTAGTTTCCTCTCGTTCTCGGCTATTATTAACACAAGCGGTGTATAACTGTGTTAAGCTTTTCGCTCCGTTGCACGTGCGTATTTTGCACGGCTAATATGAGTTACTCTTTGAGTTTAATTTGAGTTCCACTAACTGGCGTCAATAAAGATGAAAAATAGGTTACAAAAACAGACTTGTTTCTGTTGTTTGTCAGTATTGTTTTGTTTCTCTTGGAAACTATCATTTGCAGGTAGTTACTGTTCTATAAAATCATTCATACTATTAAAAAAGTAGGTGACCCTGAAACTGAAGTGATAATGAAAAAAAATGTTTGTCCTAGACATAAATACTTTAACTCAGTTAAAAACGTTTACGAGGTTATATTTGGTATTTTTTTAATTTTGTATGTGAACGTCGGATCTTACGTCTGCTCATTATCACCAGTATATTACGAAAGAAGCCGTAGAGACGCCTAAATTCAGTTTAAAAATAAATTCGATCTTTAAAATTGTGTAATAAATCTTATTTTAAGAGACAACAAGTGCTTTAGGAAGACGTAGGTTTGTGTTGATATGAATAGTGGCGTCACACTACGTCAGAATCGTCAGAGGATGACGTCAGATCACATGTAATGGGTCAAGGTCTCGGTAGATGTGCGCAGTGTTTGTGTTGATCTCTTTGCTCTATTGACTTTGTTTACAACGTATATAGCTAGAGGGCTAATGTAAGGTATAAGGTTGTCTTTGAGTGACTTTGACCGTGGACAAGTATCTCTACTGAAAAGGACTTACTAAAATAACAGAGCGTTTTTTTACCAGTACTGGCAATTATGCGAAAATGAAAACAAGTGGAATAATACAATAAGCGATGAAAGAACTTTTTTATATTTACGCTACAGAATGACGTTTGCAATGGAGGCTCAACCTCGTTCCCATGGCGAGGGAGTGAGAACGAGGTTGATGAATGGGGAATTACAAAAACATCTTGCCGTCATTGGTGTCTGTCAGCTTTATGAGTATACTTATACTTATCAGTTTTGGACTTACACAATTTCGTAGTACCGAACGGGGTACTTTGAGGGAACGTATGACGGGGTAAAAGAAATGTTTTGTGTAAACAGGCGAGAAAGAGGGAAGATTTGTGTAGGGGCGAGGTGGGGGGGGGGGGCAAGTGATATCCGTGGGGATAATTAATGGAAACGATTTTTTTTGTTAATAGCGCTTCGCGCCTTCGATAAGCGCTTTTTCCAACGACTTTCGAGAAAAAAACGACTGTTTTGCAGTCTATTTTGTTTAGCAAACTGATACCTATATGTCCATTGCCTTATGAACGGGATTTACACTACGTCTTCTTTTGATTTACACAGTTCAGTTAAGATCAACAATTGGTGGACAAGAAAAATTGTTCAAATTACTCTTTAGTTCACCAATCCGAGCAAAAATGTTACGCATTCGCTAAAATAAGCGCTATCAAGTAGCGTTAGGCGAAAAGAGAAAATCCGTATTAAAGTCGACTTTTGTTCGGCATGGCCTGAACAGTAGTACACGGGAACGACGTTTACTAACACTTTGGTATTTCACAACTGATTAAACAAAGTTGACGGGTGTTTTTATAACGCAATTTTATTGTGTTTAATTAGCTGTTGAAGCGGAAGAAAAATGATAAAAAAGAGAAAAAGAAATATTGTCTAGTCCTGCAAGGAAAGATAAAGAAACGAGACTGACAAGAAAAGCAAAGCCGTCAAAGTGCTCCATCGTTTGCGGCAAAGAGCTTTGATGTGTTTACATACTGATGTGTGTGGATGAAACAGAAACTACCGCCGTATTTTACTTTAAGGATCAAGACACTATCATTAATGACACTTATTTTAAAGCATTTCGACCCAAGCTCGTAATACAGTGAAACCTCGATATAATGAGCCCCTTCATAACTTTTAAGCCTGATGAAGTTATATTTTGCGGAGTTGCCATTTTGGGAGATTTTGCGGGAATCGAAAATAAATAAAGAATTCGATAAAAGAAAAACGAAATTCGACCTTTGAAGCTGTTCTCTTTTTCTAACGAAAGCGTCACACGCACACACGAGGACGAAAAATAAACCCACCATATCACCATAGAGTGGTATTGTTCTTTTCAATAACGAAAGCACATTTTTTGCGCAAAATTATTTTTGGTAAAGTTATCTTTTTTGGTGAGTAGTCATGAAAAATTCAGTAAAAATTATAACTCTGCTTGATTTTTGTACTACATGGTGTACGAATATTTTTGTTAATTTTTAAATAGCTCCATGTAAGACGTAAATAAATTTAATATTTATCACTCTCATGTAAATTATTTTTAAGTGTTTTCAAGGGTTCTAGTAAGAGGGCCTATATAGCTAGTTAGATATGTATATGCCGTTCCTCGTGTTATATAACAAATCGTCAAACGTGATTTGAGATCATGTATCTAAGTACACGTGAAATTTATCTATGAGAGGGAACTGGGAAAGAGGGAATTTGTGCGGCGACTCGTTGCTGAGCAAATATAAGGCAAATGTTGAGTTATTTTTGTGTGCTATTCAAATTGAAGTAAATAAAGAGTCAATGCGAACAATGAGGAAATCATAAAAACAAACCGATTTCTTGTTGTTTACGATGTTCTGTTTTTTTTTTTGTCATGAAAGCTGTTTTTACTGTAATTGTAACGAGTTAACAACAAATGAAAAAATGTTTCCATGAAAACTACTTGCACCTTAAAATAGTTGCCCTTTTTTGCACTGGGCATTAATACTTAAGGATTAAATAATTAACGTATATGGTGTTATATATGGTATTTCTAATTTTGCATGTGAACGTCTGCTCTGAAGTCCGTATTAATACGCTCATATCACCAAAAGATAACGAAAGTAGCAATAGAGACGCTTAAATTCAAAGTGTGTAATAAATCTTTTCTAAGAGGCAATAAGTACTTAAGGATTGCGTGGGCTTAGGTTGTTATGAATAATGACATCATACTACGTTTCGAATCGTCAGAGGATGACGTCAGATCACGTGTAATGGGTCAAGGTCTCGGTAGACGCGAGCAGTGTTTGTGTTGATCTCTTCGCTCCATCGACTTTGTTTACATCCTTTATGGCTAAAGGCTAATATTAGGTATTAGGTTTTCTTTGAGTGACTTTGGCCGCAAGAAATTGACGTACGAAAAAACTAGAATAACAGAGCGTTTTTCACCAGTACTGGCAATTATGCGAAATCAAATTAAACCAATAAAATAATGTTGGAAGCGATGAAAGCACGGTTTTCTTTTTACGCAACAAATTAAAGTCAATGCTAAGGGTAAATGGAACGACGTTTGCAATGAAGGCTCAACCTCGTTCCAATGCCATGGCGAGGGAGTGAGAACGACCATGGAAACAAGGTTGATGTATGAGGAACAACAAAAACACCAAGTCGCCATTTGTATTTGGCAGGTTATAGTCCAGTCCCTGAACTCATTTTTCCGTGCGCCTTTATCCAGGCGTGAGAAGAGAGAGTTCAGGACAGGGCGGGAGGAGACTGGGCGATGAAACGAGCGGTCTGCGCTTGTGCAATGCGTGATGCGGAGTAGGACTGGCACGAGCGCTCTTTCCGCTCTTCCGGTGCGAATTCTGGAACGGGGACTTTGAGGGAAGGTATAACCGGGGAAAAGAATTGTTTTGTGTAAATGGGCTAAAAAAGGAAGGAAAATTGGATAGGGGCGGGGGGGGGGGGAGGGAAATATCCGAGGGATTTTGAATTGAAGAGATTTTCGTTTAGCAACCTGATGCGTACGTATACGCGTGCGCGTCCACTGGCTTAGAAAAGGAATTTTGCTTTTCGTCTACTTTTGATTCACACAGAGTAGATAAGCTAGACTCGACAATATGTGGACAAAACAAAAACGATTTGCTATCCGCAACGCGCGCTTTCCATGCGCCGCACGATTTGTTGCCTATAAATTTCTCTAGGACGGGATATTAGACGGGTCAGAGATTTCTTATGTTTGCGACATTCGCTACAATAAGCGCTGTCAAATAGCATTAGGAAAAAGGAGCCGGAAAATGCATACACTATACATGCGGGAATTGATACTAAAAACGTCGACTTTTCCTCGGTGTGGTCTAAACAGCAGTCCACGGGAACGAATCGAATTACTCCGTTTAGTAACACTTTGGTATTTCACAACTGATTAAACAAAGTTGACGGGTGTTTATATAACGCCATTTTATTGCGTACAATCAGCTGTTGAAGCAAAAAAATGGTAAAAAAAAAGAGAAAAGAAATATTGTCTATTCCAGCTTGCAAAGATAAAGAAACGAGACAGACAAGAAGAGCAAAGCCGACATAGTGCGTCATCGTTTGCGGCAAAAAAACTTGGACATGTCACGGGATGTGTTTACAGTCTTTTACACACTGATGTGAGTGGATGAAACAGAAATCACCGCCGTATTTTATCTTTAGGATCAAGGCACTATCATTAACGACACTTATTGTTAAGCATTTCACCCGAGCCTGTAATATAGTAGAGTCCCGATATAACGGAGGCGATATAACAAACGATATTCTTCATCCTATTGTAACCAAAGTTAAAGCAAAATTTCTGAAACAGAACCACGATATAACAAAATCTTCGGTATAAAAAACACGATCCAGCAGTCCAAACCAGCTTAAAATGTACCCTAATAGGGTGAAATTACGAAAATACCCCAACCCCCTCCGGATAAATAAGGCCCCCAAATCTCTGACGCAAAAATCTTTCCGATAAAAAAACCCTCCTGAGTATAAATAAGCATAGGACTTATATTTAGTTTCAGTTCTGAAAGAAAGAGATAACTTAAACTTAATATAAGGCTTTATCGTAGAGCTTGTATTGTATTTTTTCCTCGTTAGAGTTCGCTTAGAGACCTGTACCGGCTGTTGGACGTGTTTCGGGTTATATATTGTCATGTTTGGAGAGTTTACCATGTGGCACTATTGTGTGCACCTAAAAATTGTCAGACGTAGTGTCCCTTCCAAATATCAACCCCGACAATTTTGAAATGCAAATTTTGATCCGAAAATAAGCTTCTGTGAAAAGGACATATGAGCCCTTCCCGAAAATAAGGAAAAGTACGTTAATACGAAAGCCCAGGGCTTATTTTCGGTATTTTACGGTAAACGAATAAATGGGATAATGCGACTGAACTTAAACGCGAAATAGATCAACAGAGATGAAAATTATCCAAACATAACAAACTAACTTTCAAAATAACGGGATTTCGTTTATAACGAGTCCCGTTGCAACGAGCATACCTTCCCACAACTTGTACTTACTGATTCTCGAGGGGGGATGGGGTGGCGGTGAACGTTGTTCGAAAAACGATAAACATTTTCAAACAACTACGCCCTGGACTGACGTTCGAAACGTCGGCTTAATTAACCTTATTATCTCGTTGTCAACGCCACCCCTCCCCCCCCCCCCCCCCCAGAAAAAACTCCCATTGTTTAAAATGGTCTTTCATTCCAATTTTAGTTACACTCCTCTGATTTATCCGGTGAAGTCTAGACTTGGTTATCCTCCTTTTGCACAACTGGTTCCTGGTTGATAAGCTTAATATTTATTTTCAGACTACACAAATCAGGCTTATCAGAGATTACTGGACCCCAAGATGACAACTAGGCCCCACGATAAACATACCGCTTGATATCATAAGATTCCATGCTACAACGAAACCAAACAACAAAATATAAACTGATATTTTTGTTTATTATTCACTGCTTGTAATACATCTAAATGAAGAACAATGACACAAGTTTTGCTTTCTAGAATGACAATGTGAATTGTTTAGCTCTCTAACTAAAAAAGTTATTTTACTTGACTCAGTGCGTTTTTGTATGAGAATGTGTCGAGGCTTCGAGGAATTGTGTCACCTGGTCACAATATCGGAATCTAAATTCTCCTTACTGAATGTCGTACTTTATTTTAATGTTCGTTCTGAGAATTTGGTCAAGACATCAAGACAATGTATCAATATTGTAGGGAGAATGTGATGTTCTGATCACATTTAAGGGCTAATGAACGACTTACAAAGAGAACCAAACCGCTGAGCAATGGTTTACCATCGTTTAAAAAGATTATAGAAATATGAAACTAAAACCATGTTTAGGGATTTGGTAAATTAATTTGTGCTCGGAAATAAACTGTAGTTTCTTTAAGACTTTTCCCTTCAAGCTTAAGTTTGAAGTATGAAAGTCTATTACCATGGTAACTTGGTGACACAGCCCCTTTAAACTGCCAAGTAACACACTACGTTTATACAATCCAACAAGTTTAGAATGAGCTAGCCTTTTTAAGCCTTTCTTTTGCAAAAACGACGATAACACTGCACGAAAAACCACCTTTTGTCTGCATTTGATTCTTTTCAAAATGGAACTTGATCTAGGAACGTACGAAATGTTGAAGTAATCAGGTTTTGAGCATTTTAGCGGTACACTTTTAAGAAGAGCGGATATTTTAGTGTAGAAATTGAAGCATTGAGCAAAAGCATTTTAGTAAGGAAATAAAAGCACGATGCACAAAAGCCTATTTTCCAGATATGACAAAGGTTTATAAAGGCGGTGTTTTTGGCGTACCCTTTTTTATCTCGACAGCAAAGGCGGTTTTTCGTGCAGTGTTAGTCAAGTAAAGCCATCAATGATAAAAGTCACTACAGGTTATGTCAAATTATTTCAGTTCTACGAAACAATTCTACCTTGCCCCAAATTTGACAACAAATGTCCACGAACGCGAAAATTCTTGGATTCTGTTTCGTATTAGTTTTAAAGAAATTTATTTTCTGAATTTATTCTGAATTAAGTTCAAATCGATTGAATGTGTTTTGTTAATATAATACATTACAGAAGACTTAATTTCTTGAGCTGGTGATTGGAACACAATGAACGATATTCTAATAACTGTGGTTAAATAACAGTCGCGGAGCGAGCGAAAAGCTTTTGAATACACTAAAGCACCACTACTGTAGTATTGCAATTTGAAATATTATTCAATAACTGTACCTCTGAGCTTTATGTAACGTTAACATAACCTCGAGCTCATTAAATATGATAAATATTTTCTGGGGTAAAATATTCTTAGATAAAGTAATACGATTTAGTCTTGTAGATTAACGTTTAAAGACAAAACATTTAGAGAGCGAATGAATGCGAACGATTCGAATTCTCTCCACTACTTAACAGTCAAAGTTGAACACCTTGAAGAGAACTTGTTCAAAATATACCCAGACTCGCGTATAACTAGGCTTGGAAAAACTCACTGAATTGTTCAATTCCTCAAAGAAAAAGATCCTTTTATATGTAGTAATAAGCTTAACTACAAATTCAAGTTTTTATCCTTTCTCTCAGAGCGTCGAACACTGAGTGAAAAAAGCGAGAGCGAAAAATTCATATACAGTGCAGGAACAATACAATCAAGTAACTTAAGTTTGATGAAAAATGTCATAAATATGAAGGGAAAAACAGGTTGCTTATTCTTGTAAAATGAAAACTGCTTTATGATAGAAAGCCGTTTTCAAAAAAATTCGACGTTTCAACAATATTTTTTTTGTAAAATTTAAGAGAAATTCGAGCGGAACGTGCGCGCCTTTCTCCATATTTTAAATTATTCTATCATCGTCTACTTTTCCTAATGGGTTCCTATCTTTGACGAGAAATGTTCCGCTAATGCAAACCATTATTGTTGTGTAATTGCTGTGATCTAGAAAGTTAAAAGTCCACGGTGCTTTCTCTATTCTTAGAAAGCTCGATTTATGCCATAGACGGCACAAAATAGACTTTTACCGACCGACTACTAAAAAAAAAACGCGCGAGGCACAAAGTGACACTTCGCGCGCGAGTTTTCCTCGTGTGTCGCGAATCGCGAGAAAGAAGAAAATTGCATTTAATTTCGATTTAAATCAACATTTTTGCTCAATTTTTAAATTATCGTTTCAAAGTTCAAATATATCTATTCGCGAGACGATTACGAATCCATAGCTAAAGTTTGTTAAAATCTGGTTACCTCTAACATTTCTCAGTCAACTATCACCTTTAATTTTCGGAGCAAATCCTCCGTTTCTTCTCGCTCTCATGATTTTCTCAGTCTCGGGGTGAAACTCGTGCAGATGCTTCATAAAATCGGAATTTTCCGTAAACGTGCTGCCGCAATCTTCGCAAACGAACATTTTCGAGCGCCTCTCTCGGAATCCAAACTTGTGCACCACGCCGTGAACGCGTGTTAAGTGTGCCTCGAGGGAACAACGCTGCGTAAACGACTTGTCACATCGGCTGCACTTAAATGGCTTTATTCCTGTGTGTGTCCTTATATGGCGCTTCAGATCGAACGTGTCATTGAAGCCTTTGGTACAGAACTGGCAATGATAGCGTTTGTAAAAAGAGTGAGTTTTCATGTGGCGATTGAGAAGGCGTTGCAGCGTGAACGAACTGTTGCAGATCTCGCATTTGTATTTAATGTCCTCGCTTTCGCTACCCTTTCTGGCCTGTTCCTTATTTTGGAGATTCGTGAGGCACTCTTGTTGCTGGTGAGACGTTAGGAACGGATGGCTGTGAATAAAGAAGTGGTTGCCGTTAAACTGCGGAGCGGGCGCCGGCTGTGGAATGCTCGGGCACAGCGAGGACTCCCGATGACCTTCCGAAACATGCCGAAGGTTCAGCGACACTTCCCGAAGTCCATCCAAAGATGTACGAACGGGTATTGATTCGGGAATGGACGGGACTCTGTGCTCGTGGAAGTTCACAACACCGAAACTGTTCGCTGTCAATGGAAAATGATGTCTCTGATTCAAGGTAATGACAGAATGCTGCTCTGGCGAATGGGCATGATGTACCTTCGATAAACCGTTTCTTGGGACAGAACTGATTAGTTTAGGAGGCGGTGGAAGCTTTTGTAATTCATACCTTGAACTTATACTGCTCCACCAAAACAAATCGTTACATTCATTTAACCGTTCAGTAGTCGCTTCTCGCTTCTCATCTGGTTCTGTGGCGAAGTCAGCTTCGCTTTCATATTTCAATCTAGGCATGGGAGTCGCCATTTCTTGTTCCAAGTCTTTGCTTAATAAACTATCCTCGAAATCATCCCTCTCCGTTTTTTCCTCGTCAGTTAATTCGGCTTCTATCATTTCATCTGGCGAAGTAGGCTTTTCATCTGAGAAAGCAACAAAAGAAGAATTTCACGTGAAGTATTTGTCGTTCGTAAAATCAAAACAAACATTAACAGCAGACAGGAGTTAATTACGAAAAAAGTGTTTTATCTTTTCGATTTTTTTGGAAGTTATGAATCATGAATAACACCACGAAGGCAGTTATTTAATAGCTTAGTTTTGTAAATTACGTCAAGCGTTAAGAGAATTTCTTCCTTCACTTGCACCGATAAACAAATTTTATTTTACGGGAAAGTAACCCATTTTACTGCTTTTAAAAAAACCCTCGAAAAAAAAAACCTCACAAAATTTATTAATAGAAGATGGCGAAAGAAAACGTGCTCTTAAAAAATTCACCACCGAGGCAAGATTTTGGGTAAATAAGGTGTTTCAGGGTGTTTCCCATAAAAGGAATCATAAAAAATGTCAAATTTCAGCAAGCATACCCGCATTTGGCAAATTGAATGTGTTGTGTCTCCGCAGGTTTAATAAGCTCACAGTCTAAATTAACTATAAATATCCACGGGTTGTATTTTCAACACCTTTGGTTTTTCTGATCTCTGGGCAATTTATCTGCGTTGTGAAATTAATAATGAACGCGAAACATCTGCAGCGTTTGAAAAAAGTTTCAAAGATTTCACGAAGGGTAAATCAAACCACCGCGTTGCTTCAACACGAAAAAAAAATGCTTTTTTTCCCGTTTTCTAAGTCAGTACCCGATGTAACCTGCTAAAGGGAGGAGGAACAAATATTTCTATTTAATTTTTGCCTACAATCGAATACAAGCTACCCCACGTGTTTCTTAATAAAGAAGACAATTTAGTCACCAGGAAAATAGGTGAAAACTGTCTTAGGATCACGCGTTTATTTTACGCATTCAACCCGCATAACACTTTACACTTTTGAGATTTTTGACACCAACGCAAAAACTAATTTTAAAACTGGTTACCGGGATAAAACACAAATTTATTAAAACAGGACAAAAACGATGTCTGTATCGTATCATATTTCAATGCCACGTTTTTGAAATATCATATTCTGCGGTTAGAAAGAAACGCCGTATCGAAAAGTAGAAACCCTTTTGATGCTGTCAAAACATGAAGTAGCTAATTCCTGAATTGTCTCGACCTTGTTTCGTAATTTTCAATCATCTGTTATCTGATAGAAATTGCTTTTCGAAACAACTTTCTTTATCATAAGAGGAGGGTTTTCACATCTCTCGTTCTCAAACCACAAGAAAATTCGATACCTTACAAACAATATATATAGTCGTGCTTCGACGGGTTTTAAACGAAATTTTCCTTCTTGGTATATAAAGTTCACTCTAAATGGTTTGTCGGTTCGCAATAAAATTAAAGTACAATGTCGAGGGTAAAATTGCACACCATGACAAGATTTTTAAAAGGAGGGTTTTCCTATTTGAATAAATGCGATCAGAGTTAGGTTCAACTCACTTTAATTCCACATGTAACAGAAAACTTCACGAAATTTTTTATTCGACTCAGGCGTGTGGTAAAAACTTATGTTAAAAATGTTTTTCACACATCGTACTATCCCCGGGTTTGCTTTCCAAACGAGAAACATTTATTTGGAATTCGTGGTTGGTATATTATATGAAACGTAGAAATTAAAAGTTGACAAAAGGCCTTTCTAGAAGGTATCTCCCTTTCACCTGTATACAGGTGCGAAAACGAAAATTGTACAAATTATTTTCTACGCTCTGCGGAACTTGTCTAAATTGATGTAACCTGAGAAATTGTAACTGACTTTGAAAGGTTTCGATCCAAAGGTTTTGGGACTGAAACGAAACGAGACCATTTTGAAAATGAATACAATATCTTTTACAGTTTCTCAATACTGAACAGGTTGAATAAACTCATGATTTACTAGGGAAAAACTACATTTATATCTTTTACAAAAACTCTACAAGGAAAGCAAACAAATATAGAGTTCGTAATTTTATTTTCTGTGTAATTTTCACTCAAAGGGATTCTCCTTCTAACATTTTGATTTTACGCCATGTACACAAATTGACAAAAGATACAAATCTTCTATCTCGATTTGACTTTTCGTCCAAGATATAAAATTCGATACTCGTCAAAATCTTCACACCTTTATCGAGGCTCAAAGACAAAGTGAAAAGGAAATATATAATTACATTTGAAAGAAAAGCACACAAAATGGTTATAAAATCTTAGCGAGAAAAGCTGGAACGTGCGTGGCACTTAAAGACAAGTTGGCGAAGTAAACAAACAACCGGACAAGCATACATGAATTGTCGATTTTTCTAACATCAAAGACAAAGAATTTTATTTTATAGAGTGCACGAGTTTTGTTCACACAATAAATCCATAAAATCATATTGTGGTCTAACTTCTTTATCTTGCTTGACAAGGACAATGATTAGGTTTCGAAGTGACAACACAGGAAGGCAACTCTTCCGCTTTCGTACAGTAATTTTGTAAGCTTGCATTTCGTTGAACAAACTTGGCGCTGATGGCTCAGGCGTTTTCAGCTCGCTTTCTTTCTATTCTACTCAATTAAAGCTAGCTTGAGTCACTCTAATTTCATTAATTTGGACACCTCGCAGAAAAAGAAAATTTATTGAATTAAAAGCCCCGCGATCTTCTCAGTCGCAAAGTGGTTTATTAAATGAAATCTATCACCTAGTACGAACCTTAACAAACACCGTGGTGAAAATTAAAATTCTATTAGCAGAGAGCATCAAAGTAGACGGGGCAAACTGACACGCTAAAATCTGCAAACGCCCGCCCGCACGAAAGTTTCGAGAGCAAAATCTGTTCCTACGAAACCCCAACTTGTGCTTTCGATTTACAAGAAACGCGCGCCATTCTTGAAGTCCGATGCGGAAACATCTAGGCATATTCTCTAGAGTTCTACTTTTCAGAAAAGCCTTTGATCGAAAGGCATTTACGTTAAGGGGTTAAGTAGTCTTTCTGTCAAGTTCGCGGCCAAAAGAGGACGAATTAGAAATTGGAACATCTGCTCTGTTCCCTCAACTCAAATGTCCTTGTCCGGCTGATCGTGTTTTAAGACGTCGGTGCTTTTGCGCCTAAAAATGCTCGAGTTAAGTGTTATGAGCCTTGTCTTGTACCGACTCGAGCCACTGGAAAGCTTCTTAGAAAGGCGTGGAAAAGAAAAAGGACAAACAAAAGTGCCGACCGGGTTTTTGTTTTCGAAATAATGCGTCTAAACACGGTGAAATTGACAAGTGGAGAATCGGTTTACACGTCATTTGGAAAACCACGAGAAATGGACAGCATCTGAAAGATCTCGCATTTTAAGTGATGGGAATTTACATAAATTTAAATTAACCATAATTGTTACGACCGGAGCGATTGATTTCTTGCGCTAAATTTCCGTGATCGATTCTTGCGAGTGCGAGGGAAATTCACGCAAAGAAATCGAAACGAACGGGGAAAAGATCCGATTGAAAGAACCGGACGGAATAATTTTGTTTAACGGAAAGCCACGCGCTACGTTCTAAACGCTATACAAAATCTTTATTGTATGTCAATTGATGTATCCATTAGTCCCTTTGTGAAATGGCGTTTATCACTACACAGTGTAAAATTTGAATATGAATGAATCAATGATCTTCATTGTTGAATTCTTTTTTCTTGATTATCTTTGCAACGAGACCAAAACACTTATCTGCAATTCGGAGCGATATTTAGCCAGCTAAGCGGCAGAAATCAATTCGGCGCCGAGCGCGGCTGTCATTTGCTTTGTGTTTTTTCCTTCAGTGTACACAATGTAATCACTGAAAGCTTTCGAATTACTTTCCGTGACTAGGCAGCGTGTGTTTTTACGTGCACACAGACTACAAACATTACCGTGTAATAGGTTGTGGCACAAACAGGCCCCTATCGAATATCCGCTGCATTTAACCTCAATTCTAAGCCCGAGGAAAGCGGAATACATTAAGCGCGTCCAAATTTTCGCATCTCCTCTTCGACCTGAAAAAAATCAAAATCTACTTCGCCAAAACGCGAATTTTCTGCTCGCGATCGTAAAAAGCTCTTAAACGGAAACCAATTGGCAAAGCCGTGATTTCTGCCGATAAGCATCGGTTTACTATTTGTAGTAACATATCCCTATTGTTCTTGAAGTTGCTTTCTGAACACCCCGCAAGGACAACACTTCGGGCCTTTAAAAAGTCCCATCTCGAAGGAATCATAACAACCGCAGCCTCCAGGCGTACAGTCGAAAAGGCGACATTTTTGCGCGAGAGAAATAAAAATTCATTCCGTTATAGCACCGTTCAACCACCAACATCTGCGCGTGTAATTCTGTGACACTTTATAACGGTGAAACATCACACAGGAAATGTTAGGAAGAAACTTCGAACAAAATCGTTTGTCAAAGGGTCAAGTAGAACAAGGAATGAACAATATTCTAGGCTTAAGGCAAGTTCAGTTCTTCTTGGACTTACCTGGCTTATTTTCTTCGCACTGAGCGGGCATCGAGCCTTCCAGAACTTCGCCGTCTTCAGCGCGTCTTGGCTTCTTGTTCTTCACCAAAAACGATTTCGGCATCTTGAAATGCGCGCGGGTCCACGTATGTACAAGTTCTGTAAACCACGGAAACCACTTCTTTCAAGTTTAGACAAAACTGCTTTAGCCTTACCAGGTAGAAACTGTCGAAGCGAAACGCTAGCCGAGAAGAAAAACCACGCAGTCGATGTCGCGCGTACGAGAAACGGTTTGATAGAAGCCTTTTAACCGCATACGCGCCAAGCGAGTTTGGCTGGCTGACTCAGCCGGAGGACCGTTACCTTGTTTGCAAGCTTATTCTTTCTCCCCGAAGCGCGGGTGTGATCATCTGATATATTGTTACGCACCAAACAATGTTAATTAATTTATAATGTACAGCACCTATCAATCATCCGATGAGCCAACGTAGAGTCAGAAACACAGTTTAACAATGGAAAAATCAAAAAACAACAAACATTAACAAAGGCTGGAATCACGTTTAATTTACGTCGAACCCCCCAATTATAATTTCGCCTGAGAGCAGTGACTCGCGCAAAGTCAAATTCGCGTCAAATCCACGCTGAAACTAGACACGTTTTGGTTAAAAATTTCTCAGATATCCCACGCGAATTTTTTTTCGCTACTTTCTTGTGCCCGGACTCGCGAGAGTCGCAGAGGAGGAGCTTCACGGCAAAAGCCAATTATTTCGGTTAGCAAACAAAACGTAGTAGTATTTTTTCAGATAATGGAATTGTAATTCACAAACGACAGAAAACGCTGTTAAATCTTTTGTTCCTGTGAACCTAGGTGTCCATCGAGTCATTATAATTACATCTGGAATGAAAAATAGCCCCAGAGTTTTTTTCTTTTCAAGAGCGAAATGGGGAATTTTTCTTTCGCTAGGCAAAGACGGCGGAACAAAGGAAAGAAAAAAAAAGATGAAATTTGACTTGGCAGTCCGGTTTCGTTTACTGTTTGTCTTTCGTGTTTGTAAGGTTTAATTTTTAAAAGGGAGTATGAATAGTGTTTTTTAATTCGCGTAAGGCGATTGTCCGATTCAATATGCTTTTAACCGGGAGCAAAATGCGCCAGTAAAAAGCAATTTATCTTCGTTAATTCCCTTCTGTCTGTGATATCCTCCACATTCATAGTAACGGATAGTTGCTTTTAACAATGCTAACGTAACGGCTGAAGGCTATTGGGTTTATTTCTTGCCAGCCAACTTCATTAAAATGTAAGCGAGAAGTAGATGGGTTTATGCAAATCAAGCGATGAGGCCTCCTGTTGCTCGTAATATGTAGCAGATAACACGATAAAACGCCAAACCACGCTCCGAAAATTCATTTCACCGGCCACGAAGTTAATTTAATTTCGCCTGAGCATATTACACGATTAAAAACTGATTAAAGCTACGATCCACAGCGAATTACACGTTCAACGAAGATGATTGACTTTCACGCTTTATGCGAGAATAAATTACTATGCGGTTTTTTCGCTGAGCAAAATATTCACAAGGCAGAACAACAGAGCACAATTTCATTTATTTCGTGTCATGAAATTGACGCGCTTTGACAAATTTTCTATTTTTATTTTTAACGATCGAAAAAGTGCACGATTTCCTTTGTGCAAGCATAAAAGGAAACTAATATTATGGTTATGGTGAAGAATTTTTTCTATTTTCGTTACAAAACATTAAACTGTTTTGGAGAAATATTAAAAGGTGTTCTTCTTTTCGAGTGAAAGGAAGCAATTCAAGCTGGTAAAATTCTTATTATGAAAGCGCGTGTAACTAAGCCACTAGATGAATGGAAAGCGATACGTCTCGCACCTCCTGTCGAGCAGTAAAACCACACGTCTTGAAACAAAGAACGGCGAGAAAACAATCAAAACAACAAAAATATAGCATGCTCATTTTGATTTTAACTCACGTCGGGGAATCCAGCTCAAATTTGAAGCCTTAATGCTTTCTATTCTTTTCGACTTCGCGCCCTGCAGCGTGTGTTATCAAATTCGGAGATCGGCTAAAAGCTTCCTAAGTGAATGTTTTTCTTCCAGGCAACCGGTCCAACCGTTTTATAACAAACAAAACCTTTGGTTTTGAACGAGGACCAGCATTAATTTTAGAAACACAGAATGTTATCCGATAAAAAATTCAATAGCTTAATTTCTCGGGGCGTGGTGTAAAAATTTAGAGCAAGCCAAATATTTATGTTTTCCCGAAAACACTGAGAGCTCCGTCTCACTCGCAACTGGCTTTATTGACGACAAATTATTTTGTCTTGGCGATCTCATTAAACTCTTTGCCTCCAGCTGTAGGGGAGAGATGTCAAGGCGTCTTTTAATTTTGCGGCACGGTTATTAAAATTGCTTTACGACTCGTGTGCCAAAATTGCCACCACACGCTTTCAGCGAGTCAAGCAAGTGAATATTTAATTTCAATGCTTTCGCTGAATAACACTCCGCTTAATTCTTAACAGCGACAACAGCACTTGCCAAATAGTAAACCAAATAGATTCAAAAAGTAGAAAAACATAGGGTTCATGTTAATAGTGTCAGTATAAAACCAGTTAAGCACAGCACTAGAAAAATCCACATGAACCAATATACACAATTTTCACAGTGAAACTACAGCCAAAACAATACAAAACTAATCACGAGCTATATTATCTATTTAATATACCCTGTATAGTGAAAGAAAGACCGCCGACAAGCGAAAATAACTTCACATGTTAACAGAAAAATGAGTTAATCAAGCAAATGTTGAATTATTCTCAGAGGTAAAATTCGCGCGCGTGAAGACACAAGAAAATTTGTTTTTTCCTTCCAGCCTCCGAACGGAATGTAAACAAGAGAGCCAATAACACTAAGTTAGTTGATACACGTTTTCTTTAACTAAACCAGGATGTCCATAGGCGTATATACTTAAGATCTGAGCAGATGGCACCTGCTGCAAACATTAGCTACTTACATCGCGGAAAGCAGTTTCATAATAGACATTTCGGTAGTTGTAAACAATCAGCTCTTGCGCGTGTTTAAAGCCCATTTACGCGAGGCCCGGCAAACTCCTCGCGTGAGCGTAGGAAAACCCGTTGACAATCTTGCGAAAGCGTATGTCAGATTTTTTCGATAACCGATGTTTTGATATTCCGCCAACTTGTCAACGAAGTAAAGCTCATGTTCAAGAACATGCACGCAATCGATAATCACAAGTCCAATTTCCATAAAAAAAAAATTCCCTCTTAACATGACAGGTCGGCGCAAAAACTGCGACAAGCTATTAAAAACTTTTTAATTTTCCCAGCAAACGCGCGAAATAGAATCTCGAACGCCTAAATGTATGCTAGCGTGCATTTCACAAGCCATGTAACTCGAGAATCCGTCTTTTTAGGAAAAGAAAACTCGACAGTGCTAAATGGAAATGTTTCAAGTGGCTTGGTTTTTGGACAGTTTATAATTCACGGAAGAGTATTTGTGAGAGCATAATCTTCGTGACAGACTCGAAGCGATGGCCTTGCCCTCTTGCTAAAGTGTTAAACGACTTTTTAAACCGAAACAATGCTCGACCTTTGGCTTATTTTGTTGCACACAGGTAGTCTTTTATTTTAACGGTTCGGTGCATCTTAACCCGTTAACTCTAATCTCTTGTTGGTAATCTTGTTTAGGGTCAAGATGTTTTGGGCATTAAACATTCCAGGTCGATAAGAATCCCTTGGAAAGGGCTGGAACACAGCCCGCGATCTTTAAATTATTTTCTTTTAAAAAAATAAAGAGACAAGACGAGAGCACTTGATCTTTACAATTCTCCAAGCATGTAAGTTTTACGAGGCCCATGATAATTTCAATCGATTACTATAATGGCGGATAGAATAGTTCCCATTTGAAAGGCCACAAACCTCGATCAATCAGCAAGCAGGGCATATAACACTTGTTATAGGTATGGCTGCGAACGGAAAGCAAAGCGTGCAAAAACCCCACCTCGTGTTGATATAACAAGGGTGCAACAACACTTAGACATCACAAAATATTTCATGGTCTGTTAAGCGGCGAAAATCCCGAAAATCCCTTTTAAAATACTTTCCTATGAAATGTACATTGTGCACTGGGGCGGCTAATAAGCACAACAAAAGTAAATAGGTATAATTTTAAAAAATAAGCGATAAAACTATTCCCCAGCTTGGAATCTCTTTTAAAACCTTACTACTTGAGGAAGAAATGTTTTCTTAGCGCGTTGACATCAGATTAAAACGGAACAAGACAAGTCTCGTAAGACCAAGACAGACAGACCATTATCATACAGCCTAGATCTTTTCGGCGATTATTCTAATATTAATAATCATCTGACTTGATATATCGACGACAAGAAATTTTCCCCAAAACACGACAAGAACTTTAAATAATAACAAGTTCTAAATAACTGATTTTTAATAGGTTGCAGGGTTTAAGACAGCTACAAGCTACCACAATTGTACAAATTTATGCTATACGTTGAGAAATGTTTCGGCAGCTTTCTCCTTGCCGATAAATTGTACGCGAGCACGTTTGTGGTTTAATAAAGTTTGTACTTTCAGCAAATTTTAGATAGCGCGTTAAAAAACAACAACAATTCACAAAGAAGACAAAGAATACTGTTTTTGCACAGTCACTAAAAAAAGGAACAAAGGACATTTTAATCCATCTCGACTCCGGTATTCGATTACAACCACAGAAAATATCTTGAGCTGCTGAAAGCGGAGGTCTCTTTTTCAGCTGCTTTCTTTTAATAATCATCTTGACTAATTTATGAGAAAGACCAAGGCCAGAGTAATTGTTTTATTAGTGAGATGTTAAAAATACAAGTATGCAAGAAGAAAGCCTAAATTACCGAAAAAAAATAATGAAAAACTCGCTCGTGCAAGAAAGCGCGTGTAAAAAACAAAAAATTCGCGCGCGCGGTTATGTAAGTCTCGCTCCACTGACATTTGCCTAAAATCTCGAGACTCGACAATTCTCTGACCAAACGATTTCTCCAGCAACGATAATTAAGCTTCTTTTTACTCAGCTGCCCTGACGACACGACAAACATTACAATATGCTGATTAGGAAACCAACTTTAAAATCGGCAATTTGTTTTCTTTTTATACGTTTACAAATTTCGATAATGCACAATTTACCAAGGAAGGGGAAATGGTCAGGACAATACTTTAGGAAACTAGAATTTAATAGCGCTATAGATTATACGTGTAAAGATTGCGTGCAGGCTAGTTTTTCAGTTTTCAGGAAGAAACACGAGAGGTTAAAGCGATAACGTTGGGGCATTTCGTTAACAATACGCCCCCACCGCTCAGTGATATGATATTTATAAACCGGGCGTGCAGAAATTTATATTTCCTGACTAGCAGATAAGTAATTGGTTTCTCGCAAAAATGAACGTCCCAAAAACGCGACGTTTGCGCTAGATTTTGCGAGGAAAATAATGTTAGGAGAAAATCACTTTCAGCAGTAACTGATACAACGATTGTAATTGGAAGCAAAACGCCGCTAAAAAGTTTGCGTGATCTCGACATGTAAAAAGAGCAGTATGAAATGAAACCCTACCAGGGCTATTAACACATAGCGGAACGGTGCTGGCGACTTCATGTCGCGATCTTGGCCTTTTTTTCCCTCTTGAGACAAGAGGAAGTTAAATAAACGTTAACCTGCAAACGCAAGAACACGAAATGAAATAATCGAACAAAGAGGTTTGTTTGCTCAGGCCAAACGTCAATGGGCGAGAGTTCAAGACATTCGGGCGGCGACACGAAAAGATTTGTGAAACTGGAGAAAAGGACATCGTCTAACTTACAAAATGATTTTAATGAGCTAGAATCTATCATAAGACCATTATAAAGCCAAAGATAATGGTTTGACTTTGTAAAACAGCACTTATTTGATGACACGAGGCCATTAGGAAGTGAGAATGACTAACGATGGCGAGGATGGAAATGGATTACAATGTGTACAGACGTGAAAATCAAACGAGAAGGTCAAGTTTTCAAGTTGAGCGCGCGGCGGACACATAAATTTTCATTTTAAGGGACTGTGTCACGGCTGAATTAAGTCTATTTTATTATTTAGTTTTCCCAAATACTCGCTATGAAACTTAATGTTAGCGATGAAATTACTGCTACGGATCTAAATAACAAAACCATAGCTTCATTACAAACAAGTCTCCCGGGCGTTATAATTAAAAGTTAGCAACAAACGAGATAAACTTATAAAACTGTTCGTTTCGTCTAACAGTTGTTCAAAAGCTCATATCGCAATCCGTTTCAATCTTCTTCAACTTTTGTCCATCCGTACCTTCTTTTGTATTTGCTGTGTTATTGAAATGTTCCTTCGCTGTTCTAAGTGGTTATTTTGGTATTTCACTCATTTTGGTAGCCATTTTCTTGAGTCAAAATTTGGCTTAAATCCGCGACTTTCACTGTCCTGAATGCACCTTGCTTTGACTGGAGTGAATAAACTGCACCTGGTAACAGTGTTCATCATAGATCAACATAAACTTTCTCCTTACAATATCAATACTTTGTCAATCAGAGAGGTAATGAGAATAAAGGAAACCATCAACTAAGGGATGTCTTGATTAAGCACCAAATTCTTAGAACGTACAGTGAAAGAAATATATAGAAATAAGTGAGGAGAATAAGTATTTTGTAGCGGTTTTTTTTTTTTCAGTACCGTCCGTGCAAGCTTACTTCACCTTCACCCATCCTCCTAGACTTGCTTACAAGTCGAGCTTACAGAGAGCAAAGCGCGAAAGTAAGCACGAAGCCCTAGCAACGAGCGCGAAGGGGTCTACTGTATACTACCACCAAACCGCAAACGAGAAGCGTACGACTTTTAGAAAGTCTACTACCCTAATCGTGCCTCGTGGCACATAGGGCCTTCCGAGCAAGCTCAGCTAGTGAGAAAATTTAATGCACGACTTTGTGAATGAAAAAAAAACTGTGGAAAATATATTACAACTTAAAACCGTGAGCGGAAAAGGATGAAGTAACGATTTCAAACGACTTAAAGTATGATGTTTTCCGCTTTTTATATTGGTTTGACAATGACAGAAAGTTCTGAACGCGGTGCAATATACTCAGAAACTTTTACCGGCAATAGTTATTAGCCCTCTCATACTTAGCTATCTTTCTCGTGTATTTTTTGACATTTAATGTTTCATCAATTATGCCCAGGAAACATATCCCTGCGCAGAAAGTCAGATACCTTGGAAACCGTGTAACGACCAATTAGACATTAACACGGAGTTTTGTAGAACTGCATCATCAGAAAGGAAATTTTCGGGTCGTATCACGCAGGGAATTAGCGGCGACACGGCGACAGGCGTTTGTTCTTCGAAAGCAGGGGTGGCGCAGTGGTGAGAGCGCTTGTCTCCCACCAATCGAATCCACCAATCGAATCCACCAATTCGAATCCTGGACCAGCGTCATATGTGGGTTGAGTTTGTTGTTGGTTCTCGTCCTTGCCGTGAGGTTTTTCTCCGAGTTCTCCGGTTTTCCTCCCACCTCAAAAAACAACTCTCCAAACTCCAATTCGATCTCGACGCACGTACACTCGATAACGAGTTCTTGGTAGCTAAAATATTGCGTGGTTACGTAGGCAAATAAATCATTTACGTTTACATTTACATTTTCGTAGGTTTAGCTGTTGTTATAATGTATGAAGATTATTACTCTCTTTCTATAGATTTTCCAGTCCGCGTAAAAATTGTTCTCTTATGTTGTAAAATTAAGGTTTGGTAAAGCAACAGATAACAATATTAAAGCAAAAGTCAGCAAAGTTATAAGTGAAACACATTTTATTTTCTTGTTTTGTGTCTATATTCTGGTACAAATTTCACCCCTCCGCCGGATTAAATTTGTTCGCGTTTTTAAAGACATCGCTAAGCTGAGCACTGAGATGTCGAGTTTGTCTTTGTGAAGAGTGAACACCTTGTAGTCTTAAGAAAATAAACTCTATTGCGGTATAGGAAACTAGTGTGCGGCTGAAACAACTCTTTCACAAAACTTGGAGGATGCGTAGTTCTTGAAGAAAGATGACCAAAACATTCGTTCCTAATGGTCAGCGTTAGGGAGCCTGCTGCTGACCAGTATCAAGACAACGCAGGCTCTGGGCTGTGTGGGCCGTATCACATTTGCATGAACAATGGTGCATTAGTAGGCTGATGAAGAAACGGGCAACAGTCTTCAAATTTTCCTACGTCTGTGAAGACTTTTGACGGGACTTTGACAAGGCAGAAGCGCGTTGCGCGACCCAAACGGAGGAACCCACTGTACACTCAGGCTTTGAAAGCAATAAAAATATGATGCTACCAAAGTTACTAACTATGATGCTACGTCGTTGAAGTAAAGGGCCATTATGTAGGCACTGTCGAATTGTCTCCGCTGACAGAACAAGGACCAACAAGCTGTCGATGAAGAGATAAATTATCGGTCTCAACTGGGCGTTTTTCTGTCGGGTTTCGGATACTCTTCGCTTCAATTCTGTCGGTAAAATGATGAATTTTCGTACTTTACTCGGCTCGGCGCCCATCGGTTGGTTCTCGGATAATCTTCGCTTCTTCGTGAATTTTGTGACGTAAGGTTTTCGTCTGAAATCTTGGGTTGTGATTGGATAAGTTGATAATGAGATAATCACGTGAGCATAATCACATCACTACGAAGGAACTATAATGTATGGCTGAAATGGAACAAAGGCACCTTTTTCGTGACAGGCCATGATCCACTTGGGTCGTACAAATGCCAGGGACGGGTTTTCGTCAAGAGCCTGGAAACGAGAAACAAAACTGTGTAAAGCGCTTGTTTAACAGCCCTTAAAACATTATATTATCCTGATTCCCCGATGATTTACAGTTGTTTTGCTTATAAACGTTGCATACCAGACTTATGACCTAACTCCCATATAAACATATGGAGAGTAGATGTTATTAGGGCGATCAGTGTTTGACATAATAAAAAAATTTTTTTTTTGGTTTGTATCTGATCTTAAAATCGGTTTAAAAAGTTGGTAAAAACGTATAAAACTGAATTTTCGGTAACTCTCTGTTACCTTCATCAGAGTTACCTTCAACAGAGTTGGATTGTAATTAAAATTTCATTACTACGACCATAAGTAGACGCAAGGTTTAAATGCGTTGGCTTCCTTTAAAAGTTCCAAACCTGGTTTTTGAAAGCTCATGCTGTGTTTGGCTAAACACACAGACAGTATCAAGCTCATGAGCTGACTAGTATACAGACGGCATATCACCCAATAAATATGAATCTGCCCTTTCGCCGTATTGCCAGCCTTGCAATTGAGTTATAATTTACTTGTTAAGATTAACAATCAAGCTTTGGTTACTTGGCTTTGACTGGCGAAAATACGCAGTTAAAGGCCCACATTCCCGGGGGGGGGGGGTACTCCATATAACGGCCTATACGGGGAGGCTCCGCCCGAAAGGGGTACTTTTTTCAGGCGTCAGGTATATAAAAGGGTAGCGATTTGACAAGTTTAGGTATATGAAAGTGTATGAAAATCCGTCATTTAGGTTTTTTAAAAGGCCAGTAATTAAAATATTTCGAACAGACGCACTTTATGGCTGTATTATTTTAATTTATTAAGCGCTACATAAAAAATGACAAGAAAACGTCCTGTTCTAAGGCTATGTCACGTCTTTTAGGTATATGAAAGGGGTACCTTTTTCAGTAAAAGGTATACTAAAGGGTTACCACTTCTGTCAAAAAGGTATATAAAAGGGTAAGGGGTAAGAGCTTGGGGCGGAGCCTCCCCGTATAAAACTTTTTTGAGTGCCCCCCCGGGCCCACATTCAACCTAGATGCATTGCGCGTCAAAGAACAATCTTACCCCGCCATTTCAAGTGAAAGCGAGTTGAGTTGTTTCAATCTTCTTCCATCCTTTTTTTAGCTAAGTTGTTAACACGCTTTTCGGTTTAAGTGATTTGACTGTTTTTTATCGATTTTTATGAGTAGTTTTCCAGTTTTGAGTGTTTTGGGACAAGAGCAAGCTTTTCAAAACAAAAACAAACGGTTGGTTGAAGGTGGGCCTTTAAATAGATTTTTTGCGAAAGTCGCCAGTTAAAGAGACCAGTTAAACTTTGCCAATCTTTAGGCTGAGTATCACTGGGCATAAGCACAAGTGCATAAGTCGAATGCACACCCATTCTTCTCATGCTGTCCTCACTAGGAATAAGTATAAGCACAAGAAGAATAAACAATTTTTTTTTAATGCTTATGCTTATTTCAAGTGAGGACAGCATCTTATGTATTAATTTTATGCTTGTGCCTGTGTCCAGTGAAGACTAGTCTTACTGTTTTGAAAGCAATCACTGAAGACCAAAAATCACAGACGCACCTCGTCAAAGTTTTTGTCCCAGTTTTCCATCGTTATGACAAAGTCCACAGTGTCACTCATGTAATCCTCAACAGTTCTAAACAGAAAACAAAACGAGACAACTCTAGCAACGATAACACAATAAAGGAAACGAGACAGGGTGGGGAAGGCGAGAGGGGGCGGGAGGGGAAACGGAGTGAAGTAAATTGAAAGGACATGATAACCTTTCAAACCCTGAAAAGAAGTCCGGGGTTTTCCTGTTGAGGGGACTTTCCTCAGTGTGTATCATTACTGGACACTATTAAAGTAAAATAGAGCGGTTTTCACTTGAGTGTCGAAAGGAAATTGCGTTTGCTTTGGTTTTGCATTACTACGCTTAGTGATTGGCTTAAAAATCTCGCGCCACTTTCTCAGCCAATCAGAACTAAAACCAAAACCAATCGTGACTCGCTCGCGCACGTTTTCCCGCCCTTCGCATCAGCTACCTGTATTTGCTTCGAGTTTTGATTGGTTCACTGGATTGTCTGTGTCCTTTGTGATTGGCCAGAGTAATTACTTTGGTTTTGGTTTTACGACACTCAATTGAAAACTGCTCTTAAGTGTGATGAGTTTGTAATCTAGTCGCCTGGCTAGAACTCGTAGCATGTCTTTCATAAACGTAAAATTAGGAAATTCTCTTACTCGCATTTTGTGAAAATTCGTTTAATGTCTGAGTTATTAATTGTAAATTACTTTTTAGTTTTTTCAGGTACCATAAAATTTCGAATGTAATCCTAGGCTCAAATTCGCTCAACGTCTAATTCGTTCAGGTGGGGTTATTTACGGGAACAGCTTGCATACGGGGGGGGGGGGGGGGGGGGTTGGCAGGGGATATTTTCGAATGAAAATTTGCGTTTCAAAAATCGTTTTAAGTTTCTATTTGGAAAGAATACTGCGTCTGAAACGTGTGGTGCATACATTAATAGCACATGGTAAAATAACTAAACGTAACGATATAAAACACAAAACAAGTCCTACAGTTGTGAAACAGGTCTCTGGGTGTTCTCTAACAACGTGAAATACAAATCAAGCTGTTCAATAGGGGGCTTATAATCTGAAAAGTTATAAGTAAATATAAACCCATGCGGAGGGCTTGTTTTCGGAGGGAGGTTTGAGATTTGGTGGGGGGGGGCTTATTTACGGGTAGGGTTTTTTTGGGTTGGAATTTTAGGGTATAAGGGTGGATTTTAAGGCTAAACCTCTGGATTGTGTTATTTATACCAGGGATTTGTAACCGGGGGTTTGTTACACCCGGGATTTGTTACTTTATTCCGAGGATTTTTGTTTCATATTTGGGCTCTTGTTATATCGAGTCTCCACTGTATAACGAGCTTGGGTTGAAATCAAGCGTCATTAATGATAGTGACTTGAACCTTGAAGCAAAATACGGCGGTAGTTTCTGTCTCACCCACTCAAATCAGTATGCAAACACATCAAAGGCTTTTTGCCGCAAACGATGAATCGCTTTGACGTCTTTGCTTTTGTTGGCTATCTCGTTTCTTTATCTTTACTAGCAGGAATAGACAATATTTCTTTTCTCTTTTTACCGATTTTTTCTGCTTCAACAGCTGATTCTACACAATAAAATTGCGTTATAAAAACACCCGTCAACTTTGTTTAATCAGTTGTGAAATACCAAAGCGTTACTAAATGGAGTAATTCGATTCGTTCCCGTGGAAAACTCGCGTTAGGCCGCGCCGAAGACATGTCGACTTTTATTAGTACCATTCCTTCATGTGTAGTGTATGCGTTGTGGTTTAAATTTATCTTTAGTTTAAAAATTTTCAAAACAGATTGATTTTTATTTCTCCTTTTTTCAGATTATGATAATGAATATGAGGCAATGAAAAATCAAAATCAAACTGGTTTAAAAAATTACAAACAAAAAATAAATTGAAACTACAACATCTGCATTTTCACCTTTCCCTAGCGCTTTTTGGGGAAGGTATTTTTGGGGGGAGGGGGAGGGGGTTATTTTCAAAATTCTAAGTTAAAGGAGCTATGTTACGCAATTTTAGACAATTTCGGTACTGACCAACTGTTCATAGAATAAACTGAAATATCACAATAACGGCTTAAAATTGTACAATAACTTAGAACAAACACCAGAAAGGCCAAAAAAGGGCATGGATGGGCAAAATTCGAGAAGATTAAAACAGATTGCGTTTGGGTAAACTTGAAAAACGTCGGCCCAACTTTTTTCAAGTTTATCTCAGTTCGTATGAAAGTGTAATTTACAGTGCTCGAAAATCACCCTTGTTTGTTATGTGGCTGTGATTTTGCCAATAAATGACTTTTGCACTGCCAATTTAAAGTTTACAGCTCTTAATTAACGAAAAGAAACAGAGTTACCTAAAATACCGTGACATAGTCCCTTTAAAGAGATCTCTTTAAAGTGTCCGCAAGCTTGTATCCTCTTTTAACAAATCATTTTTTTTTTCACAAGTCATTTACCCATTGTATGCAGTGATGTATCTTATCAAGAGTCTCCTGGTCTTGCTGTCAACTTCACCATACAGCATGAAATGTTTGTGAGAGAAGAAGTCTGGTAACGAGGGAAGGTCTTCAGAGCCCGAGGTAACGTCGTCAGCGGATTCCGCGTTATCTAATAAAAACCAAACAAGAATAAATAATCCAAAATAAGAATTGCAATTCCTAAAGTTTTAGTCAAGGAAAATAATGATCACATATAAATTTTTGCAAAGTCTAAAAACATTCTCCGGATGGAGTTCATGAGCCATCTTAGTTCTTAGAAAAGTTAAGGTGCCTCTGAACCATTCCAGATTTTTCAAGTTTTTTTTAATTTTTTGCTAACTGTTGTATCCTATCATGATAACCTTTATTTAATAATAAAAAATGGAGGTCACCGAGCTCGTTGTTAAGTTATAAGCACTGAAAGCAAAAGCTAAGTTTGTTTTAAATAGGTTATACTTTTGCTATGGTAACCAACAACAACAACAACAACAACAACAATACTTTATTTACCCACGCGACACCTAGGAGCGCAAGCGCTCGTTAAAATGTGTGCGTGAACGCAAAATTGTATAAAAGGAAAAAAAAATTATATAATTATCTATGTAAAGTATGTCAAGAATATAACCAGGACGTGGTCACCAGATGATTGGGCATTCGTTTGATACCACTTAGTAGTAGTATTGAGCCATTGATGTACGAGTGCTGGAAAATGTTGTGATGCAGGGATATTTTTTGATTGTTCTATGAGTTGCCACACGATAAGCTTTCAAGTACTGTAGACTGAAGCAGAGTTTGTATTATACTCAAGCGTGATGTTATCAAAATCCCGACATGTACAAGATGTCGCCTCTTTTACTTGTTCACTTATGATTTTTCTTGGTTGAATTTAATGTAATGTAATGTAAAATGTAATGTAAAAACTTTATTTAAACACGGGAAACCATCAATTACAATAAGCTCAAGTATTAAAGAAACTAAAACTAGAACTGGTTTACATGATTGCCGTGTGGGAATCCGATACGTCAGCTACCTTCTTGATAATTTTCTTAAAATTATTAACTGATGCGGCATTTTTAAGACATTTGGGCATGTTATTCCAGAGCATAGCGCCGCTGTAAAAAAAGCTTCGTTTTAAATAGTTGGTATTTGGTTTGGGTAGCGTCAGCTTTCCCTCAGAGTCTCTCAAGTTATAAACAGAGTGACGCTGAGAGAAAAGGTTTTGTAGGTAATCTGGGGTAAGTCCATTCATGGTTTTATACAACACCATGTAGTTTGTATAATCAAGAAACTTTAGTGCTCTCATCAACTTCTTACCTTCTGTTTCGTCCTTAGTTATATCCTTCTTTGTCGTGTCTTCTTGTTCATCATCAGTTGAACCGCCATAAATATCTTCCACTTCTTCTTCTTGAACTCTGTAAAAATATAAAATGAAATCCACTAAATTGCTACCACTACCCGTCAATACCTAACCAGTTCTAGGCTCTTACAATGTGATGAAAAGAAAGAAATACAGGCGCGAACGAGAAAGGAAAAAAGGTTAAAATAGGTAATTTCCTGATACTTTATTTCGTCCGTTGCACCACAATTTAGAGCGGAAATGTTTTGCTGAAGAGCTAACGCTTGAATCATCAGTTTTCCAAGGGCTACAGAGGTTCATTTTACAAATTTCAAGTTGATAATTAGCTGACTGTTTCATTTGCCCATCAACGCAGCTCCGACTCAATCAAACCGTTTTAACACCTGCACGATAAACCGAGGTTGCTTGGTCTTTCGCAGAAAGTGGAAGTTTAGGGTTAACTGAACCGAAAAAAGCGCAATTGTTTCTGTTAACTAACACCATCTTTTAGTTCAGTGTAGCATACTTTACCTTTTCAGTTCGTCCTCCGTGTCACGGTCACTAGATGATGTCTCTTTTGGACTCAACGGAGATGAAACTTTTTTAGTTTTGTTACTTTGATTTGGTTCTCCAGCCTCGTCATCTGTTGACCCGCCATATATGTCATCATCATCGTCTATTTTCTTGGGCTCATCTGACGGGGAAACACGGAAGAGAAAATCAGCATCGAAACTGAAAGAACTCTGGGTGACCAACACCCTTATCAGTCTCGTTTCCAGTCTGCACTTGTCGGAGATTCATTAATAAAAGTACTGGGAAGTAATTAAGAAAGTAGCGTGGGAACTTGGGAAGAATTAAAAAGAAGCTATAAAAAAACACCAATCAACAACTTGTAACCAAAAAAATAACTGATTTAAAACAGGAAACTCATTTGCGTTTTCAGAAAATTTCTACGTCTGTCGCCAGTGAGAGCAGTTGCAGATAATAAGGGAATAAAATGACTTTTTGAGGGAATATTGTTTATTTGCGCCCGCGTAGTGTCATTTGTGGCCCGAGCGCGAAGCGCAAGGGCCACAAATGACACTACAAGGAAGCAAATAAACAATATTCCCGAAAAAAGTCATTTTATTATCATTATTATCAATTCTTGGTTTTCACGTGACGTCATCAAAATTCTAAATCCAGAATCGCGAGCCCCCTGACTTTTTATCCTTTACTAGCTATTAGACGTCCTTAATATATATCTTATTGAATGTTTTCAGCTCGATAGCATCCACCGTCTTTGAGAAATAACATTTTGAATTTCGGAGTTTTGCGCCACACGACATCAGAATGGCCGCCTGAAGGCTGTCACGTATGCTTAAAAAGAATGCCTCATTCTGTTATTTTTAACGATCTGAACAGTTGAGGCTTTACAAGAAGTGTTTATATGAATGTTTACGTGTTCACGAAGGTGAACTGACCGCGCTTTATAGCAGAAGTGAATGCCAGATGTTTTCATTGATTTCCGGCGGCCATCTTGGTGCCTCTCCACATGGGATCCAACATGGCGTTTCCATACTGTGCTCTCTAAATTTGTGTTAAACATTATGACGGATAACTCGAGTACGGAATACCGTACAGACCTGAGACTTGGATACGTAGACTATCTTGTTATTTTTTACAACCTGTAAAATTCTTGATTTGTTTAACTCAATAGCTTTGGATTTATTTTTTGCAGCGCGTGACAGTATCGTTACTTGCGTGACAGTGAAAACCAGCAATAAACAAGGCCAAATGACATCCAGATAGGTAATACATTCAGTTTAATGAAGTTAGCATCATGATTTTCAATTCAAATATAAACACAAGTACTTCGTCGCAATGAAAATTATACACGATGCTACTGAGGCTTATGTCTTATTGTGTAATTGTAGTATAAAAGAGCTAACTGCAGTGTCTCTGAAAATAATGAGGAATGGATTGATTCATGGATAATAATACTTTGCAAACTTACATTTTCCGATTGAACCTCGGCGTAAAATTCCTGCAACTGTTTTCGCTAAATTAGCTTGACCGGAGATACACAATTCAAGTGAACGAAGTTTCGTTTCTCGCAAGACAACAAGGAGTTGCTCTCTCTGTCTCTTCGCCTTGTGCATTTGCTTCTAAATCCGATTTTTTGGCTGTATTTTGTCCCATTTACAACAAATAGACTGATTTTTCCTACCGAACACAATTCGCTTGTCGAAAAACTGTTCGAGACAGACGAGACTCTTGCTGTACGCGTACGCGCCTGAATGGTTTTCCCGCGTCAGCGACGCTGATTGGTTAAAGTTAATCGGATGATGAACTGAGAACCAATCAGCTGCAGGGCCGTTAATGCATTAACAGCCCGCTAAGAGTCATTTGCGGCCCGCAAAGCGCGTGTTTTCACTAGGGCGGTTTTCAATTTGGCCGCGTGTATTGATAATAATAAGGGAATAAAATGACTTTTTTCGGGAATATTGTTTATTTGCGCCCGCGTAGTGTCATTTGTGGCCCGAGCGCGAAGCGCAAGGGCCACAAATGACACTACAAGGGAGCAAATAAACAATATTCCCGAAAAAAGTCATTTTATTATCATTATTATCAATAAACAAGGCCAAATGACATCCAGATAGGTAATACATTCAGTTTAATGAAGTTAGCATCATGATTTTCAATTCAAATATAAACACAAGTACTTCGTCGCAATGAAAATTATACACGATGCTACTGAGGCTTATGTCTTATTGTGTAATTAATCGGGCGTGGCCGATTTATTGCCAACGAGACAGCCGAGCCAAGAGGTGAGGCTGTCGAGGCGGCAGAATCATAGAGCCGTGTGCGTATGAGTATATAGGCAGAGAAAATCTTAAGTTCCGCGTAAGGGACTTTTTTTTTGACCATATTTGGGTGTAAGTAAACCCCATATTTGGGTTGTATTGTTCTTCCCAACTGGTTCCCAGTCTCTCACTCCTTGCTAGAGAGCAAATGACCAAAATGGCGTCCACGCGGCTCGCTGTTAAAATTTTCAGTGTGGTCATTCATCCCTTTACCGATAAATACACCTTTAGGGAATTATAAATCGAAAGAGAATACCCTACAGAATATTCGACCGCCGAAAAAATGAACATCAAGGTCTTCAAAGCGATGAAATAATCTTTCGACTTTGGAGTCCTTTGATTTACGATCGAAGAGAGACATGAAAATCAAAAGCGGACTGTTGACTTCAAATAGAGTTTTCTTGACTTATGAGAATGCTGAAGTCGGGTAAATGCTTCCTTTTAGTATTGATTGTGTTTATAGTAATTGTTTGACCGATGATTTATTCTAAATCAAATACCGTTTATATTTTATTTGGCACGCATTTTCGCTTCGCGTAGGAATAACATCAATTCAATGCGACGCTCACTAAAATTACTGCATGTCATACACACAAGAAAGTCAAAAGTTTTTTGCTTCTAACGGCAAATGTAGTGTTAACTTGAATAAAAATTTTGTCTCCAAATAATCCTTGACCGTTCAAGTTTTGTTTTCTGTTCAAATTTTTCAAGTTTTGCGTAACTAAACATGACACTTCGCATGCGAAACTAAAATCTGACTCGTGCATTACTGTCTCTGATTACTGAAAAATATTTTTAAAAAAGCATCTTAGCAGTTTTGATTTGGGGATTTGATTTATAAGAAGTTCCTAAAATGCAACTATCCCTTTTGTGGACGGAAACATTTTAACCATCGCGTGTTGTATTTAAAAAACAGTGATTAAACCTCATTTATTGCCTACATTTTGTGACATTTTAACTTTGAAAAGAATTTAAAGATTTGTCAAGAGTTATCAATCTGTCAAACCCGTAGCCTGCGTAGCAGACATCTGTGTACGTTTTTTAGTGTGTTTAAAAGAGTGCGCGATCGCGAGAATACGCGTGCTGGAAACTACGGCGCCTGCTACGCAGGCTATCAAGCCAGTGTCATTTATGAACACCAGAGAAATAGCACTTTTTTCGCATGTTACCTAAAATACAATTTACCATATCAGTGGTTATTTCAAATATAGTTCTATCAAAAACCATTCAATATCTGTTCTTATGAACAAACATGAGTATTTCGCTCGTTGGCACTTACCGATAGGTACAACTAGTAATTTACCCTTTGGTCGTCCTAGACGATAGTCTCCTGCCGGCCAAAAACGACGGAGATAGCCTGGGCCAATCGGTTTCATTTCAGTTTCGACAGTAAATCTTTGTAGGCACACTGGGTCGACTTTTGGGCTAATCTGCAATCTGGTTCTCTTCTTTGCCTCGGCGGGAGGACAGAGAAAAAAGCTTAAGGGGTAGAGTACTAATATCACCATTGTGAAACTGTAGTTGCTTTGACAAGTTTCGCTATTCTTGTAAATAAAAGGGGTAACGTCATTCATGTCACGCAATGTTTTTGTGGGAAACTTTGAAACTAGACGCTTTGCTGGTTTCTACAAATAGGCAATAGCAGTGTGATCTGGCGGTACATTTTTTTGAGGCGGACTCCACTTTAAAACTTTTTTTATATATTTAGCAAGAAGTGTGTCGATTTTCATTTCCGCACAGTTGGGCGTCAAAGTCGCCTGTCACAAAGAGTAGAATGTTTGCACAACATGTTTTGAATATATTAATTTTAGATTTGCCTGGTGACGTTAGTAAGGCACTTCTCAAGACGTCAGCAAAACATTGGCAATGTACAGTATTGGTGTAAAATTGAATGGAATTTTTTTACGAGATCGGTAAAGCTATCGAATGAAAAGATGACTTTATACCAATTAAATACCAATTGAATTTTATTTTAATTAAATTTTATCACGGCCTCAATGCATGTCATGGCTTTGAAAGTCTTCGATTTCAAAAGGTTGCTTGGTCTCGTTTTCGATAAAAAAAATTCATCTGAAACATTTTGCCTGTCGTGTGACGCACGTTAATCTGGTTTTGAATAGTTTGAAATTGTGTTTTTAAGATTTTATTCTTGACTATTATGTAACTCTTGCGAAGAAAGATTTAATTGATGAGGAACTAGTACTGTTATTTTCCGGATATTCCGATCTTTTATTCGAGAAATGAATTATTTTTTGTCTCGTCATTCAAGCGTTTTGAGTTTAGTTTTGGAATCGGGGAAATTTATTTCCCGTTGAGGGATGACCCGACATGGCAGAATAAGAGTGGAACTTGAATAGGGCTGGTAGCCGGCCGAAACAACCGGCTGACTTGCCAAACTTTGGCCGTCTACTTTCGTCTCTCTTTACCCTAAGCTTTGACAAAAAATAAATAAAATAATGGAAAGATGCCGCAAAAATACTGCACGACATCCGTGTCTAATGTCTGAGTCGAATTGTAAACGCATTGCAAGAGTTTTTAATATTATTTAAAATAAAGCAGCGAAACGCAATGCGGTGAAATCTACATCTTTTGATGAGAAATTCCGGAAGTTACATCTGTGTTCAAAACAGGAAGTTTTGCACAACTTAAAGTTCCGAAAAAGAGACCACATGTTTTGTAAAAATCACAGACAAACATAATCAGGAAAATAAAACAGGCCAATGGGTTTTATTCACGAAAATACAACTTTCTTCAGAAAGAGTTTGTAAACAAGACAGTGGAATCAAATTACATTTCACACGAAATTTGCATACATTTGAACTTGCAAAAAAGAAGTATCTCTGCCGAGACATAATAGCGAAACCTTGCATTAATAATCATTGTATTCTGATCTGATTGTTACTTTTTATGCATTAACTATTTGAAAGTGGTTCTCATTTTCATTCACTGCTTGAAGTATTTATAGACGTGAAAACATTCACTTAATCAAATTACATTCTGCACGAAATATTTTTAATCCTTTCGTCCCGAAACTTTGAGGAAATTGAAATCTTTGTTGGACAGTACTGCATAAAAGCAGGACATAGAATTGAATACGAAGATAAGAACCATATTGATAAAGGACATTTGAAAACTTTATTTTGGCTCATTTTGACGAAATTCAGGATTTTCAAAGACTGCCAGTAAACGGCTGTATCTTTTCTGTCTCTAACGATTTTGCTGCGGTTTCGAATAAGCTCAGTTTTTCAACATATGGTAGCGGGCAGAAGTCGGTTCGTTCTGAATTTTTCAATACGATATACAAGTTACAGGTCAATATACAGACCCTCTGTAAAGTAAAAAACGTTTTGGGAACAAACCATTGTGAACTTATTTCTAAAAATCCTTACTACGACGTGGGGCTTGTTATCAAGTTCGTAAGTACGTTAATACTGCAAGGTGTATAACCTCAGAGAATTATTATCAAGTGTGTTTTGTTTTATTAGCGGTTTATACTCTAAGGTCTTGGTATAGGAGATCAAAATTAAGGCAAATTTCTGTTATTCTCTAATTGCTTGGCACAGATTAGTACGCGCACAAACGAAAAACCAAGAAAAAAGGATACTGAAACGGTCAGGAAATGTATGCAAACATTGAATTGAATGAAAAAGGCCGAAAATAGCATTTTCAAGCATCTAAATTCACCCAAAACGCTGGTGAGGATGGAGGTAATTGGAGTAGAAAGCTCGATGGGTAGGGTGGAGTAAAATACTGCAGGAGAGGGGAGGGAGGGGACGGATGGAAGTAGAAAGGGAGGGACAGGTGGGGGTGAAAGGCTAAGGAGAGGGAAAGGGAGGGATAATTAAAATCTATGCTTGGTTATATCACGCAACTTTTGACTTCTGTTGTTTTCTCACAAGAACAAAACTTAAGGTGGGGTTCTACCTGAATTTGAATGAAATTTTAAGAGATTTAAAGAAGGGATTGAAGAAAAAAATGGAAACACCATCAAACAGTTGACCCCCCTCGAAAGCGCACTACAGGTTATCAGGGGACTGTTTGGTGTCTGTCGGCCAATTTTTAACTTCAAATTCTGATATTTCTTATTTGTCTAAATTTAACTAATCCTTTGAGAAAATCTATCGCCTCCCCGACATCCCCCAAAATCGCCCAAAATTAACAAAATACTGCAAAACATAAGCTTTTTTGGATTTCTTGAAAGGCAGCTGAAATGGTTTTCAGTATTTTCCAGCCCTTATACTTTGGGTCAGTACTACTATTCTTCATCAGTTGCTATTACAGTAATGGTATGAAACAAATACCTAATCATTGGTCAACTAGTTGTGCCCATTTTCTTGACAATAGTAGTTACCTGATAAAGAGTATTGCGAAAAGGCTGCACTTTGCTTAGTTTTGAAAAATTTTATTTTCTAGTCGTCTAGCTCAATCGTTTATTTTTACATGTATTGTGCGAAATATATTTATAAATTGAGAACATTATGTCATTTAGTAATAATGCAATCTTGAAAACATTCCAGATATTATGTTCTACTAGGGTTCTACACACTAATACAGCTCATGCAGACTGTGACTTACGCAAACCTCCCACTGAGTGTTACTAAAGTGACTGTTTTTTCCAGTGATTTTTACTGTACTGTACCCCCCTTTCTAATTAACAATTAGACTACGAGCCCGAGTTTTCTATGAGCAAATAGTCAACGAGGCGCAGCCGAGTTGACTATCGCTCATAGAAAACGAGGGCGAGTAGTCTAATTGTTTTAGTAGAAACTCTAAAGGATTGCAGTCCAAAACCTACAATATTGTGCACTTGGAAGACAAAAATCAAGAAAATTTTCCGCTTAAAGAGCTACTCGCGCGCGCAACTGTTTTCTATCGGCGAATAGAAATCAGTGGGAGAACCAATCAGATTCGCGGATTTCCAATAGAACACAGCTGAGTTTCTACTAAATATTATTATTAACCGCCCGATTTTAAGCTTCTCAAGCTTCTCAAGCTTCTTGTTGTAGTATAAAAGAGCTAACTGCAGTGTCTCTGAAAATAATGAGGAATGGATTGATTCATGGATAATAATACTTTGCAAACTTACATTTTCCGATTGAACCTCGGCGTAAAATTCCTGCAACTGTTTTCGCTAAATTAGCTTGACCGGAGATACACAATTCAAGTGAACGAAGTTTCGTTTCTCGCAAGACAACAAGGAGTTGCTCTCTCTGTCTCTTCGCCTTGTGCATTTGCTTCTAAATCCGATTTTTTGGCTGTATTTTGTCCCATTTACAACAAATAGACTGATTTTTCCTACCGGACACAATTCGCTTGTCGAAAAACTGTTCGAGACAGACGAGACTCTTGCTGTACGCGTACGCGCCTGAATGGTTTTCCCGCGTCAGCGACGCTGATTGGTTAAAGTTAATCGGATGATGAACTGAGAACCAATCAGCTGCAGGGCCGTTAATGCATTAACAGCCCGCTAAGAGTCATTTGCGGCCCGCAAAGCGCGTGTTTTCACTAGGGCGGTTTTCAATTTGGCCGCGTGTATTGATAATAATAATAATTTAGTGATTAAAATTGTCGAGAGACAATTTCGCGCGTTAGGAACACTGCATTACAATCTTAAGCCAGTGCAAAGCTCTAAACACCAATTCTCCTAAACGAATACTAAGAATTTGGTGGTCAGCATTAAGACAGTTTAATTTTTTTTGATGGATGTCTTTACACTCGACATCTGTCTCCGCACATGTAATATTTTATCGAAAGGAGAAATTCACTGTCCATCACCCTGTAAGTATTTTACCTTTCTTTTCAGCGGGGCCTGAGACTTCATCCGTCTTTCCCATGGAAGGTTTTGCGCTTACCGAAGGTGTGTCATCCTTTATGTTAACAATAAAACATTGTCAGTAAAAAAGCAGGCACAAAAAATTAGTTAACTGAGTGAGATTCAAATTGTAACTATAAAAGATCTGTAAAGTTATCAAATTTTGCATTGTTAGGCATTATCCTGTTTTTGGTTTAAATTCTCAGTTCTTAACAAACTTCAAAACCTAGCATTCTTCTTATTCTCGATAACTAGATTTTTAAAAAAAAAAACTGAATATCGCAGAAATTGCAAGTACTCTTCGGACGTAATAAATGTGACGTAATATTTTGACAAGACACTTGACGAACATGTGATTTGATGGTATTGTTCATGTGACTAACAATTCACGTGACACACCCATCTAACCTTTAGTTCAGTATCACTCGTCCCAGCGTTCTTCTCATCTCGGCTGTCTGTGTCTTTTGTTTTCTTTGCTGGCGGTGGCTTTGTTTTAACTTCCTCCTCTTCGCTGCTATCTTCAGATGAGCTGCTATCGCCAGACAAGTGGTAGCTTGTGGTAAGACACAAAAAAGTCACTTTTTTTTGAGAATTCATTCGCTTGAAATCAGTAAAACGGCATCAAAAGTAATGAGTAAAAAACTTCTTTGAACTTAACGAGTTTTCTCCGGCAAAAAGGGATTGATACGTACGGTTCTAATGCCAAAGATGATTTTGTTGTTTTTAAACCTAGAGACACGGTAGGTGAACTTACTTTCGAGTTGGCAAGCGCTTGTTTTTCTTGAAGCAGTCAGTTATCCATTTCTTCGTCACGATCTTTCCTTTTCCTGCGAGACAGGAAAACATGACCGAAAGGTACGGGTTGAGCAAAGAATTCTCGAAAAATGCATAAAAGAACTATTTCACTTTCTGTTAGTAAACTGTCCCACTGACACAGTTTATCACAGTTGTTACAAAAGTAAGGTGACTTAGATTTGTCAGTAACAAAATTACAGAATAGGTTGGAACTCTAAGCGCAGTCCTTTAGGACCACCGATGGGGATCTCTCGCCCTCTCGTGTCCGTTCTTCGCTAGTTAAATTTCCATATGCGATAATTTCTGGGCCCACGGTTTTGTTTTGGCAGAGGCGTTGGTGAGCAACACCATATCACGTATTTTGGCGCGAAAACGAATTACAAGAAAGGAAAATGGCACAAACTTTATTTTCAAAACTGCCCGGGCCACTGATACAAATTTGATATTTAGTAAAGCATTGCATTACCTTTCACTTGATTGAACTTGGGAGTGTTAGCGAAAGCACAACTGCAATTGAAATGAGACAAGAGGCTCAAATTAATGTTATCCTTCAGACAAGGTCACTCAAAAGCCCATTAACACGAGTTCGGGATTTTAGTATTTACCATAACATTTCTAGCCGGATTAAGTAAGAATTATACAAGATAGAAATATAAGGATAAATCGCAACTGATAATTTGCAAAACTGATTTCAAAGTTTAATAGCGCTTATCCAGGATTACTTTAAGCCTGTCTTGAACAACCGGGCCCACACAGCGAAAATTCCAGATAATCGTTTCGCGATACTTTTAGTAAAACCTGAATTATTGCGCTGACATTCGGGGAATAGGTAGATGACTGCTTAATACAGTTTCACCATTTAATCACCCACTAAACGTTTGGGCAACCAGCTAGTTTACGGAAAATTTCAAGAGTATTTATCTCCAGACGATCAGCGGAACTTCTAGACTGGTACATTTATAGATTAATACGCGCGCGAGACAGTTAAAATATGGTTTTCAGAATCTTATTTAAGCAATAAAGAAGGCAAAAATATGACAAGAATTTGAGAACACGAGAATACAAGCCGCAGGCGAGTGTTTTATGATTCACAGTAAGATCTGTAGCGTTGGTTCCTTTATCGCGATGCTTTATGATATATATTAAATTCGCGTGAGAAACAATAAAAAAACGTTTTTTCAACGATGTTTTATTAAGAGCCATAGTTTTCTTTGAGCTACTAATAAACAAGGAGCAGACATGTTGATTATGAAAAAATCACTCATTGAAAAAGAGGCCGATGTAATTGTTTTAGTACAAAATCTAAAGGATCGCTGTCCAAAATCTAATCCCATACTCATATCTTCTTTACTCTTCACATCTGGGGTACGAGATTGTCCAAAACCAACAATGTTAGGTATTTTTAAGCCAAAACTAAAGAATCATTTCTCTTTTAAGGCAACGAGCTTGACCTTTTTATCAGCGATGGCAGTCAGTGATCAGGGAACCGATCAGATTAGGGGATTTGCAATAAACTGTGACGAGTCTCTATTTCACTCTGACAAAACATCGATTTCAACCAATTAGAGTGCGGCAAATCCAGTCTATGCTATAAACGTAAGTAAAACATGCTTTAGCCAATTAGAACGCGCTTGTTATAAATTTCTGACTCACATAAGATGGGTACATCCCTTTCCCCAGTCCTGCCTGTATTGTGCTCCCATCTGCAAGGCCTTGTCACGAAGATTGCCGCGCTCAGGGTTCACAAATCCACTCATGACAAACACTACACCTTTCTGAAAAATAGAACAAGCGATTAGGTTCTAGAGTAACACGGTCCCTGAAGCTTGCTTTCTTATTAAACAATAGAGTGTTTCAGTCAAGAAACTACCGGCTGATAGTTTTTCGACTGCCCCGCGGAAATTTGATGTTAGCCTGGTCACCTCTCTATTACGGACAATCTCTTAAGTCCCAACAAAATAAGCATATATTTTCTTTAGAAAAAACTTCTATAATACGTACCCTTAATGTCGGCCGCAGGGAACAAATTCATATAAACGTAACCTCTTCATTACCGACACTCCGGTGATAAGGCGATGATATTTTGTGAGCGTAATGCAATTTCGTTTTTGTGGTTACAAAAACATCAACGTAACGGAACGGAACGCTTTATTCATCTTAGACGTTTTCGTATTTATGCTTAGTGTTAATTTTTTAACCTGCAGCATTGCGTTGCTGAACATTTTGAGTCACTAAATACTTTAAGCTGTCAATGAAGTCAAAAGTGGCGTAATACGGACACTTTGCTCTATCCCTTCAGTGTCCGTATTAGAGAGGTTCAACTGTAGTTTCTTTCTATATGTATTTTTTTTCCTGAACGTCCTGAAGTTGTACGGCGAGAACTTTAGCGGTTGCCATTCCAGATTTAAACACCCCAAACAGTAGCATACCACAAATTTCAACCCCCAAACCTTGTCCGTAACCTTCTGTATCAATCTTGAGCCACGCCCAGATAATATGGTCTCCTTTTGGGAGTTCAATTAAAATTTTCTGACCAGCATTATTGTCTCTCTTATTTGGGAGTAATCCACCCCGGATGAATTTGTGTTTATTAAATGTTCCTGCTCTGCATTGCCGGGTGCTTAAAAAAATACAACAAGTTGGTGGGGGATAGGGCCGGGAGTTGCCTAAGCAGAAAAAAGGAAAGATGATGGAGAGACTCACCATTATTTCATCAAACGAGACTGAACTGTCGTCATGGTTGGGAGATTCTGAAGAAAATAAATAACAAAAGACAAGTTTAGAATTGACTAGTTAATTCACCCAATCCATAGTACAGAACACTTACCATTGGGCAACTGTGCTTTATCTCAATTAAAAAACAACACAAAGGTGCAGCAAAAATGGTTTTCCTTTGCTCTAAATTTAAATTGTTTGCTTTCTTCTTGAACCATTCTGCTGGTGAATATTACCTCGTTTCTTCTTGGCTGGGGGTGGTGATTTGTTTTTCTTGTTCTCCTTTGGTGAATCTTCGTACTTCCATTTTGTGCTCTGAACAACAAAAAAGAAAAGAATTTAAAAATAGCCCAGCTACCATGAGTCTCTCGTAGCTCAGTTGGTTAGAGTGCCCAACCCGTATCTAGGAGGCCATGGGTTCAATTCCAGTCGGGGACTCAGATTTTTTCTTTGTCCCATGCTCGTGTCATTGTTGACCAATTCATCTTCATTATATCGATTTCTTGACCAGAAAAGCTAAGATGGAAGGAGAGGTTACAAAGAGCCCTACCTCGCTAGTTCTTCTCTGAATTGGCTTCTCATCTGGTTTTGGAGATGCTTTTCCTCCAATTTTCTCCACTCTGTCTTTAGCTGGGTGTCCATCCTTAGCTACAGGCTGTCTGTCTTTATTCAACGAGCCTCTGTCTTTGGCTACTGGGTGTCTCACACCCTGAACACTGCTGTCGGCACTTGGTTTCCTGTCATCTGATGATGTGGCAGCTGTTGATGCTGCTCTTACTTCAGCTGCAGTCGACATGGGAGGTGGGGAGGCTTTCTTTTGCAATGTTTTGAAAAATAGACTTCCAGAGGACACTTTTTTCTCTTCACTATCACTATCATCTCTTAAAGTGAAGCGTCCAAGTCTTTTTGAACCCTGAAATTATTAGGAGACGGCATCAATAAATAAATATTTTGAATATGTTGTAGAAAATATTTATTTTAATTCACCATAATAAGACATAATGAGCCACTTTAAATTATGTTTTGATTAACTTTTTGTAGAAAATATTTATTTTAATTTACCATAATAAGACAACCATTATTAATATCATTAACAATTATCATCAAAACTTAACTGTTACAAGAAATTTAGAATCTCCATGGCAACATACTAAATTACCTGCCTTTTTGCAGCACTTACAAGAATATTTTTTTCTGACCTTTCTGATCTTTGGCAACTCTGGTAATGTTAGTATTTGATTCTGGATTGAGATGTCTGGGTTAGAGCCCTGGTTTGGATCACTGAGTTGTTAAAAATTCTAGACAAGGCACTACTCTTATAGTGTCTATTTCAAGCAAAGAGTATAAAAACATGACTTGTATGACTGTTACCTAAAGTGAAGAAATGATCCTCGCAGTCAATTGCAATTAAAGAAATTGCAAAGAACGAGACCAAAAAAAATTCTGGCTTCAACAGGATTCAAACCCGCGACCTCGACAATGCCGTTGCGATGCTCTACCAGCTAAGATATTGAAGCCACACATTGGGAGCCACACAATTGACCTCACTCCCATTGAGGATCATTTCTTCACTTTACATCTCATCCGCAGTTCACATACCGGGTATATGAATTATTTCATGTACTTTATGTCATGACTGTTACCGTAGTTAACATGAAAATACCTGCAATGGACTAGCATCTTATGCAGAAGGAGTTACTTAGCAACACTCCTAGCTGCTTTATTTTTGCTAAGGATAAAGAGCTAAGTTCTGCCTTATTGAGCTGGTATGTTCCAGAAAGACTTTAACCCATTTCCAGTTTTGATGTTAAAGGGGCTATACCACGGGAAATGAAAGCAGACGTTTCTGGACAGGATTATTTTGTTATACTTACTGTCACTGAAGGGCTTGCTGTAGCTTTTTCTGCTGAGTCACCATCAGTATCATCAGGAGGAGAATGGAGATTTATAAATGACAAACCATACTGTTCATTCTGTTAGAAATAACACGGCACACTATAATTTAATCTAGGTCCCCGTTGCTGTAATTAACATTAATAACATCTCAATAAAGAACTAATTAGTGCTAGTCTAAGAATTTTTTCTGAAGTTACTTCCCAATAAGTGGTCTAAAAGCCAAATGTTAAACTCTTAAGGATTCCATTCATTAACTGCATAGTAAATAATTCTTTCATGTGCACAAAACTAGCTACTGTAGTCAAAACATTTTACTCACCTTGTTAAAAGGCTGCGTACAGACTAACTTGACCCTGTCCCACTTTTGTGCCGCTACTGGCTTGGAAAGTTTATCAGCACCTGTAAGAAGGATAAGTGACTTTTAATCAAGCAACATATGGCAAAAACTAATTTCTCACTTTAATATCCACAGTTTTAAGCCAAAATAAAATAAATAAATAATGCTTTTGCTTACCAAACATCCTGACTCTGTTAGTATTTGTAAAAGATTTACTTTCAGCTGGGCTCATAAAAGAAGATGCAACAAGAAGCACCTGAAAATAATGACAAAAAGTAAATATTAATTAAAGCACACAAGGGGGTATCTTGACAAATAATCATTACATTGTTTAATTTTTTTGGGCCCCCCCCCCCCCCCCCCCCCCCCAATAATTCACTAATAGACCCTCTGAGAAGGCTCTTGGAAATTAACTTGATTCCTACCTGAAATTGCTCTTCAGAGCTCCATGATGACCTTCCAACTAACACTTCCACAAGTGCAGAACCATTATTTCCTGCAAAATTAATTGTTAATTAAAAATTTAGTTAATCCTTTTAGAAAAATCACAGCTCCTGGGAGGCTGTTTAAGAAAAGCTAATCAGTTTTTTTTCCGTTCATTCCCATGACTAATTCACTATAGCTCATTTTAGTTCATTGCGGGCATTCTATTATGTTCTACTGTAACTGTTTAATACTACCACATTTGTAATAGCACACGGGGTAGCAACACAAGGTCACACTTCAATGCTGCCTTCATTTAGCCAACTTTCAGGTGGCATCCTGACACAGTTTATGTTGCTACATCTTGAAATTTTTTTTTTAATGTTGCTTAGTTAGTAGAAGTAGTTCTTGATATGGCTACTTACCTATATCAATGGAATGTATCTGTGTTGCTTTCTCAAGCTGATTAAAAAAAGAGCTTCAAGTCATGCATTATATAATAATTAAAAAAATAAAATTTAATAATTCATAATTATTATTGATCTGCCCCTTTTCTCACTCTCTCTCTCTCTCTTTCTTTTCTTTAAGCCTCCCTAAGCCCCCTCTAAATTAAGCTCACCCTCCCGGGATAATACATCATGCCAATTTTATGAACAAGAAAGTGGAGAAGAACAGGGGGGCTGGAGCCCGGGAGAAAAGGGGCGAGAAACGAGATTCCTAAGGTGGCGGGTACTGGGAGAAAATGAGTAAAATTTTGCAATATTTCACCACATTTGGCAATAGATATGGTACAAAGAGGAGAGATCAGCTACGGAAAGGGAAGGGGGATGGGAGTAAAAACTATGGGAAGTGGAAGTAAAAGGCACAGGAGGCAGGAGGTTCAGATGCCCATATCCCTCTCCAAAAGAAAACAAGACATTAAACTTGATTCTTTAAAGGTTAAAGTTATTCATCTATCATACAGGTATTTAGTTTTCATAGATACTATTTTGTGAAAATGTGTTACAATATTAAAACAACTGTTACACTAAAAGTTCAAGAAGGCCACTTCTTTTCTTTTTTTATAGATATATGTTTTGAAACCCCTCTTACTTAAGCCCCCACCCAAAAGGTCTTGACAAAAAAAACTAAGAAATTGAAAGAAATAAGCCCCCCTCTGTAGCGAGAAAACGAGCTTTTATGGTAGATTGTAATACAACGACTTTATTAATCAGGGTAGTTGGGAATTTTTTTAAAAAAGAAACAAAATGCCTGGAGATTTGCTTGAGTTATCAGAGGGCAGAACATGAATCAGTGAATATTAAATTCAAACAACAATTAACGTTTACCTCCAAAATGACAGAAGCCTGTTTCTCTCCAGCAGTTGCACATCTCCATTTTCTATATGTTTCTGATTTTAACAGGTTCTGTGCTGGTTGAGCCTACAAAAACAAACAGTTTTCAGAACTAGTTATGCTGATAAAAGATGTCAACTTTTCCGAAAAATTTGTAAGAAGTCTGCAATTTCGCATCAAAAATATCGATCTTACTGCATCTTCGCTGCTAAAGGACAAAACATGCCTGGGCCGAATAAGAGGCATGACTTATTTTGAGCCTTTTTTAACTTAGAAAACGTAAATTTGTGATACTCAATTGCACTAAAGACATGTCAAGGCAGTGAAATGCAAAACTCGCCAGGCGTTCCAGTGTACACGGGTAAGGTCTGGACTCCAGTTTGTCACGTCACTTTCCCGCCAACTTCCTGTCAAGTTGCGTACCGCTGGCTTCGTTGTGCTACACGTGATTCGGCTGAGCGAGCTCACACTTCTGCTACTCCATCTTTGCGACCAACTTTTTTCGCTCCTTTCGCTTCCCGGGAGTCTTTTACTGCGACATTTAAGAACAATGACAACCAACAGGCGGTTTTTTGTAGGTAAGTCGAAGCTGTTGTCATTTAAAGTCGAGATAGACTGGCTTAGAACACCTTAAAAGGGCCTTGGTAAAAAAGTCAACTTGTGTTTTCTTGACATCTATTTAAAGCCTGTGCTGGTAATTCTCAGCTGTTTTTTGTTGTTTGTTTGGTTTGTCGCCGTAATAAACTCCTTTTTTATTTGCCCATGTCGTATCTAGCTTTAGACGCCTCACTATGCGTGTGAAATCTTTTCGTAAATTATTTCGTTTCACTGAATCGAAGTTGTCACTTACGAAGCGAGACGGAGATTTTGGAATGCAATCTTGTCCCCGAGATCTTGTCACCCAGCTTAATCACAATTAAATGTCAATGGAAACAACTTAGATCAAAATATGAACCACAAGGTTAACTACAGCAATAACTGGAAGATTGTAAAAGGTTTTACGTCGGAGTTGTCATTGCACAAGTGGTTGTCGTGCATTAAACTCATGCGGTGAAATCCGAAGCTTCTATTTAAACTGCCATTACGCATGTGCTTTTATCTCTATCATCTCCCTGCTCACAGTATTTAGTCATGTTTAGTAGCCATGTTTTGTGGGTCGGAGCTGGTCTTCTAGATAACAGGACTTGCCTAAAATTTTTATTTTCACCTAAGGCCTACATGTATTTTGGCCTCAGCATTATTCAAGACATTTTTTTTGGCACCCTGTAATAGTCAACAGCACCCAGTAAGACTGCAGACTGTAGACTTGCGGACTTCCCTTCCAGTTAGCCTACTACGCACTCTGGTTAGCCTACTATTCACTCTGGTTAGCCTAAATAGCACTTCGGATATCCCATTTTATTCAATCCTCCATTATTATTCAGCTCATAATAAATTGTTTGTTATACTTTTTTTTTTGGGGGGGGGGAGGTAACTGGTTGCTGGGATCTCTAGCACTACAAAAGACGTATTGATTGATCATTATATTTTTAAGGGGGGAGGAGGGTGGGTAATTATCAAAAATATAGAAAAAAAATGGCGCAAAGTGAGCCGCAAAAAATATACTGTAGATGGAGCTAGCCCAAGACAAATATTGCGCAACCTAAAATTGAAAAAAAGAAAACTTTGGACAGAAATTTTCCCTTCCTCCCCTCTCTTTAAAAATATAATTATGGTTCCTAATTTGACCTTTTACATTTGTACATGTAAACAGCAGTACATGGAGCCAAAACTTGTGGCTGATTATTTTTGCATATTTTGCTGTGTAGGGAATCTCTCCTTTAAAGTTACAAAAGAGGATTTGGCCCGACACTTTGGTCTTGATACCACTCCGTACTTACGCTCGTCAACATGGATTGAATTAGCTGTGGAGCGTCCTGGAGCCTCGCAAGGTTTTGGTTTTATTAATGTTCCAGAACATCTTGCAAGTACGTTTTAGTAAAAGTCTGGGAGGACTTCTAAATGTAGTTTTCTTGTACCTTAATATTTTTTTATTAAATGTCTGAGATTCACAAGAGTTAAAAATGTTTTGGTGACAAAATTGAATTTTTTGGTCATTTGCATGTATTTTCGGGATCAAAATGGTTATGCTTGCTTATTCAAGGAATCTGGTGAAAGTTAATTCTTTGTAGTTCAATATTAGGCAGTCTTGGTAAAAGTTGATTCCTCTGTGCTGACAGAATGAAAATGTAACATTTTTTGAAATCGTACCATCCCTTTTATCATGGTCATTGTATTCTGATGCTGGTGGGTTTTGGGGGTTGTTAATTATCAGTTGATCAGTAACTAATGTAAGGATGGCTCCATAGGTGTTTTGCAAGGGAATCTTGCTACCTTTGCAAAGACATGTATGAACAGTGTATTGATCAAGTACGACATCCAAAAGTAGAAATATTGGACAAATTTGTTTTTCCTTGCTTGGTCAATAACATTTGTATTATTTTTCTAACATAGAAATGCCATGTGAAAAGCTAACTTGTGCAAAAGGGTTTGGATGAAAAGTGGGTGACCCAGATCCAAATACCTGGGCCTCTAGGGCAACTAATCAACTTCATTCAATTCATCTGGACTGCTCACAGAGCAGAAAAATAACAAGTATTATAAAACTATCATTTTAATGAAAAACCATCTTTCATTCTAGGTCATTTGCTTCAGTTGAATGGAACCAAGCTTTATGATAAAGTCATCAAAGTTGAACCAGCCAAAAGCTCAGGTGGAGGTCGCAGTGGTAGAGTTTCTATCCCGTCAATGCTTCCTCCCTCTTATGTCATGCCAATTCCTCAGCTCAGTGGTTACGGAGCAAACCAGTATAATTATAACCAAAAGGGTCGCAGGAACAGGCGACGCCCTCAAGGCCCTAATGACATTGTGAAGGTCCCTGAGGATAAAGTTTTGCAGCTCATTGATGTGGGTGTCAATCTGCCAAATAAAGTGTAAGTTTAGTTTGTGTAAATTTACAGTGTATGGGGCTGTCATACTGTAAATGATAAATGCAGGATGCACAACGCAGACAATTAATTATTGCCTTTGGTCACAACATGAAAAAACCATCAAAGCAACAAAATGGAAGTCTTGATGATTTTGAATATTGAAGAAGTTTTTCTTGTCTTGAATTTATATTGATGCTTTCAATTTTAGACATATATTCTGGTAAATAAACAGCAGTGTGAAATAAAATAAGTTGTTTCTTCAAAGTGCTCTAGTGTTTTGGTAATAATCCCTTCTTCAATTATTGAGTGTGCTTGAAACCATAGAACAAGATTTAAATGTTATTGTCCAGGTGTTCAGCATAATGGTAAAGATGCTATGGAAAGGTCATGCACATGAAAGAAATAAGATAAACTTGAAGTCAATGTTCAAGCCTCCAGGGCAAGTGTTCTGAGCTTGAAGATCAACTGAGGACCTTTCCTTGTGTTGTCTTCTTGCTGTCTACGAAAGGTGGATGATCTTAATGAAAAATAAATATCTGAAATTTTTTGAGAGCAGTTTATCTACTTTTACTGGTTTTTATGTTGGATTGATGTTGATTTTCTTTTTCAGGTTTTCCAGAGACATCCGAAATGTCATAGAACAAGCAGAAGTAGTAGGAATCAAACAAATGATTCTAACAGGCAACACTTTACAGATGAGCCAGTCAGCCGTCCTGCAAGCTAAAGCACATCCTCGTGTCCTGTTTGCATCCGTGGGTGTACATCCTCATTTCTCAACAAAGGAATGGAATGAAAAAACAGCCAAAGAGATTGAAGAATTAGCTAAGGATCCTGTGGTTGTTGCTATTGGTGAAGTTGGTTTGGACTTTCATAGGAATTATTCAGATGAGAAGGCACAGATTGAAGCATTTACAAAACAGGTAAGTTCTGTTTTGATAACTTATTACACAAAGTTTTTCACCAATTTGTTTAACATCTCTTTTATTAAATAATCCACTGTCTTTTTTTAACATCAAATTTTCGTGACTTTTTTTGTAGAAAGACATGGTAAAAAAATTAAAAAAATGAAGTCGTAAAAATTTCATGTAATTTATAATGTACCGTAAACACCCACAGATAAGCCGCACCTTATTACCAAAAATCTTCGCTCAAAACTAGGGTGCGGCTTAACTGCAGGAACATTCGGAAAAGGTTGCCGACATTTTGAATTAACACTTTTATGGAAAAGTATGTCAATTAATATTACATAAAATACAAAAGAGTACTGGTCATTGCTTTTGCAAATTTGACAGCTGTTGGGGGGGGGGGGATGCGTAGTCAGTGCTCGACACTAACTTTTTTGGATACTAGGCAATTGGCTAGTAGGTACAAATAATCACTAGCCCACAAGGACAAGCCACTAGCCCCACCCCCCCCCCCCCCTTTAAAAAAAATAAAAACAGCCAAGTTTGAATCAGCTAATCTCTTAGCACTATATTTGTTTGAGTCCACACAAGTACATCTTTCCTTCACTGAGATGCAGCAACGATGCTATCATCCAACTCGGTTGAGAATTTCTTGACCGTGGATCACACTTCTTTTTCTCTTCAGCTGTGTGTGGTCCTCTGGTAAACAATGTAAATCTGGCTCACGATTATCGGCCCTTAAAGGCGGTTTTCTTGTAGGTAAAGTGTTACAAAAGCTTGCAATCGTGCTCGCGCGGTCGCTCGCGCGAAAACCCCAAGATGGCCGACTTATTATGGCTCTCTCCCGGGTCCCTTTTGGGTGTCATGGAAGCGAGGACAGAGGTTCTTTTCCAAGATGGCGTCAGGTTTGCGAGTTGATCGTACGATATAAATCCGTATGCGATGTGGCCAGCGCTCTGTTTAAATTACTCAAGCTATGGAAACTAGATCCTGATGAAGGTTTCTGGGAGAAAAACTTCCCAAGTTATAGAGTTGTAGTTGATTTATTTTTCCACGAATCTTACTAGTCTATGGGCTAGTAGGAGAGTACTTTTACTAGCCAAGCATGAAATTTTACTAGTCCTGGGCTAGTGTACTAGCATTAGTGTCGAGCACTGGTTATATATATTTTTTTTTTTATAATATTTTTTTTTTAAGAAAAAAAAAAAAAAAAAAAAAAAAAAAAAATAAAAAAAAAAAAAAAAAAAAAAAAAAAAAAAAAAAAAAAAAAAAAAAAAAAAAAAAAAAAAAAAAAAAAATTTTTTAAAAAAAAAAAGGGGGGGGGGGTGCATAGTACAATTTTATTTCTATCCACTTGTGTTAAACAAAATTCTCCCTTGTTGAATCAGAAGACAAAAATGTTTCCAGGCAGTGTGGAGAATACGACGAATAATGACCTTCAGACTTTGCATTGTTTTCTTGTTAGGTTGAGATTGCCTGCGAGGTTCAGAAACCACTCTTGGCACATGAGCGAGCATCACATCAGAAATTCATTGAGGTGTTGAGCCAGTTCAGTGGCAGATTACCCTCTATTGTAATTCACTGTTTTACTGGTAGTGTATCTGAAATGAGTGCCTATGTCGCAATGGGATTCTACATCGGGATTTGTGGCTTTATTTGCAAAGGTTAGTAGATCAAAGTTTGGTGTAACAGTGATCAATACATCAAATTAAACAATAATTTATCAATAACTACAGATCTAATTTATTATAAATACTCTCACTAATAATAATCTAATTAGATTTATCCATTTGGATCACATGCCAGCCCAATATATTTTGTCATGAAGGACAGCTGCCGATGGACAGTTTTTAAAAGTACATTTGAAGAATTATTTGTTTCATATCATATGCAACTCATGATTTATGCAGGTTGCACATCATGACATGGCAAAATATTCTATTCAAGACACCTATTTTTCCATTTTAGGCTTACTTCTAAAAACTAGAAATAAATGAAAGAGCATTTGACACAATTTAGAAGGAACAGGTATAGCGTAATATACATTGTAAATGACTTTTTAAACATTTGTTTTCATTTCTCTAGAGACCCCAGGCAAAGCATTAAGAGATGCCCTCAAAGAAGGTGTTCTACCATTGGACAGGATTCTTCTTGAAAGTGACGCACCTTACATGATCCCGAATGCCCCTGACAAGGAAATAGATGATGTTTGCAAGTCCCTTCTCAAGAGATGCCAACCTGGACGAAATGAGCCTTGTACCCTACCAATAGTAGCACACACTGTCGCAAAGTGTCTAGGTGTTGACGCTGAAGAAGTCGCTCGTGCCTCTGCGGAGAATGCAAGGCGGGTTTTTGATTTGAAGCAGCCTGTACCTGCGACGCAACCGACGCCCGCCGCTGTCAATGGCTCTGAATAAGCAACATTGTTTAAAGAATGATTATGAAGTTATGGAAGTAAGAAGTACTTTTTTTGTATCTCCTCAGTAATACTTCTGTAATCAGCAAAAATGGAATGCAATTCTCCTTGCAATTGCAGAAAACTTTACGACAATCATCCAACAGTATTTGGATAGCATTTATTTGTTTCTGTTTAACTAAATATAGGTTTTTGGAAAAAATATCTCTGAGCTGCTTGATTACGATGGATATTTAGTTTGAAATCAATCTTTGTTGTGATGGAGATTAAGGAGTTTTGAAAGGGAGAAATGTATTTACTCATTTACTCACTTAAAAATATATGGTTCAGCTAAGAAGTTACAAATATATTACAGTATAATTTTACATTGAAAGTTTAAGGTTGAAATTAGAAGTTCATGTTCAAGTCATGTGGTGGATATTGTGCTACACCATTTCGGATACAGAAAGGTAGATTCTCCATATATCTGGTAGATTTTTGACATTAAGGGCAAAGTTTACCTATTAAATTGACTTGCGAAAATTATTGACATATATAAATGAGTATTCTTAGAGTTTAGAAGGAAAAATTTCGAAAAGTGAATAAGAAGTTCAACACTGACTTGTGAATTATCAGTGATAGTTAAACTACAAAAATATTATAATAGGAAAGTGATGAAATGTTAATTGTTGCAATGTTTCGTTTAAGTTTTTGATCAAATAAGGTTAATAGTATAAAGAATTTTGCTATCAAAAGCTGTTATCTCTATACAATGGTAAGGAGGCAAGTGTGCATTTGATCTGCACCTTTGTGAATCAATAAGCATCAAAAATTGTTTTAGTTTTATGAGGGCTGTATGTGGGTTTGCTTGCATGTTATTTATTATGGCTCAATTTCTCACAAGAGATTTGTTTGTTGTCCAACTCCAAGCCCTTGTAATGTTTGTCTTTTGCATATTTAAGTAGTGTTCACCAAGTGCTCGTTTTTGTGTTGTGTAAAGCATACAGCCATTTCTTTTTGATGTCAGGTTTGATTTTTTGGGTCAGTCGGCTATTTCAAAATTAAAACCTGTCAATGCGGACAAAATAAGTTAGCCCAGCCAAAAATAAGGTGATTTGCCTGTTATCGTTTTTCCAGAGTTAAACAATTATAGAAAAGTTTGTAAAATTACGATGATATTGATATTAAGAATATTATACTGTTATTGAAAAAGATTTGCTGTTTTTGTTGTTGTTTCCTTTATATAGCTGAATTTCGCTGCTACAGTGAACGTCTGTTGTGTTGTGAGCCATATTACAGATGTGCAACAAACCTTATGAAGGTTTGTGGCACATCTGAAAATGTATGGAGTTTAGTATACCCTGCAAGCAGAGTTCCCTTGGATCTTCCTAGACAGTGCCTAGAAAAATCGGGAAGAGGATTTTTTTTTTCTAGGAAGATGGAAGGTAACACTGCTCGCTCGAATCCCGTACATTTCCCGTGCGTTCCGCATGGGTGCCCCCAGTGTAGTCCAATGGATGTCTTCAATGGGTTTCCGGTGCGTAAAGACCTAGCTAAACAAGGAAACGCTGTTGCGGAAACGTTGTGTCCGCAACAATGTTGCCTAGTTTAGCCAGGCTTTAACCCTAAATTTTCCTTGCCTTAACCCCAGCCTTCCCTCAAACCTCGTCCCCAGAGTGCTTTTCCCGGCCCAGAAGACCCAATACCACAGCTGTAGACTTCATTTTATTGACTTCTGGTTGAACATTGAACGAGATATTTCCTTTTGAAAAATATCAACTTTGCAACCTTTTTATCTGTTTTTTTTTTTTTTTTTATTTTTTTAACTTGGCACGATAAATTTAATGCTGCGTGCTCTTTTTGGTTGTCTTTTTTTGCCTTCTATTGGGTGAATTTCTAAATTCGAGATGTAAACGACTTTGATAACGTCTACAAATATCGTCCTTCCCCTCCCTCCCTCCCCCCCCCCCCCCGTCAAAAAAATAAACAGAGGCAAACAAAGGGAGATTAACTTGGCACGATACTTTTTTGTCTTTTTTGCCTTCTATGGGGTGAATTTCTTTATCCGAGATGTAAACGACTTTGAGAACGTCTACAAAGATCGTCCCCCCCCCCCCCCCCCCCCACCCGCCCAAAGGAAAAAAACAGAGGTTACCAACTGGTGATTAACTTTTTATTTTAATATTTAAAGTATTTTGGCCAATAACCAACCAAGAAGACTGAATATATGACAAATCGTGATAGCAACATAGCATTTGGCTTTTGTTACTACTTACATTCACAAGCCATGCGTTCTATAATCTATTTCTTCTGGGCAACAATTTACTGAAGTTTATCGTTTCTTTTATTCTACGCCAAGGGAAACTCCCTATCAAAATATGTTCGATTACAAGAAACAGCAAATTAAGAAGCTAAGAGACTTGTTAGTGTTTATAAATGTTTGTTAGTTGCCAAGTGCTTGTCTGATCTCTAAACATTCTTGCAATGTATAGTTACATTGCACAATACAGTGACAAGACACTGAAGAACATCAAAAGTAATTAAAGTCAAGAAAAGATACGTGCTAATAAGTATATACGACAAACAAGGTTGATAAAATGCTTGGTAGTTCTTGAATTAGCACTAAACTGCACAAACTACTCGAGACACCTGTACCAATTGAAGGATGCGAAAAGTAAACTACACAGGGTAAATGTCATGTAGAAAATCCAAATTACGACCCTGATGTTCAATCCATAAATGAAGTACTGAAGGAAACGATTCTTTGCGAATGCATATGCACGTTCGCCAGAGTTTAATATCAACGGTTGTTTCTCTAAAAAGGTTCCGGAGAGCGTTGATGGTTCAAATTCAGCGGCGCGGAACGGACAGCAAAACTCTGCTAAGGAAAGAAACAAGAAAATTGCATTATTTATTTTCTTTCGCAATCTTTGACACATTACATAATTGAATGTTTTCTTCCTCTGGAGACCACACCCAAATTTACTGGTAGAGGTTCATTAACTCCATTTACCATCCCCGAAGTTTGCAAGAAAGACAACATTCCTATTAATACGTTTTCTAAAATTTTACAAGTTTGGAAAAAAATTTCGTTGGAAATAAACCACACGAGTGAACTTGAAAATTTAGAAAATCGCGAGACTGAAATGGAAATTTGGTGGCATTATCTTTAAGATTTTGAGACACCCATGTAACAATGTGTTAAGGTAGAATCCAAAGAATAAAAGATTTTGGTTGTTTGGGAATCTCTAGGGCATATTAGGTAACTGTTAAGAAGCATTTTGGTATACCACCCCCCCCCCCCCCGGGACGTGAAAATGTATGAAAAACAAATCACATACACAAAGCTTGTTACCTGGACGTAAGGTGAAGAGAATCTTGGAGAATCCAGGGGGGAGTAACTCAGAAACCAGTTCGTCTGATCTGGTGCCATCATTCTGCAAAATCCCTGGGGTGTAACTGCGATGTTGGGTGGGGCACGGGCGGGGATGTGCCGCATCCGAGGAGAATAGTGAAGGTAACCATAATAAGGGTGGGGTGGGCCGGGCAGGTTTGCACACACTGGAAAAGCTCTTGGCTGTTCTTTGAGAAGATTCGAAGAGCTTTGTTTCGCATTCGAAATTTCACTTATTGTATTGGCTGGTTCCGTAGGATGTCCTGTAAGTTTTAAAACGAATTCGGCGTGTTAGAGGAGAAACATAAATGTTTAAACTTTAAGATACTATTAACACAGCGTTATTAGATTTCGTTTGGGGCAGTTTATTTTATAAGGAGGCTTATTAGCCGCTTGAAAAAAAACATTTGCAAGGCTACTTTGATTAACCCACTTGAAACTTATTCATTGCCTATTTTTTTATACCGTGGAGACGTTAGAAGACATTGTTTGAAGATCCGAGTTGAACAGCTAGATCTGACCGAAACGAAAAAAAGTGGTAGTTCGCAAAGTGAAATTTAAAGTTAAATTGCGAGAGTTAAGCTTTTGTTTAAAAAAAGGCGAAATAACTGGATCATGCGTTTCAGTGCGTTGTTGTAAACCCAGTTAAGCTTAATTAAACATGCTGAAATGTACATGAAACCGGCTAAGAGAACATTTTCACTGAAAATGATCATTTACATCTTTACTAAACATGTTTAAGACAACCTGTGCATTTTGACAGTTTAATTTTTTTTCTTTTTTAGTTTATTTCTACTGAAGTGAGATAACGCTAAGTGTAAAGAATTGATCCTGGCATTGTTGTTGATTTTGGGTGAAACGGTTATTTGGCGACAAATATTACCAAAATCAAAACAGACAAATAAGACAACGTCAAGTTTAAAATGTAAGCTTAAGTTAAGCATACCCTATGACAATCGAAATAAAGCTTTAAAAACTTTTTTCAGAAAGCGAGTTTTTTTGGCCGGTAGTAATCGTCTTGTGGAGAGATTTTTAAAAATCATTTAACTTACGGTTTGTGCATTTTCAAAAACTATTTGCAGTGGTAATGATCGGTCGCCGCCCTATTTTGAAACTTTTTTAGCGCAATCAACCCTTCTTGTTTCTGCCCAAAAAACGTAAAGTCTTATTTTTCCAAGCTTCATTACTAATGAAGAAAACATCTACAGTCCGACTCAAGGCTTGAGCTTACCTTTCCCAGCTAAAGTCGAAGTCGGCAAAGCATCTGCCATTGTGGGGGCGATCAAAGCTTCGTCTGTGTTTTTCTTCTCCACATCTTCGACCTTCTTCACCTTGTTTGAAGGGCGTTTTCTCCTTGTGGTTTTTCCACGGATAACCTCTGCTTGACGTCCTGGTTTTATCGCTAGTCGTCTTCTTTCCAAGATCAAGGCACAGTGCTTACAGTTGCATTGTTTGTACGGGCAAAGATTTCTGTGACCTTTCAACGGAACAGGATAGATGCCATGATTTCGGCAGCGTGTGCATTTGGGCTTCTGTCTGGAATCCACTGCGATGTTCGAATTCGACGTCGAAAGCATAATCGTTCTGTACTTACAGTTATTGCAAATAAGGTTCCAAACAGATCTTTGAATAAAAAAGTTACAGCTAAACAAGTCGCCGGGTTGAAACTGACCGAAATGAAGAAGCCTTGATAGGGCAGGGCTTTCAAATAGCATACTTAAAATTTGATTGACAGCTTACAACGGCTGCTCACACTGCAAGATTTCCGAAAAACACTCTAAAACTGCGACGTATGCCTTTCACGAGGAATGTCTGCGTTAAAATTTTACACTTTCCGTTTTGATAAATGACATACATTGCAAACACAGTACCCCTGAACTTTATTGAGTTAAATTTTTAAATCAGTGAGCGTGGGAAAGTCCCATCCTGAAAACGACCAAACATCTGTAAGCAACTCCTTATAAGGTAAAAGTGAAGCCCTTTGAAGTCCCACGACAACATGCTTTAGTGGCCTTGGCTTTTTCCAAAGGAAACGAAAAACACTAGACGCAAATAAGACCTTTTAAAAAGTAATTTTGCGTTCTATACAGGTTTGAACAGTGTTCAATTCACTGAACCTTTAGCTCATAAAACTCTGCGTATTTGATCAGATGATCACCACGCAAGCGAGAACATGTCGGCCGGTGACGTAGGCAGACCACCGTAGTGCATCAATTTTCTCACGCCTGGGACATTAATTCAGGCATTAATTAAGTCAACGTCACAGCTTTTCAACGTCTTGTTTGACAATTCAAAGGTCATGGGCATTGCCAAATATTAGACAAACATCAGGAATAAGTTGAATATTGAACGATTTATTTTCTTTTGTATTTTTTCTACTGTCCGTTTTCGATTTTTAATTTTTTCTTTTAAATGGGTGCTGCCCATCTGTCAGAACAAACCAATGGTGACATTACTTAACAAATAATATCAGGAGCCGGGCTCCTGACAATGTTTCGATTGTTTCTAACAAAATTTAGCTCAGCTAAGCCTACAGTTACTGTATGAGCAAAAGAAACTCAAACTAAGAAGGATCATTGGGATTTGATTATCAACTTTTCTCATCTAAACGCTCGATTAAGGGGGGTGGGGGCGGGCCCGGGGAGAGGGTGGGTAGTTGTCTTGGGTACGTACCCAAGACCATACGAACGAGCTCTCAGTACTGTTTATCGTTCTACTTGGCAGGTCTTCTGTGGCTTTAGTTTTCTTTTATTTCTTTCTCGGCCCGAGGACCAACACCAAGACCAATGGATAGGGAATGCGTTTCCATACAATCTATGGACACAGCTCGTGTTTTTTGGTGGTTTTTCGCAAATGGCGTGGCACAATTTTTAAGTTTCATATTTTAATAGTCCAGCTGAGATCAACGAGTATTATCTTATGTTTTGTACTGAGTCTTACATATCAACATGTATCAGCGCTCAGTCGTAATTAGATAACTTAAATTAAATTTTCATATAAATGGCTCGAACCTACCCCGCCTCCGGGCCACGCCTATGAACATTTTTTTACGTTACACGAACTTGATCAAAACACTAGAAAGTTTGGGAGAGGTTTTACTCATGTAAGTATTTTCAAATTCTTCCAACTCTCTAGAAAGTCTTGCATCAGGCAGTGTTTTAATAGGAAGCAGCTAACAAAAAGAAATAATCCGTCAGAACCACGGCCTCGTGTAAAACGACTCCACACTATCAGATATCAAAACTACACGTTACAACAGCTTGAACGTTGGAATGACATGTGATCCGATCGTGTGTAAGTGCAGTGGGGAATTTGTTTGGGGCTTTCAGGCTCCAGAATATTCGAAAAGCAGATTTTTTTGGTTCAATTGTGGGGTATAACAAAGCATTTCTACTAACCAGCTACACGAGAATGAGCAAATTGTTTCCCCTTGTGATCTTGAGGGGTTTTAAAACAAAATTCCGTTATTTTTGGGGCCATTGCACGAGTAACTTCTACAACTTGATTGTCCATAGCAGGCTTTTATGTAAAAAAAAAAATGGCGGTGACCCTTTTGACTAGATTTAGCGACGGTAGCATGCAATTTACCTCTCTTGAACGGAAACTTGGGGCCCTCAACCTCCCTCCCCACTATAGTTTAATACAGAGGACATACACAAAGCAACTTCTTTCGTAGTGACGTTTTTATTCAGTAGAACTCCGGCAAAGAACTAGAAACGGTTCAATATATCAAGCTGATGGTCTGCAGTTGTAAAACTCTTGGATACAAACAAGGGAAGACTTGGTCACTGCAGTCAGCAGTCTCTTTCGAAGTCGAGTTATGTCTGGGAAGTTACGCAACACTTTCATGCGTGACAACCCTACAAAACGGCCAGGGAGATTACGCCGGGTGTCACGATCTGGCTTTATGCAACCCACTAACACAGTGTTACAATTTCACTTTCAATATTTTACAATAAGGAATCAAAACCGACTTGTAACTAATAATACAGCGTCCAGTTTTGTGTCGCGAGTTTTATATTATTGCCCTCATTTCTTTCACTTCTTCTTCTTTTTACTCTTTTTTCTGGACGGCGATCTTGATCGGGATCTCGATCGCTTCTTTCGGGACGAGCTTTTCTTGACGGGTGTTCCACTCCGTGATCTCGAGCGTTTACGCCTCTGCTTGCCACCCGGAGAACGGCTTCGGGATCGTGACCTCCCGCGCCCGCGGGATGAACTTCGACTGCGGGATCGTGATCGTCTTGAATTTGACGGTGAAGGTGTGCGCGACTCGTAATGCTTTAATGACTGAGGACAAAAAGAGAAAAATCAGACGTTTACAGCACTGTTTTGAACCAACGAGAGAGCGAAAGCTTGGATGAGTCAATGCACGAATAAGATTTTTAAAATTTAAAACAGCTAAAATACCTGAAGCGACAATGTCAATGGCGATCGTGACCTGCTCCGTGCGGGAGATCTCGAGGTCGAGCGACTTTCAGAAGACTGGGACCGACGACCTTTTTTCTTGGACGATGGGGACTTGGAACGACTGCGAGACTTCTTTCGGCGGGAGTCCGCTGGAGAGTTGGTATGGCTGCTCCCCTTTTTCTTTTTCTCTTTTGTTTCTTTTGGTTCAATAGCCTAGTGAATAGAAATAGGTAATCAAAATATGGATTTGACAACCCTAACTCAAAGGGAACCTCCTGTCTTACGACAAGTTGACGACGAATTGTTTGAAACAATGCCTAAAGTGCAAATTTTACAGAACAAGGGAGAAAGTATAAGATAGTGGCTTTTAAATTTTCCCCGCGCCGCCATTTTAGATTTTATGGCGTGTAATGGTTGTCGAATTGTTTCACACAAAAGATGCTCTGCTTCCTAACAATAGCGGCAACCATTGCACGTCATAAAATCCAAAATGGCGGCTCGCGGGAAATTTTAAAGCGATAATCTATCCCACTTGCTATTGCTATTGAATGCTATTTCTCCCTTGTCTTGTAAAACTTGAAATTTAGGCATTATTTCAAATAATTCAACGTCAACTTGACATAAGGGTGGAGGTTCCCTTTAAAGAAAAACGTTTGGAAGTGCTGACTAACATTGAAAGAAAAATATGACAAACAAGTTAAATTCGCAAAAAAAGAAAGGAAGGAGCAACTCAAGGGGAAAGGAAAGGCACGCGGCAGCAGGAGGCACGATCGCGGGGGCAAGGCGCGAGATGCGGGGAGGCGGAGGGAGCGCCGTCCTCGGAGGAAGAAGAGAAGATCGGAGGGGGAGAACAGACCATCAAAATGAATTGGGACTGTTGATTTTTCTTTGTTACAACTCATATAAATACCCCATCCCGAATCACACCAGACATAACTTATATTATCCTAGCGGCAGCACTCGGCCGCGCGGAATCTCCCTCACACACAAGCACGCAAGAATCCTGCATTCCCAAACAAAATCCATCCAAAGACGGCGCACCGACGGAAAGCATCAACAGTGATAAACGAGCCCTCGCATTACCCCGCAGGGCGGAAACACGCGATCCGCTACCGCGATGACGGCATGCACCCACGATTTCTTGCCTTTGGGACAAACATAGCTCTCGATTTGATATTATAGCGTGCTTTTTTTTCACTTATCACTTCCCCTGATGAAGGCAATTTGCCGAAACGGGGACATTGCGGATATTTTACGAACATTCTACAAAAATTTTTAACAGAGTAACGTTTTTATTTCTTATGAATCACCACCTGGTCAGGTCCATTTTAAAAGTAAATTCGCATTTCGAAAAAAAGTAGCTGCCAAATGTTTCTCACCTCAAGTAACTTGGCCCTGTACACGTCACACTGCTGAGCTATGTTGCTTGCTCCTTTTGCTTCCAGTTTCTGGGCGTGCTCTGCAACTTTTAGTTCGATCTCCCGAAGCTTTCTTCGTCTGCTTTCGTCGATTTCCGTGGCTCGCGGAGTTTCTACGGAAGGCGTCGCCTGTTCTTCGGGTCTGCTCGGAGAATCTTCTTTGACAGGAGGTCTAACGAACGCATGGAATAAAAGAATTTGTTACTTTCAGTATTACAAATAATAACGATTAGTAACCATAAGTGTGAAACAAGTTATTAGATAGCTCGAACACTTGTTTTCTTCATTCGGCAGGCCAGGCCGGAGAAAGTGACGTCTGTTTCTCATTCTTCGTGCAATACCGAAGAGTTTCCGACGCTAATCATGGAACGGGCACTAACGAGCACAATGAGGTAGCTACGTCAGTTTGACGTCATTAAGTCTAGTTACTTAGCAACCTCTGACGATAAGAAAAGATCGCGGGCTCGGACGAGATTTTATTTTTTCAGGATCACAATGAAGTACTTACTTTGATGGAGGCTCGCGTTCTTCAATTCTCTCCCAGTCGGGCCGATCCCATTTTGACGCAACGTGAGGAACGTCTGATCAAAGAAAGAGCAAACAAATAGAAACTTAGTTAAAATGGATCCAGTCACATCTTCGTTTCGTTTTAGGTATAGGTAGAGGGTAAATGGGGGGGGGGGGGGGGGGGGAGTCTCCCGTCCAATCTAGATCTCAGTCTAAGACAAATAGTACAAGCATGAATCACAGTGGTCTCAGTGCTTACGATCAAAGGTAAACTTTGCTCCCAGCTTTCTTTTGTTGGCTATTTTGTTTTGTGACAAGCTGATTTACCAATTTGCACTCGAGTTATTAAAGAGAAATACTCTCATCGTGCTTTCTTACCTTTGTCGCGTGACTTGTCTGGAGTTTTCTTACTGTCCACTGAGGTGAGAAAAAGTGAAAAAAAAAAATACATAAAAAACTTAATAAAAAAGTGATGTGTGGGTAAATTGAAGTGCTAGTGAATGAGGGTTGTCAATGGAAATCCCAACAGGAAATTTAGCTTAGAAAGGGGAGTGAAACCTCACAAAGCAAAGAAAAATGTTCTATCTCGCTGGGATTCACGCTCATAACCTCTACAATAATTTATCTTCCTTCACACATCCTTATTTTGTAATTCTATTTGAAAAAAAAGAACTAAAGGACGTCTGTTTTGCAACGTACAACAAGCAAATTCTTGAATGATGTTAATTTGTCACGAGGTGGAACGACGGCTATGAGCATGCACAGAGCATCATTTGTTGGCCAGGGACATCGTCATTCAAACCAAACAAAAGGAAAGTAACAATGAACAAAATGATAACAAATCTAACACGCATTCAACTGACATGCATGCATGTCCCCGCGCTCACGCACGCCTTCACGCATGCTTGCACGCGCTCACGCACGCACACAGGCAAAACCTTACTTGGCGTTCCATCGATATCATCACCAGACAATGGCACCCCATCAATATCAACTGGTTTCAAGGGGACGCCATCGATGTCTTTTGACTTTATTGGTACACCATCAACGTCTAAAGGTGCTCCGTCCAAATCATCGTTGTTTTTACTAAAGCTTCCATCTAGTGGATATAGAGACTTGAGGGGTTGGTCCACCACCTAAAGCAGGATAATCAAAAACAGGAAATCAGTGAACACTCCTTCGACACAGTACAGGCAAGACTGTACTTTAATTTATCAAGTTCTTTAAGTCTGTTGCAAGCCTGGCAACTAACTAATGGTGCTAAATTCCGTCTTCTGCAGCATTTGGGACTAGAAGTTTTGCTACTCCCCCGAATGGGATCTTAATTACAACCCTTTACGCTCACCCCTCCTACCATTTTAGTCCAGGGCTTTATTTCGATTACAATGAATTTTCAACAATGCACAATGTATGCTCTCAAGTGTACATCATAATAATTGCGTTATAAAATGTTCAAGATTCAAGTGGAGCTGTGATCAAATAAGAGGGAATTAGAGGGAAAATCAGTGTGAAATTGCGTGTACATGTGACAGCATGAAAGATCACTGTTTTCAGCTTGAAGATGCAAGTTCATCGGAAATTTTGCTGAAAATGTTCAAAATGATCATGAGAATTCTGCCAATTTACCTAAAAACAAAAACAAATACGACATAGGAAGGTCACAAAAAGGAGCCCCTGATCATCTTAGGGAAACATCTCGAGTAAGAAGAATTTATAGCTTATCTAGCTTACCTCTGGTTGACTGGGTTTTTCACTAAGACCCAAAAATATATTCTGGAGATCATACAAGAAATCTGGAGTGTAAACAGCCCAGTCCATCCATGCTGCAATACAGCGCAAAACTTGTTTCTGAAAAAATAAATTAACAAATTACAGTCATCTTGTAGCAATGAAAATTAGCACTCACTCCTTACCCAAGAGGTTTTAATTTTTTGGGGGACAAGAAATTGTAGAATTTTTAGTTTCTACATTGCTAATCCCTTCCCTAACTAGTGACTGTAAAAAATAGTTTTCAAGCCTGTCATAATCTGCTGATTTATTCTAAGAAATCTTTCCTGTGTTACTACTGCATCAAAACCCTAGGATTTCCAATGTCACTCCCTGGAAATTGCTATATTACTCCAAAAATCACTGGGAAACATTTCATTACACTAAATTTTGGTACCACCGGAAAAATCCTTTATGGATGCCCTATGTTGTCCCCCAATTTTGTAGTAGTAAGTACCCCTGGGATAACCTTCCTGGAATGCCCAATGTTTGCGTGCCTCATCAAAAAGACTAGGTCGAGCTACGTTGTAGTTTCTGCAAATCACAAGCTGACAATTTTTTCTCTGATGACTGGAACATGTTTCAGTGCTCACAAAGGGCAGGACCATAAATAATATATCAAAAAATATATATATATCAGAGTTTTGACAAACTTACCCTAAAATTTTCAGCTTTCATGCGAGCAATGATAGCTTTGAAAGAAGCACTAAGGTTACCAAATATATCAGGGAGCAGGGTCTGAAACCTGGAACAAAAAAAAAGTTCTCACACTGTGTTCTAATCTTAACTACCGGTATTCAGTAGCATATATTATAAACTAGTTGTAGTTGTTTATCGCAGGGCATCAACAAAGAGTGTTTGTGTAGACAATTTCAGTCTGTAAGCTCAATTTATCTCAAAAGATTTTGGTTATTTAACTTGCAAACTTCTTTAACTGGTCACTTTACAGTAAAGTTACAATAGTGGAGAAAGAGGACAAAGCAGCTTACCCTTTTCTGTAGTATGACACATTTGGTACTTTAACAGAGCAGTTGTGCAGAATATCTGACACCAGGTACAACCGCGCAACCTAAAAGGAAAAATAGCCATGGTTTAAGGTTAAAGTCTGACTTCAAGTCTAGTTGGCTTGTCATGCTGATGCTGATTTCCAAAGCAAAGCAATTGAAGTACTTCAACCCCTTCCCCTAGTTGGGATGCTAGTCCACTGTAGGTTTTAATACCGCTAATCTTCTGTCAGACCAGCGCTTACACCTGCCCAGAAGGTCACCACGTCTCACATGAGAAATCCCTGTTGTTGACACTTTTCCTACACTATTCCTGTCAACTTTGCAAACAATGTTTCTTCACACATTGTTTGCACTCAGACCAACTGGTCCACACCACTGAATCTTATCCCAGTTTCTGTAACCTTTAACATGACTTGGTAAATTCTTACTCACCTTGACCTGTAATGGTGTTTCCAAAATTGACAATGACTCAGCAATGCATTCCACAACCTGTGAAACATACAGCAAAAAAAAAAACATTACAATTAACACTCTTTGATCATAAATGATAATAAAGAGCAAAGCTTCCTTTGAAAATATTATTTTTTTTCCTCCCTTTTTTTTTTTTTTTTTTTTTTTTTTTTCTTTTTTTTGAATTTTTTTTTCTCTCTTTCTCAAAAATTTTTTTTTTATATAAAAAAAAATTTTCCAAAAAAAAAAATCTGGCAAAAAAGCGAAAGTTTTTTTCTATTGGCTGGCTTTATTTTTTTTTTTTTTAGATTAATCCACCGCAGCGGGCTAAAATATATTTTAGCCCGCTGAATTCTCCATTTTAGCCCGCAAAATACGCCACAATGCCCGATGAAATGATTATAATAGAGGATGATGACTGCACCTTCAGCTTAAGGCAGTAATATGACACCCAAGTACCTTTTCAACAATACATACATCACTACATAGTAAGCTTCTAACAGCAAAAAAGTGTTTCAACAAAATGTTTAAAGTCAACTCCCGCCTTGCAGACACCTTTCTAGTATGGACACCCCATTATTACAGACAGGCGTTAAAGTCTTGACAAACAAAAATTACTGAACATAACTTTTGCTTCTACTATATGGACGTCCTCTATAACAGACACCAAATTGTGGTCCCTAAAGTGTCTGCTATAGAGTAGAGTTGACTGTATTAGGACATGTCAGCCCAACAAAGTTTGCACATTTTGTACATGTCTTATCTCACACTGGTTACCAGTAGTTTCCTCTTACATCTCCTGGCTATTGAAGGATCAGTTAAGAAAAAAATAACTCAAAAGTTCTTTTTAAATTACCTCCTCAGCGCAGTCTGCATGATTAACACAGAACACCATGCACTTAGCAATTTTTGCCCTTTCTGGTGTTAAATCCCTCAACATGTCCTCCAGTTTATCACGTTGTCTGCAACAAGGAACATGTAAAAACAATATTGGTAACAGTTTGAGGTTTTGTTTTAATTCAAGGCATTTTGTATACATCAACAAACTTCATACATATTATGATTACAAATGCATATCATGCCCTATGACCTTAATGGATCGATTTCTCTTATTGTTAGTGACAGCTCTAGTTTGGCAATAGTCAACTACTGCTGAACTGGGTTGTTCAAAGCATGATTTTAAAAGCTAATCCAGGGTTAGCGTGAATTTTGATTTCAGCTTTTTAACTTTTCAGTGAGGTTTTCTATTTATATCTTCTGTCCTCCATTTTTGACATTGACTTAACTCGAACTCCACAAAACATAAGCAATAAAAACACTATTAAACAAGAGAAACTGAACCCTCAATCAACTTTTAATCCTGGGTTAGTGTTAATCAGCTTTTGAACAACCCGGCCCAAATGACTAATGCTAATGCTAATGACTAACAGTTGGCAAGGGGCTGAAGAGGCCAACCCTTACCTATTAGATAGAGAAGCCTTCCTGCTACTTGCTGCTGTGGATGACGGAGCAGCACTGCTACTACTGCTGCTACTTGAACTTTGTGAAGAAGGTGCCGTTGTTGTTGCTGTCTCCTGTGGCGGTGGTACTAATGGTGTCTCCACTTGAGGTACGGGTTGTTTATTGGCGTTAAAAGCTGCAGCACTCATGGTGTATTGATGACACTGAGGAGGTTTCCACACTGAACCATTTTCAAACATTTTGAATTTTTCTGTCTTCCACTTTGTTGGGGAATCACCCTGGATTTGAAACAATATATAACTATTGTTTTTTTTTTTTAAAAAAAAGGGATTAGATTATCTAGAAAATAAATGTCTTGCAGAACCACACAAAGGTGAGGCTGAAGTGGACTTTTGGGGAGTAGGTGTTGAAGGTTTGAGTTTTGCTCAAAGTTGTTCTGTATAATTTTCTCTCAGTAATGGTAATACTGTTAGATGGGGATTTTCCATGGATAACGTTCTTCATCCTTTGAAGAACCAAGACCAGCTATATAAGAATTATTTTATTATTTCAAATAGAAAGGCTTTAGTCTAGAAGTTTAGTGAGGGAATGAACAAGATTAGTAATGTAGTGGAATTAACTATCTTATTCAGCAATATTGCGTTTAGTCTTGTTTTAGCTAGAGTCCTTTCTAAACTGTTAGACCCAACCCTTTCGCCGGGCTTTTGAAGCTTAACAAATTACTAATCTTCTTTCTGGTTTCACTTTAACTTAATTGCAAAAAGAACTGAGTTTGTATGTAATTTTCATACATGTGTGCACCCAGGAAACAAACACAGTATAGTCAAGCAAAATAAAACAAACCTGAAGAATGGAAAACAGCTTCCATCGGTAATAAATGTGTTCTGGACTCTGGTTGTCAAACAAGAACCTGATGATGATGAAAAATAAAAAAATTTACACCTAATTAAAAAATAAAATAAAAAAATCCAATTGACTTTTTTTATTTACAAGATCATTTTGAAGTTTAACTCGTTAAAACTAAAAACAAATACCAGATCTAAACCCTGTCTAAACCTTACATGAAAACTATTATATTATTAATCATGTTTCAACTTTATGTGTGCCGAACTAAAGCACCTCACCTGTACATAGGATTATTCAACTCCTTGTTCATAATCATGGCCTCAAACATGGGTCCCTCACGCACCACAAACTCAACCATACGGTGAACGAGGCACAGCAGATTCCTGTTGGAATTACCATGGTTACCACAACAACAAACAACATGTGAAAGTTAGTGAAAATCACCATGAAATCAAACATGGTTAGGGTTCAGTACAATGCTAGAGAAGATGCCTACAGTTGCCAAGATGCAAATTCTTAACACTTTTCCCCCCCCCCCAGATGAGAAACAATAGTCATGAAATCTAAAAAAGATTATGTGTAATGTATCTCGCTGGGCCAGATAGTAAATTGTCTACAGCTTTTTAAGGAAGATCCATATATTTGTCTTTATCTTTTTTCAAGGAATTGCTTCATTAAACATTACACATAGTCTCCAAAACAAAATGAATGATTCTAACAGGGGCTAGGCCATGCTATCGTAGGCAATTCTATACAGACATAACTGGACTTTAAAGCAAAATAATAAAAAAAGAAAAAAAAAATGATTACAAAAAACCCCCACAGATATTTGCAAGTTTTAAGAGGGGCAGATAATCATGGTCGAACATGATTTTAATGTATTGTAAAATGTGACCTCATGACAGATAAGTAAAATCTGACTTGTGATCCTTCTAAATTTCTAATTTAGCACTACTGTTACACATGTTCCACTTATAACTTATCATGGAAGAGTGTTTGTCTGAGGAAGTTATCCATGGCCAATATGTTTGTTTCATTCACACTTTTGAGCAAGGTTAAAATAAAAAATTGCCATAAATAGCATGGGCTAGCCCTCTTTCATGAAGAAGGAAGATTCTAAGTTTATTCACAATCTTAAGGTAATAAGCTGAAAATCCCAGCAAAAGAGACTGTAAATTTCTTTCGTAAAATCAGCAAACACAAGGTAATCTTAAGAAAGTGAACACAGTTTTGAGTTTTAAAACCATGTTTTGGATAAGGTGTCAACAATCAACAGTTTTTAACAAAATAAAGCTGCTAGTAGCATTATTTGCTTGCACAATGCTAATTAAAGTCTGATCAAGAACAGTGCCGCTTTTTCAGAGAGGCAATGTTCAGTTGGTCAAATGCCAAAAAGACAAAATTAATGGAGATTTCCAAACAAAAAGTAACAATAACTAACAGATGAACACTACCCTAAATCTAAAGACAAAGTAATAATTACCATATAATAGTATAAAAATGTACAGACATTATAGCAAGTTGAAATATGTATCAAGTCCGCCACAAGGTCGCCTTGGAAAACACATCAGCCAGGGTATTCCACAAGGGAATAACAAAACAACAGTGAATTTTCATTAAAAAGGTACCTTTCCGTCGGGATTACAACTTTCACGACCGCATTGGCTAAGGTCTAAGAGACAATTGCCAAAGACTTTGTGAGTATTGAGAAAAAAGCCAACAAGATGTATATCTAAATTAACATAATACAAGTTGTGCTGAATGAACTGGATGGAAACTTGTTTACAAATGCATGCATTCAAGGCTATGATACAATTCTACCACAGGAATTCTTGATTTATGAAAATTAATAATATTTGCCTTAGGAAAATAAAGAATCCATATTATTTCAAAGGAGAGAGAAAACAATCCTGCTGAAAGTTTTCTTTTTCAATAAAGAGTTTCTCATACAGAGCTTTGCATGCTCATTAACATACAAACACCAATAACAAGATTACATTGTCAGAAATAATTATGTCCCCCTCCCCCCACAAAAAGCAAGTATTAGATTATTAAATAACAACCAGAAAAGACTTTGTCTTTGACATTAAGAAATATACAAAAATTACTGATAAATGCCAATTTAATAATTTGTCAAAAAGAAAGGTATGATGAGGGCTTTTGCAAGAAAGTTTCAAACAATTTTTCTAAAACTTACCAGGAAAAAAAATTAAAAAATTAAGTTAGTAATCTAATTATATTGTGAGATGGTTTCATATTAGTTAGCTAATGACAACTATGCCCTGCCTTAATAACTCTTCCTGTACATGTACCCTAAGTCTACAAGTTTCAGAAAATACCAAGAGAATAGAAGTCTGGGATCGAGTCTGAGAACACAACATTTTCCCCAGCTCATTTTCTCTAAGCCCAAATCACAAGTCTACTTATGTATAAAATCTCTTGGGCTAAACCAAAGAAACTAATATATAAGTACAGAAGACTGTGGCAGTTATTTTTCCAAAACTCACCTCCTTATCAAAACCATTGGCATCATGATCACGTGTTGCTTCCTCACCCCCTCCCTGTAGGGGAGGGGCATTGGAATAGTCATCTTTCTTTTTATCTGGCTGGGCATTGAATGGCAAGCCTGATGGGGGAGGGGGAGTGGTGTCTTCTTGCATCTCAGGGGGGATATAGATAGGGTGGGGTGGTATGGGGACACTTTTGCCCCATCCTAACTTCATCTCATATGACATGACTTCTTTCCCTGTTACAAACAAAACATAATAATAATAAGTAAAACAAACACTCAACTAAGCAAAGCTTTATTTCTGAGAGTAAGACAGTAGAACATGCTGGACTGTGATAGTAAAGGAAATACCGGTACTACACAAGTAACTTTTTGCAGGGTTGTTTTAATTTTTCAGTGGAAATAAATCATACCATTTAATTGAATCTCTTATGAAAAAATACTAAAACCCAAAGTGAAACAAAAACACCAAAACTAAATGTAAGGAAATGGTTAGGTTTCACTCTATTTTGCTTGGTTAGCTTCCACTCTGGTTTGCTTGCAGTTAGCTTTCCTATTTGTTGGTTAGGTTTCATTTTGTTTTGTTTCTTTTTGGTGTTTTATTCGTTTCAGGGTTTAGTACATGCCAGAAACATGACTAAGACTTTGGCAGATAGTTTAAAGAGGTAAGGTGAAAGAGGGCGATGTGCCTTGTCTGACACCTCTTTAAGCCACCTCTTTTGGCTTAAAGAAATTGTTCATTTACCCTAGGTTAACAGTGAGTTACAAACTTGGCGAAGAATAATAATTGCACTATGGCCCACATAACAACTTTAAAATGTTCTGTCTACATTCAACTCTCTCTAAACGGACACCTCTATAAGACGGACGCCTCTTTAAGACGGACACCTGGTGTTGGTCCTGTCCCTGACTGTTTTTCAGTCATTTTACTGTAACTAAACTCCCTATAAGACAGACACTTCTCTAAAACAGAAAGTTGGAGCCAGTCCCGACAGTGTCCGTTTTAGAGAGAGTTGACTGTATACCAAATACCCTAAGGCTGTACATAAATTTAATTCAACTCTTTCCAACCTTTTAATGCAGTCAGAGCTTTTTCACCATCTTTTCTTCTCATGTAGGCAACAAAACCACAGTTTCTGTTCCTTGCCTTCTCCTCCTCAGTTCTTGGCCACATTATTTTTACACTGGCCAGAGGTCCATACTTGCCAAAGAGCCGCATTAACATCTCTTCAGTCATCTAATGAAATTAACAGCCCAGTTTACATTGCTGTAGAACCTTTTAAGGTCATTGCCCTTTATTGCATTGTGCATCCTTACTGCACAGAATCTTACACGTAAATAGCGCCCGCACTTAAACAAAATGGTGGCTTTTTTCTATGCCTCTTAGTCCATAAGAAAATTTTTTCTCACATTTTGGATGTAGCGATCAAGTTCTTTCTGTAAAATGAAAACAGATTAATTCCTATGTTTGAAAAATAAATTATCACTGGAAATGTGTACTTTGCCAGTACTCACGGGGGGGGGGGGGCGGGCGCTAAGGGAATAATAAGGGAATTATGCCTGGTGTATACAAGGTCTTCCTGTTCCTAAACAAAGGGACCCCCAACTTTTTTAATCAACAAGTGGCAAAGTTTGGTTGAAAATCTATGTTCAGTTCTATTTCAGTTCCTTAAACGCAAAAAAAAATATTTAAAATAAGAGAAGGCCAAAAAAGGGCAATGACCTAAAACTTAAAGTATAGTTAAATTAATGGATAACAAGAAGCTTGACGAAGGATAAAACTTTACAGTCAAGCAGACAAATCAAGTAGCTTGATTTGTTTATTTTCATTTTTCCATTTTTTTAATACTGCCATGAAAGTTCACAAAATTGCTTAATATATACATCTGTCATGTCTTCCTACATCTTTTCATAAATTGCTAAAAATACTTATTCAGATATCTACTATTGAAACACTTTCTAATAAATTTATACATCACTCTATGCAATGCACTGCATGTATAATATTGAACTAATGAGCAGAAGCCTCATAGAGTATATTTCAAAAACACTCAATAATAATAAAATTATTTTTAACAATTTCAACTTACTGTTGGATTGATATTCCCTATATACAAGTTTGTTGTGCTTGGATCCCCAGTATCATGTGAACCATAAGAATAGCTATCCTCTGTAAAATAAAACAAATGTGTCCACATATTAAACTTCAATTATTACTTACTTGTACACCTAAACTGGCTTTAAAACCTGATCACAGTTTGCTCTAAAACACATTAGAAAGGGATTCTCAGATATAACATTATTTCCTACATTGCAATAATCAAAGGCACAACCCAAACTTTCACCAAGGATTTCTAAGTTCCCATTCTGAAATGAAGTACAGATCTGCGTACTAGAAATTTATAGCACAGTTTTTCAACATTTATTACTATTAACTACTTTATAGAAAAAATTCTTTGAAAGTCCAGGTGCATTTGGAACATAGCTGATTTAGAAACAAATCTGTGCTAAAGTTTTCATAATTCTTTACTGTACCCTACCAAAACTTTTGACTAGTAAGTCGGCGACTGCCCAGACGAATGTCTTTTTTAATTTTGTTCTGTTTTTGAGACAGCGATTCTGACTTGAACAAAGCAATAAAACAGAGAACAGCTTGATAGCACAAAAGCGCCGGTCCATACCCTTTGAGGGCGCAAGAAGAGAGGGTGCCATAGTTTCAAGAACTTCTTTAGGAATATCTGCTAAATCTCCCTTCTTGATTTTGTGCCTGATCTCTCGTTCCTTCTGTTGCCTGTTGAAATGGAGAAAAATCAAGGTAAAGGTTATAGAAATAATTACCATTCTGTGACAAAAAAATGCCAACAGTATGAACTACTCAATTGTGTCTGCTGCATTTGTTACGTGTGCAGACGCAACAGAAGGCTGTAAAAAAGTGCGACAACTACAAATGGGATTTGCTGGTGACATTTCACTTTGGATTCCATTATAGGACCAGGTACATGAAGTATTTTCTTATACCTAGCAGGGATGTATCTAAGAAACAAGAAGCTCACAAAGCTTAGAACTCAGCCTGGTAGCTTGATTGCTGAGGAAACCTGGTGTTTACGTGAAATGCACAGTGCAGCATAAGTAAAACCTTTGGAAAAGCAGTCTTGCCAGTCACTTATTAAATGTCCACAACAGTATATGAAATTACACGGCTGGCTCTTGGATACATTCTTGATCTTATTGTTCCTTTTCAGTATGCTCCTGAAGGCAGAATATCAGGTTTGTCTGGTTCATTTGGCCATGGTTCGTAATTTGGTGAGATGCAGTAGGGCCAAAATACCCATGGCAAGAACAGTAACAGGTTGGGAGGTTTGCACCTCATGGCAATTTCAGCAAGTTGATAAAGTTCCTCCCTCTTACAAATCAAATGGCCAATTTACCTTTTTAATTCTTCTTTAAAAAGTTCTAAATTGCTCTTTTTCTTTTCTTTCTCCTTGCCCTTTTTCTTTAATTCCTGAAAGAAATTAGAAAACCTCTTTAACTTTGTTGTGTATACGACATTTGTAACAGCACTAGTAAACAATATCAAGTGCTACAATTCAAATTTTTGTTTTATATTTTTGCAAACATTTCTGGATTTTTTCTTGACTTACAATAAACCCCGGGGCTTTTTTGGGGGGCTTTTTCCCTTTTTTCCTTTTTTGTTTTAAGCAAAGTGAAAGACCATTGCAGTAAAGTACTCAACTTACAGCAGTTGGGAAAATCAAGCGCCTTTGAACAAAATTTTTCAGCGCTCGAATGTCGGAATCGAACCCTTGACCTCTGCGACACTAGTGCAGCGCTCTAACCAACTGAGCTATCTACCAGCCTTCTAACTGGGAGCTGGTCACTTTTGAGTTTGTAATATACCCGTGGATTTTTGGAGAAGATATGAAATGAATATATGAAATTCATATATTTGTACTGCGGATATACATTTCAAGCAAAGTGAAATCTTCTTGTCCCATCCACGTGTATATTAAGAACTCACTTATACAAGCATGTTTCTTCCCATGCTTGGCTTGATAGCTCAGTATTTGGTTAGAGCACTGCACTAGTATCACAGAGATGTCATTGTTCGATTCCTGTTCAATGCCAGAATTTTTTTTTTTCAGGCTTTTCTCAACTGCTTAAGTTGAGTACTTACTGCGATGTGTCTTTCAGTTGCTTAAAATGTATATCCGCAGTACAAATATACTTATGAATAATGCATGTTATATGATCACAATTTTATAAAACCAAGTACACACCAGCTTGGGGGGTGGAGCCAATTCAGTCTTAATTTTCTGTTCCATAACAGTTGCAGATAGCTTTGCCATTGGCTTGTACAATGCGCCAGCTTGCAATGAAGCAGTTTCCTCTGCAAAAACATTGTATAACAAAATAAATGCTTGTTAGCATGATCAAGATGTTTTGATAAAGCATCACAGAGACTAATAATTGAAAGAAGGTGACAAAGTGACCATTTGACTACTGTATCACGTTTTTTTCTGTACACATGGCCAAAAATCAAAATATTCTCATATTTTCCTTCCAAGTTTAATAATGAGGCATCCAGGAAGACCCAGGGAAGCAGGCAACGCCACCATTAGAAATAAATGAAGAGCGGCGGGAATAAACGGCCCCTGGACTTTCTGACTAAATCGAACATTATCGAAACAGCTCCAAATTGCGCATGCAGGTTTGTTTACGTGTGCTTAACAATGTCCTGTCTTTCATTTCACTGGTCTTTGTTTCGTTTTTGAAAAATTACACATGCAAAAAGACAAGGTTTTTGCTCGCGCGGCTTCTTTTGTCTTTTCTTTTACAAACGATAAACAAAGGAAACCTTTTGTTTCTCAAAACGATGAAGTCAGCTAAAGTTTTGGGATTACAGGCCTAGCCCCAACCCCTCAGCCTAACCCTAGCGAAAAAAGCTTAACCCTAAACCCCAAGGGTTAGGGTTAGGGTCTGACGCTAGGGTTTCATTTCAAATTTAGGGTTAAAAAGCTAAATCCAAGTTTAAGGGTTAGGGTTAGCGTTAGCGTTTCAAGCGGCTAGCTTTCACTGCAGTCTGCTTGCGGTTAGCTTCTTTTTGTTGTTTCGGGCAAGACTATTGTAATCTGTTACCGTTAGCTGTAATTTTGAGGTGAAAGTGAAATAAAGACTGATTGTTGATTGAATACGTTTGCTCGTGTTGTCACATTATACTAGTTTTGCTTTCAGTTAAGTGCCGCCGGCTTGCTCTCACTTCTATCTCCACTCCTTACATCATCACACATCTACAAAATCCCGCGAAAACAAGATAAACTAAGGCACGAATCGATTGATTGATTGATTTATTGATTGATGAATATTTAATGAGGCACAGAAAATAATTTTGCAAGGGGAGGTCCCCCCCAAACCTATAAAGAATTTTTTAAAGTCTAAAACCAGGTCACTTCTCGGCAACTTTGTCGCGGCAGAACCCAAGCGGACCCTGTAAAACTCGCGTTGATGAAAGTTCCCGGCAAGAAACCTCTTGTTTTAGGCCTTCTATGCGGCCAGGCTCAAACTACCTTGTTTGCAACGTTTTTTCCGAAGCGCTAAACAGCGCTGTTGTACAAAACAAAGGCAGAAACATCACTCAGTTCTTCGAGCGATGCTGTAAACTTACGGGTATTCAGACTTAATGATGTCCTTCAACCACCTGGCAGCCGCAATCGAGCTTAAACTATAAACTTTTCCGTTTTACTTTCACAGACACGCCATTTCGCTTAATTCAAACTCTTCCGCCTCTAACATGTGACCTTACGTCACAATGCAGTATCCAGTCCTACGCTACTCAAATCAACAAAAGACATGCGCAGCGAGTCGAAGAAATGCTTGTTAAATGGTTTCTCGTCTTCCGTAGACGCTTAGAAAACCCTACAGGGAAAGATGTACACGCGATGCGTTGGAAAACTCAGACTGCTAGCTGACTGGGAGCACGTAAGCTTGCAAAATGCCTTTTTTTTTTGCATACATAATTTCTGAAAAACGAAGAAAAGACCAGCCGAATGCAACACAGGACAGTGTTTAGCACACGTAAACAAACCTGCATGCGCAATTTGGAGCTGTTTCGATAATGTTCGATTTAGTCAGAAAGTCCAGGGGCCGTTTATTCCCGCCGCTCTTCAAATGATTTTTTGACAATTTGTTAAAAGTCACAAAATTGAAGTAATTGAGGTATCCAAAGGGTGACCTGTATTTTCGAATCACTTTGGTCTTGAATTAGAGAAACTACTTGTATTTCCTCTAACAAAAAAATTTAAATTTACATACATGTATACAAAAAAAAAAGCATCTCTGGGAAACAATCTAAGCAAAGATGAATCAACAAACTCTAAGATAACTTAACTTTGGCTGAGCAAAAAGTTGTTTTGTAACAATACTGTCCCCATATTATTGTACTAAAGCCCTGAAATCTCAGTTGTGCTAAAGACAACATGTACTCTGCTGTAGAGATTATTTGGGAGTGAAATGTTTGACTGAGTTAAAATAGGAACCCATTACCGAATAATGGGGGAGAATACATGACTCATCAAGGTTTATTTTACATTAAAAATGTTTACTATCATTGTATTATTATACCTTTTGTTTCTGGGTTGATTGTGTTACCACGTACAAATGTTTTACCAGCCACACGGGAATCTTCAAATGAAGCCACAAAATCTGCAAACACTTCTGCGCACTCTGATTCTGCTTTCTAAATAAACAGACAGGGAAGATAACATGTTCGAAGAAGTCATGTTAAACAGAGCCACAATATTACCAGGACAAATTTTGTCGTCTTTTTTTAATGGGACATTTTAGCCCGATTGAGACAAAACCCAAATAGCGACACATAAAGATGACTTGTTCATGACTATCATAGCATTATCAACACTTGCAACTTTACTAATAAAGCAAATTCACATACTTCAAAAGTGGAAATACATACAAGGCAAAATTATGCCTTTTGACTGCCAAGTTACAAAAGTGAAGTTATTTTATCAAAACCAGGCTAGAGTTTTCATGTGGGAAAAATTTCGTCCTGGTTTCCGAGATCTCGGAAACTGGGCTGGCCCACCCCATATGAACACATCGAAATTTTTACAAAGGAAATAGGAGTGAGGCGAGATCTTGGTAACCGGGCCAGCCCGGTCAACCAAGCTCAAATGAAGAGGCCCTCAGATTCTGTTTTCCACTGTGAAGCCCAGCCAATGGGTGCATCGTAATGGACTCTCCCATACAATATGATTTTGAATAATTTGTAGAGTGCTGTTAAAATACGCTCCACAATGCGATCCACCGGGTATATCTCTATCAGGGGATAAGTGTTGACAAAACAAACAATACCATCCACTGGATAGTGATTTATCTAGTGAATAACGTTATCCATCCTTTCAACAACCAGGCGCTAGGCATGCATGATCAAAGGTGGTGTTTGCTAAGAACTCAATAAGCTGTTTAATCTTTTGTCTTCGACACATGATAAGTAAACTCTTCCTATCTCCTTCCGACAACTTGTTTGCCTTACTGAGCCATAAAACTTAGAAATGCATGATCTATTTTTAAAATAAGCTGTAGGAAACAGCACAACCTCCAACCGAAAACGTTGGCTTATCAAACTTTCAATCAATCCATTTTGCCCATAAAGATATTGCATGTTTACAAAGATGTTTCCATAATACTCTATTCCTTATGGAGCAGGAGCAGCCTCTCAACAAACCCTTGTGGCTTATAGTTTCGAGTTCAATGTTAGAATAACTAGCACAATAAAAATTTACCCAGATGATCCTATTTTCTATTAATACACTGTAATACAGTGTATGCAAGCTTACTCATGATCAAGAGTGAGTAAGCTTGAACACTTCCCGTGTTTGTAGAAATTACAACAATGCAATAAAAATTTCACTAAGACCTTTTTCTTCTCTTCAGCATCCTGCTTTGATTTAGCGGGCTTCTTCAGTCCAGCGTTCATCATGCCGATAGAAAACGACTTCAACTTGCTCTGCGATATCGTCTGCATGGAAAATCGAAGTGAAGCAATAAGCTATATGTTTCCGCACGTGAAACATCCAAACTTACAAGCAAAATGAATATTCTTTAGGGAAAAATAAAAGCACAGATAGCAGAAGCTTGCCTACCTTCATCGATCCAGGAGCTAACCCCTCTGGGGTTAGACCCCAAGGAAGATTTTTGTCAGAATCTATTTTCTTCGCCGCCATTACATGTTGGAAAGATGAGCGTGCTTCCCGGGATGCATTGTTCTGATACATCACTACGCATGCCTGTGTCAATTGTCACAACTGAATTCTATAAATACTAAAAATTTTTCATCCCCTTCAAGTCAGCCCGGCTAGCTCAGTCGGTAGAGCATGAGACTCTTAATCTCAGGGTCGTGGGTTCGAGCCCCACGTTGGGCGACAAATTTTTTTTTCTTCTGTTCCTTTTTTCTTTTTGTTTCTTTTTAAACTGCTGGAAACTGTATTTATTTTAAAAATCTCTAAACCAAGAAGTATAATTTATAAGTATAGTTTAAAATATATCAATTTATAAGCAAATTGTAAAAATTGACCTGGCCTCAAGCCCAGGGGGGGTACTCCGGGATCCAAGTGACGGGGATGTGCGAAGGATTTTTTTTGGGGTTGGAATTTTTTGATTCCGAGATTTTTTTTTGGGTAGGAGAATTTGGCAGGTATTTTTTTGGGTGACTTGATTTAAATAGGGGATTTTTTTGGGTATTAAAATCAAACTAAAGTGCCTTGGCGCGGCCTTGGCAATTGAGGGGTAATTTGACTAGGGATTTTTTTTGGGCGTTTTTTTTGGTCCAGGGATTTTTTTGGGTAATGTCGGTAGACTTAAGGATTTTTTTGGGTCCTGAGTTTTGCCTCCATTCGATCATCCCCGTCACTTTGATCTCGGAGTACCCCCCCCTGGGGCCTCAAGACAGTATCAAGACTACAAACAGAAAGGATTCTTTCATCCCTTACTCACACTCTAATATTGGGAAGTTTCATATATCACGGCAGCAGAAATAAAACCTACGCTCTAATAAAATCTTGGGCTCAATTACAAATCTTCGGAACGCATCGGAAATCTTCGAGGTTTCGTTGGGAGCCTTTGGAAGTCATCGGAAATCGTTGTGCGCCTTCTGACAATCCCAGGATAAAACATTTCACGCATTAGGATTCAGAAAAAAATTGGCTGATTTCAAGAGACCATGTTTCAAGGCTGTTTCTTTGCTGGCTATGAATGTGGATGCCCACATGTCCTTAGTGTTGTCATATCATATATCATATCAGAGAGGGACCCATTCAGGGAATAACCCCCTCCCCCCAGGTAACAAACATTCTCAATTTTTAGCTATATAGGCCCCCTCCCCCTCATTGTTATGTTATGTTTTTCCTCACCAAAATGCTACTTCAACATTATTTTCTACCTAAAACGGTCCTGAAGTTGTCAAAGTTGCACGCAGGTTTTGGTTTGATGCCCATACCCACCCATGGAAGATCATAAATTGTGTCAGTTAGTTTAGCGGTTGAATTCGTTGAGGAGAAACTAAAACAACACAACACAACATGGCCGATACAAAAGCACATGGATTTAATGAAATGAGGGGAGTTCGGGCCCCTGAAAGTTACATTAGATCCCAGACCACGACGCGGCGAGAAATAACAACAACCTAGTTACAATATGAAACGTCAATGTAACTTCGAATATAAAGTACATAATCTAATATTTGACATCCTCCGGGGGGCGGGGCAACTAGTCTCTTGTCCACTCTGCAAAACACAATGCAAAACACAATGGCGTGACTTAATGTGTTCTCACTTTTCTTTTAAATTACATAATCTAATATTTGACAAATTGTGAGGGAGTGGGGGGTCTCAAAAGCCATTTTTTTATAAAGAAAAGTATGAAGCTAAAGTGGAATTTTCAGCAGGGTGGGGGATGGGATTCAAACCAAAAACCCTCTGTGGGGGTTGGGTATGGATATCTTCTGGAACTTCACAATGTTCAAAATCTGATACTAGTTGGCAGCAACAAAATAATTTATTTGTGAGAAAACATTGTTTTTCAATCTAATTAAATTAAATTAATATATTAAACTTTGGTATAATAGCATATACTGAAGCAATACACGGATCCAGAGTTTCAGACTTTGAGTCCAAATTCAAAGGAAAAGTGAGCACTCATTAAGTCAGACCATTGTTAAACATTGCGAAACACAATGGCGTGACTTAATGAGTACTCACTTTTCTTTTAAATTTGGACCGGAAATCTGAAACTTTGTATCCATATATTACATACAAGTTACCTCAACAATCAACAAAATAGTTTCTAAGTGAAAACTAATTAAATTACAAAGTTTACACTCATGTTGTATTTAAACTGAACAAACAAAATCAAAGACAATCAACTCAAGGTCTACTAAACTATGGATGACCATTTTGGTCTGTCACCTACCTCGTTCCCAGGGCCTCTCTCCATTTCCTCCCTTGTCTCTCATTGACGATAAAGGAGGAAAAGGAGAGATGCTCTGGGAACAAGGTTGCATCAACACTGACTAATTTTATTACCAGAAAATGTATTGGGAGTGAATAGGTAAAATATGTTAGCACATACTAGGGATGTGCCAACTTCAAAATTCATTAATCGTTTTATCAAAAAAATATAATTTTGGAGTAACTGATTAAGAGAATCTTTGTTTGTGTGTGCCTGCTATTATTACTACAATTCACTAATCAATTACTTTATGGATAATTTATAATTTAATTGAAGTGCTCAATGAAATAAAGGCATATAGCAAAGTGATTTTGAAAAATGGCCAAGGAGAACACCTTCAAGCAGACAGAGGACACATTTACTTAATATACACTTTTTCTATTGAGCTGGGGGCTTCAAAATAGAATTTAATAAATTTCTAATTATTAATATATCTAATAATAACTTTAAGTTTAGGAGAACATAGGTTTATACAGTGACAGCGAATGTTTTATAAATCTCTGCCTCTTCCTGAGCAAAAAGAATTACATAGAATACACAAAGATAACCAAATTTTCTTTTGCTGTTCATTCCCTATACTCAAGTTGAGTCAGCTGACCATAGCACTTTTAAAACTGATAATTATTATCAGTCTTGAGATGAGTTAGACTTTTTTTAACAAAGAAATGCTGAATTTCCTTTTTCTGCCTTTCTGTACTCAAGCAGGAACAGTGGTTGCAACTGAAGTTCCAAATAGAAACAACTCTTTGAGATGCACGACTGGAACAGTCTTGACAATCTGCACTTGACAAGTGTTTGGACTTGAGGCCTGGCGAAATGGAACTACAGACACAATCAGTCCAGGACGTGCCTCTACAAACCTGCATGATAAAAATGCATTTTGAATAAAATATTTGACTAGCAGTAAATGTGTTTAGAGAGCAACATGTATGTCACTGTAGCCCTTTTCACACATTGCAGACCTATGATTGCCTAGCAGTGTTGGCTTGCAAATGGTGGGTGGTGCAGTGGCCTAATGGCTAGCATGCTGAACTTCGGATCGTATGGTCTGGGTTTAAGCCCTGGCCATGCTGGGTCACTGTGTTGTGTTCTTGGGCAAGACACTTAAGTTTCTCTCTCCACCCACGTGTATAAATGGGTACCAGGGAATAAATGCTGGCAAGACCTTGCAGTGCAGGTTTAAGAACCGATGTACTGATTATTTTGTGTACTTAAAAGTACACAAAGACTACTCGGGAAGTGTGAGGGATTGTTTAAAGTTACATCCTACATCATTCAGGTACAAAATTGACTGCCATTTTGTATTGAACAATATTCAAAATCCCATGTCATTGGACTTGAGTAAAATAAAATATTAAATAGTTCAATTGGTATAACTGAGCTGACATCTTGATGGCTTATTCCAACAAAATTCGTTTTATTAAAAAAAAAGATGACATATAATGATATCAATGAAATTTAATTTGGAATTACCTTTTCTTTACAGAATCCACCATCATTTTGCTGGCCTTAATTGTAATATCGCAAAGAACTTGAAAATAAAACAGCTTTTGGCACTGTAAGAAAAAAGCAGAATTAAAAACAGCTTTATGAATATTTGCTGCCATGGTAATTTACCTTACATAGAAGTAAAAAAAATCAGCATAAGATACTGTGGAACCTCAGGGAATTTTTATTATCCATAAAATTATTCTCTTTTTCATTTTTGTAGGAAACTCTAATATGGTGGTATTTTGCACAAAGTCATTTCATTTGTATTTTATCTCATTGTTGCCAGCATGCATGCACAATGAAAGTGAATTAATTGACTAAATGGAGAGCTGTTTAGATTACTCTCAGACACCTCATATTGAGTGGCTCCAGGAAAGATCCATACCCACCCCATGCCAAGGAAAGACATTCCGAGTTGAGGGGAGCTCCAAAAGCTATTAGCTTCTCAAAGAAGGTGTAAAGCAAAACTGGAATTTCCACAAGTGTGGACTGTTCAGACCCAACCCTCCAAGTTAATTTTTTTCCTTAGTGGCCATTTGGCCACCAACTGCTCAAGTTGGGTCCATAGGCGTACGGGCGCCTTCGGACCTGGGGGGGCGAAGACCTTAATGCCCGAAAAAAATGACAAACGTTGAAAGCCAAATAAAGAAGCATATAAAATGGACAACAAAACGTGCATTGAAATAGTTGTGTACAAATTAAACCTTGCGTGACTGCTTAAAGAAAACGATAGTTCTTTAATTAATTTCGTGGCGTCTCCCGAAGTTGTCAATCGGCACTGAATCTTTTTTCTTCGGAAATATTTTATTTATGTGTTCACTCTAGGTCAGCAAAAATGACAGTATTTTGGGGGAGCCAAATTACATTGTTTTCCCCCACTTGAAAATTATACAAACGCGTGTGAAACATTCAGGGGTAAATGGGTTAAAACATTTCGTTGAAAGTTTTGAGCTAGCCCTTAGAACTTAACATTTGAGTCAAAAGCATTAGCTACATAACATTTGTAACAGCTTTGTTTCAAGGTCTTACATTGGATCCACTGCGCGCAAACGCTCAAGCTATGGGAAATCCTTACTTCTGGTCGCCCTTGCCAATTTCCCACTCACTTCAAAATGATTGCAACTGAATCAAACTGAGGGGTCACGCAGAATTTGGGAGAAAAATCGAACATGATTATATCAATTTGCGAGAGGAAACGAAAGCTAGATGAATAAGAAATTTAGGCTTTTGTACCACAAAGTTCGGTATATTTCCAATACGTTTTCTTTTGCAAGTTTTGTCGGCTTATTTTCTATCAACCTTGTTCCTATTGTCCCTTTCTGAGGTCGATGTTCTATTTTTTTCTCTAGGCTTGTTGCCCGGATTCTAAGCATTTTGCCCGAAAAATGTCGGCACTGGGGGGGCTGCAGCCCCCCTCGCCCCCCCGCCTCGTACGCCTATGGTTGGGTCGCCAGTAAAAAATTTTAGTCGCCAAATAAAGCTCATGCTTTCAATCCTTCTCAATTTTAGTCGCCAGGCTGGCGACTTTGTTTCCAATTTAGTCGCCAGCTCCAAAATTTTAGTCGTCATGGCGACTAAAATGGTCTTAATTTGGAGGGTTGAGACCAAAAATAATTTCTGCGGGAGTTGTATGAATATTTTCTTTTTTGTGTGTGAAAAATATATTTTATACCTTTTCAAACAATGAGATCACAACACGAGAATCTATCTGCATTGGACCTTCCCTGGCAATGATGCAGACACGTTCAAGATGTTTTGATTCTCCAAGCGACATCACAAATGATTCAGTGATTTTGAAGTATGGCTGTTCAAGTCTGGAAAGAAATCATCACATCCCCTTGTTAGTGCAATAGAAACCTGCAGTCTATTAATCGTGTGAAAGACATCTTGGGACCAAATACGTGGATCTCAGTGCCTTCGAGATGAACTAAATTGATACCTTTGGGACCAAATAGGTAGACACCCTTTGGACCAATTACATGAATGCCCGAGGGAATAAATGTGGACACCTATGGGACCAAATTGGTGTTCACTCTCGAGACCAACACTCTTGGAACCAAATAGGAGGACACACAGGGTTCGCACACTTTTTCAGGCCAAAAATTCAAGGACTTTTCAAGGACTTTCCAGGACCCTTCTTGAAAATTTCAAGGACTTTTTTTCATGAAATTTACCCCAAATCAACGATTTCCAGTCTGTTGTGTCGTTGATGTGCTTGCTGAAGAACTAAAAAAATTGCATATTTTGGTGGTCTTCTCATTGCCTTGAAGCCTCAAGGACTTTCAAGGACTGAAAACCAATTTCAAGTTCTTTCAAGGCCTTGAAATCGAACTCCTGAAATTCAAGGGTTTTCAAGGATTTTCAAGAAGCGTACAAACCCTGTAAACAAAGGGACACCCTTATGATTTAAAAAGTGGATACCCTTAGCCTAATAAGAGGATACCCTGGGAACTAAATACCTGGGCACCCTTGGGAATTAAAAAGTGGACACCCCTGGGATTAAATAAGTGAACAACCTTGAGATTTAATAAGTGACCACCCTTGGGACTTAATAGGTGGACACTCTTGGGACTCAAGTATTAGATGCCCTTGAGACTTAGTAAGTGGACAACCCTTGGCACTTCATAAGTGGACACCCTTGGGATAAAATAAGAGGACATCCTTGAGACTTTATAAGTAAACACACTTGGGACCAAATGAGAGGACACCCTTAGCACTTGACCCATAAGTGGACTACCTTGGGACAAAATAAGTGACCATCCACATAGTTCCAAAAATAGTTTAATTGCTTGGGCCATGAGAGTCCATTTACTTGGCAAATGGTCCCAAGGGTAAACATTTGCTGGCTACTACTACAGCCAACAGAGAAATCTTACCTGAAGTCTTTCAGTTGATGGCAACAAGAAAGAGCTTCTTGAAGTAAAGCCACATTTCCTGAATGACTAAGATTAGACAGGGTTGCAAGAGATAAGAACTGCAGATTGGGACAGTTTCTTGCTATGGTAACAAGGCATTCCAAGCTTCCTTGCATGAGCGGTGCTAAAGGAAACAAGGAAAAAAGGGTTGAAATATTCTTGAGCTGCATATTTGCAAGTAAGGGCCACATGCAGCACACATGCAGTGCAGAGGCAGATCCAGGATTTCAAAAGGGGGGGGGGGGTTGGATGGCAGACCATTAGGGCCTAACCCTAACCCTAACCCTAACCCTAAGTGGCGGCAGACGGCGAAACGTGGCGTAACAACAACCAGACATGAGCAAGAGCTAATTTTTCTTTCTTTATTTATTTTCTATTTCAAATAAAGTGACATTTCGAATTTTTTTTTTTACTGAAAAATGGGGGGTGGATATCCACCCTATCCACCCCCCCCCCTGTATCCGCCCCTGGCAGTGGTGCAAAGAGGTCTAATAATAAAAAAGAAATATAAGTCCCTAATTAGGCATGAAGCTTAAACTGGTTTGTTGAACTAAAGAATGCCACCTTCTTTGAGGCAGAACATGTGATATAGTAAAAGGTTCACACCAGGCCAAAGTGTCCCATACTGTCATAGTTAAACAACCTCATCATACAAGCAATAACTCAGCCACTTTCCCCTACTGTCCCAAGCTCTCTGTCCTTCCTAGATCATGAACCAGTTTCTCGTTCCTACAAACCTGCTAATGTTAGTCTCTGCAAACTTTTCCAGTTGGCAACTGACAGCAAAGTTTCATAAGAGTTTCGAATTGTGTGGCACGATCCAGTGCCTCGGTCTGCTGGAAGCCTGAAAAGGTGAAAATGTACTAAGCATATAATTTCTCACAATTCAAAATATGCCAAGGGCTTGCAAAAAAAATTGAATTACAAAAACTTCAGAACTCAATTTTTGCTTGTTAAACAGGAAAATGAGGTAGCCCATAAGTGTTATGGTATAACGGACAACTTACTGACATCTTACCAACACGTTACCGACTGTCAGTGGTCTGGCGGCCGACTGTTGGATGAGAGCTTAGCCAAAATGTCAGCCAACAAATGGCCAACAGTCAGCTAACAAACTGTCAATAGTCGCTGATAGATGACTGAAGTTGGCCAACAGAGGACTGGCAGGTTTTTAGGGGAACCTCTTCTTCACTTTAACATGCTGTTATTCTTAAAATGCCCCACCCCCACCCCTATGCCCCTGACTGCAGCAGACTGACACTAAGGCTATTTCAAAACTGACAAGGGTCACCCTATCAAGTGAGCTTACAGTGAAACAGCTGGATCAGTTACGACTTCTCATTAAGCCATTACAAATAACTGGCACGCAATGCATGCAGAAGCGATGACGTTTTACAAAGGGTTTTAAATATTTTTAGGAAATTTGTCAAAAATTAACGTAAATTAAAGTTCAGTGGAACACCGCTTTACGGCGCCCGCTTAATACGAACAGTTTTGTTTGTCCATACATTTTCTCTAACATTAAGTTAATAACAGACAATGGACACTTTTTTCTGTGACCCAAGTGAAACGCTCTCATACAAAGTTTACCTCGCTTTACGGATACTTTTCGGTCACTGCCTATATTATCTTTGCACCATACATTTTTCCATTTGTAATGGTTGTGTGCTTATTGCACCTCGTTAGAAAAATGAAAACTTTCTTCAAGCTATGCGTTTTATTCTAGTTGCGTTACCTTATAGCGTGACATCTAATCTACGATACACGATACCTTTCGCGAGCGACCGGATATGCAAGGTCAAGTTCTGTCTCTGACCGGACCACACAGACCCATTGTATGATTTCGAGCGACTGCGTAGCGCATGTAAACAGTGATTTTATATGCTGATTTTAAATGGTGAACATGGCGCCAGATAAAAGAAATATGTTCCATATGTTTCAGGGTTTCTGTCCCTTCTTCGGTGGAAAAAAATCAACTGGCATTTCAATTTATTCTACAGAAGAAGGGACAGTAACCCCGAAACAAAAGCAACATATTTCTTTTATCTGGCGCATTATTCTCCTTTACACAGGTCAATTGTACATCTGTCTGTTTACTGAATCTAATAGAATTTGTCAAATATAATTTGTCTCTTTCGTTCATATCTTTTATTAGTCCTTTTTAACTTCCCAGGAGTATTTTGCTTTGTGTTCTTCGTGGCGATTTCTTGTTGTGTTAAACTTAATCTTTGTTCTCTCTGTAGTTAGTTCCCAGTCCTATTCGGTTGTTCGAACGAGAACGACAGAACCGATCCAAGGGCTCCGGCATAAAGCTCGACTACGTCATCGCTTAAAAAGCATCACTTACCTATTGCGTAACTCATAGTAACCCTTAACAAAGTTAATTCCATGTGATGCAGACCGTATGAGTTCAAATTCTGTCATTTGACTGCATGCTTGCGTCAGGTAATCAAAAGTTCCCACAGTGCTTAACTCATCACAAGGTGTTTGTAAATCATCGACAGCTGAAGTGCTGGCTGGACTTGCCGCTAGTTTCTCACTTGACTGACAGCCACGCAGACTCTTTCCATGACAAACCCTCTTGTTTCTTTTGCGCAAGTTTTCATCAGCGGCGCGCTTGCTTGTCTTATTTTTACTGGTTGAACCTAGCACACAATTGCAAAGGCTCAGAGAAACAAGGCTGGTGAATTTCGAGATGATTTCCATGACGCTGTTTAGTCTTTCCCTAGAATCTTGACCGTAGTGAACTCCCTTTAGATTCAAATGAGCTAAGTTTGTACAGCATAGTGCCAGTGATTCCAACCCTTGAATCTACAATATTAGAATAAAAACAGCAATTTTTCACTTTGATTCTAAAGAGAAATCAACAACTAGTTTGTTCTAATATAGGCCCAGCTAGATGATCAAAATGTTTTGTCCTACATTATTGATTGTATTGTCCCAGAATCCTTTGTGATTTATTCCACCCCCAGCAAACTTTCGGCAATCATTTAGTTTACGTACTTTTCAGCAATCCTTTGTGAGCCATGTTCGCAAAAATCGAGATTTTTCCTACTACAGCGAAATTTTTCTCTCTATACACCATTTTAATAAGTCAAGGGGCCATTTTGAATTTTTATTTTTCCGCAAATGACGTCATTAATAAAATATTCAAAATGACACCTCAGCCTATTACAATGGTAGATACTTTATTTTAATACGTCAAGGCACAAATGAATATTTCATTAACAACGTCATTCGCGGAAAGTTAAATATTCAAAATGGCGTCTCGACTTATTAAAATGGTGTATATGTGGGGACTTCTAGGATGCCTCTTTAGGTTTTGACCATCTGGGCCAAAACCCTGTGGGGGGCAAAAATTTCCAGACACAGTATCCTGTCCACCTAGACACCCAAAAACTTTTGACACAAAAATTTCTATTAAAAAAAAATACAGCCCCCCCTGTCCTCTGTATATAAGCCCCCCCCCCCCAACCCCGAAAATAAGCCCACATGAAAGGGACGTTGAGCAAATATAAGCCAAGGGCTTATTTTCAGAATTTTACGGTATTTACAATTTATAGTAAATTTGTATGCTGCAGACTTACTGGTTTGATACATTCTCTGCAATCTCGTAAATTAAGAAACTTAAGGTTTGGCGAGGAAGTTGCAATCACTTGCAGCATGTGGCCGGTAATGTCCATTCCAGTAAGATTTAGATATCTCAAAGACTGTTGTGCGCTAAGAATTGACATCAGACGGTCTGGTTCCTGCAAACCCAGCACTCCAAGGTCCATTGGATGATATTGATGATTTTGTCGCCAACTTTTCAATGTGCTCATCGCAATTGTCAGACAGTATAAAAATAAAATAGGGCAAAACAAATGTGCGGAGAGTTTCAGAGCCAGCTGTCTTCAAGGACATTGCTTGTAAACTCGTTAAATGATGACGACAAAGGGGTGCATCGTTTGAAAAAAAGATTGTTAGCTCTCTTTCTGGAAATTGAAAGCCACTTCCTTCAATAACAATTTCGACACACTGTATCGCCTTGTCAGCTACGTCAAACCATTGGAGCGCAAACTTTTTCAAGCACAGTTTACTACAAATGACTGGCATTCCCAAATTCAGTATAAATGGTACAAAAATTTTGAACTTGTGGACAAGCACTGGAAACCGAATTGTCAGTTGATCCAAACCTGTGAAAGCAGTTGCAAGCCCATTACAGAAAGATTCCAATAACTCCCTGAAAGTTTCCCTTGAGACTGGGCGAGGAGGTAAATACAGATCACTGGAACTAATAGACCATGCCAAAGTTTTAAGATTACTGTTGTGTTTTAAAACGGAACACAACGCTTTCTTAGTGACACTGCAACCCATCACATTGAGAGATGTCAATTTTCTGCACTTTTGTAGTGCAGTAGAAAGAGCACCGCCTTTCAGCCAGTAACATTCTTGCAGATTCAATTCTTGCAGGGAGTGTTTGAACTTGCTGATGTAGTAGCAAATTGCAGAGGAGGAAAGGTGCTTCTTCTGCTGAAAGTCCATAGATCTGAAAAAAAAAATCATCTGTGCTTAGCACTTATCCTTACCAAATTATTCTGTTTCCACAGGGAGTCGGATTACAGATTCAACAGAATAAATTTACCCTAAGAAAGACAGAAATATTTATTTGACTGCAGTCAATTTGCAAGCATTTTGCAATTTTATCAAGTCACATCGGTATCGCAGTAGGGAAAAGCTCATTGACAATACGAAATGAAAGGCCCTTTGAGACAATAAAAGGTAATTCTAATAGAAAAAACATCAGGAACAAAATCAACAATGCCTCTAGAGGACAAGCTTACAAGAGCTGTTACACTACTAAATAAGTTTGAAATATATATAGTTTATTAATTTTAAGCTTAATATAAAAGACAAACCTTCGAAATTCTGCAAATTTTGATTTCAGTTACAATAAGCTTTATATTGCATTGTACACGGATACGATGACCATGATACCATACAATTCAGTTATATCATTAGGCAAAAAAAAACACATCAAGTTAAAAACCTGTGTAGTCGAGGATTTAGGGCAAGGTTATGCCAGCGTCGGTTGACTCTTGATAAGTATATAAGTTCTAACGGGTCAAGATTTTGAAATATTGTAAAGAGCATTTCCTCTGGAAGCGACTCCATCTTGGAGGTAGTTTCAAAGAGGACGTCATGTAATATCGTAATGAAATTTGCAAAACAAGGCATGGCGGGGGGTGGGGGGGTTTGCTAGGGGGGTTGCGAGGGGGGGGTGCGAGGGGGCTGCAGCCCCAGTGCCGAAATTTTTCGGGCTTCGGCAATAAGCCAAGAGAAAAAAAAATAGAAAACAAGCCGACAAATCTTAACATTACGTTCAAAACGAATTACATCAACAGAAAAAGTATTGGAAATATACCGAACTAAATTTATCATTTACTGTATCTGGTCCTATCTGCTTTCGATTCCTCTCGCAAATTGCTATAATCATGTTTGATTTTTCTCCCAAATTCTGCGTGACCCCTCAGTTAAATTCAGTTGCAATCATTTTGAAGTGAGCGGGATTTTACTAATATTCATAAAACAAGTCATTGTTTTGCAATATTCAACACATTCCGGGTAAATTGTACGACTTGTACTCGCTCCGAGCCAAACGCCTAAATAACCAAAAAATAAATATTTCACACAAACAGAGTGCAGAGTATTCGTAAATATTTTTAAAATTGGTGAATATTTTTTTTATTATAGCTACAGGCGAGCGATCGCGTGGCATGGGTCTGACCTAGTGGAAGTTTAAAATAGCTTGGACATGTCCAAGCCGTCTTTGGTCCCCTTGGTTTGGCTATGTAATTATTCAGTCCTCTCTTCTGGTAAAACATTCGAATGACACAAAAATATACATTTCACTCTAAACAAAGAGCAGAGAGTTCACTGTTAAACGAGTGATCGCTAGTAAACATTAAATCCTGCGTGACCGTAACCAAGGAGCCGGCTGGGCCGCATGGGTCTGGAACGATTTACCGACAAAACGACAAACGACAAAAAAAAAACGCCGGCCAGATTATAAACCGGCTACGCACGGTTAATCAGTGACGCTACGGAGGATTTTTAGCCAGGTATTAACTTGCTCATTTGGACTCGGGTCTAATCAAGGAAATTTCGGTGTGAAAGCAAACGGAACAATAATTTTCCGGAAAATCCGTTTGGAAATTGCAAACGAGTAAACACTGATTATAGTTTTACTTAGACCAGGAAGTTTTGTTTCTTGTTTTCTTTCTTTTGGTGCCAAAACGATCCTACTTTTTAGAAAGAACTTTTGTTATCATTAGTAAACCGCACCACATACTGTTTGCTACAGGATGTTTCTCGTTATCTAAAAGTATTGATAAGTCAGAAAAAATCCTAATGCCAGTATGCTTTCAAGGAAATGTTTTTTTTTCTGTAGGGTCAATGTCAAATGTACGCAAACTGAGTTAATCAACTGAGATAAGCTAGCAAAAGAACTTAAACATTTCGTAGACTTTTACATATTCTAAGGCGCATGGCTAATACAAATTCAATTGATTTTATAGCGACCCCTTTTCAGCTAACTATACTTTAGTATAGTTAGTTTAAACGACACTTTTTCGCTGGCTGAATCAATTATTCATATAATATGTTGTAATTAAAACAGACGGGCATTTGGCGCAACTAGACAGCAGAATTTCGAAATCCCTTTTGTTAGAATCCCGAGTGTCGTGGAGAGCAGGTTAATTTCTTTCAACCCAGGGGCTAACTATACTTTAGTATAGTTAGTTTAAACGACACTTTTTCGCTGGCTGAATCAATTATTCATATAATTATTCATTAAAACAGACGGGCATTTGGCGCAACTAGACAGCAGAATTTCGAAATCCCTTTTGTTAGAATCCCGAGTGTCGTAGAGAGCAGGTTAATTTCTTTCAACCCAGGGGTTAATTAGTTTAAAATAGACTCGGGATTCGTTTTTCTCTCACAGACAAGAAGATCGGGGGTGGAAGAGGAATTATTGGAAGTGACTTATTCATTATTCCTCCACATTTTTCACGACTTATTCATTATTCATTTTCAGACTTTTCTTGCTATTTATTATTCCCTATTGCCTAAATAAACTAAACCTTCATTTTGTATGGGATTGCGGTGGAATTTGATCGACAGTGCCTGAAAAATGCGTTTACCCTCCTTCGTTATCAGATATTTTTACCCTGCCCCCCTTCGTAAATCCTTTTTTTTTTATATGACCCACCTCCCCCCCAAAAAATGACAACGTATCAAGCTAAATTTCGAATATCAGACAAAATTGCAGTTAAAAGTGATAACAAAAATACTGTAGTGTATTGATGGGACGTGATTGTCACTGTGTCGATAACTGTGGGTCAGCTTTGATTGTTTGCAACCAGATAGTTAGTGGGATGCACTTGATGCTGCCTGATACATAATAAAGTAGGGGGGTCCGGGGGCATGCTCCCCCGGGAAAATTTTCATTTTTTGAACCCCAGAAACGCTATTTTAGGCTTTCTGGTAGAAGTGTTGCACTATTTTAGATGCCCATCATACAATTAATTATTTTGAGTGTCCCACCCTCTCTTTGGCCTGAAGATAAAATATAATGTTTGAGCACGGTGACTAACCACTATTCATTATTCCTTTACTGGAAATGACTTATTCATTATTCCAAGCATTAAACCTTAAATATTCCTTATTCATTTTCTGTTTTAGCCCGTTATTCATTATTCCTCTTCCACCCCAGAAAGAAGACGAGTGAGTTTAGTGCTTGGGTTAAGAGGTGTAACATGGCAGACTTGACGGACGATACAGGGTCCGATACAGGTATGTAGAGAGAATAATTTGATTGACAGCATTTATCGCATTTACAGCATTTATCGCACACAAAAGAGTCCAAGCTACAAGTAGACGCGCGACTGTTATGTTGATAACAGTGGTTGTTATTTTCGCTCTCTCGTGGTTTCCATTTCAAGCATTGGAGATGATCAGAGTTTTTAATCCGCAGCTTCTGTACGAGCACGCAATTCCCATGGAAGTTCATTTTGTCATCCCGTGGTTTGGTTATTGCAACAGCGCCATTAATCCAATTCTTTATGTGATATTCTCAGAGAATTATCGTAAGGAGTTTTATCGGATTCTTTGCAGGGGGGCCAAGCCGAGCGGACCGTAACAGAGCGACAAGACATCGTGTTAGGGAAGGAGCAGATAATCGTGTGAGGTGCGAAACGGCTCTCTAACTAGATTGTGGACATAAGCCTGAGCTGCTGATTGGGTGTTTTTTTTTTTTGCTTTAACTTCTTTGTTAAGGAGTTTAAAAGACAATTCATCAAGCAACCATGCGGTCTGGATTTCTTTTCTTCTTTTGTTGTTCAACCGTAAACCAAGGAACGTGACCAACACAGTTTTTCTCATTCTCTCTCATTCGTAACACAGGTGAAAGGAAAATCTGTTGTCAAATGAAATTCTCCGCAAAGAAGTTTGATTTGAACATTTAGGATTGCCGGCTTGTTGTGTTTTCGGACGAGTAAGCTGACTAAGCTGCATCTCCTTGTCCTGAACACAAACAGCCTACTAGGGTCCCTGGTAGGCTAAATGGCGGCTGAGTTTCCCAGTGGCTGGTGGTTGTATTCTTTCTTGCCCTTACAAAGATTAATATTAGAGTCAGTATTGGCCGCCTGGAATAATCTTGGGGGCTAGTGGAGCCAGGCAGCCAGTTGCCATATGGAGTAGAATCGAAATTTTACAAGACTAACCAACCCCTATCATATATGAAATAGCACTGAAGCTCCTTGTTAATTGATTATATTTTCCTGATAACTGTCCTGCGAGCCCGAGACCTTTTTAGCCTTGCAAAAAAAATCGAGACTCCGAGAAGGCGTCATAGAAAAATTCGAGACAACGAGACCCCTGAAATTTGGCTAAAGAACCATTCACCACCCCTGATATTGGCGAGGTAGATCAGAAGGTTGGATTTTCCATAGCTTGATCGTTTGCGCGTGGTGGATCGAGGGCCTTGAAACAAAGCCGTTACAAATGTGATGAAGCTAATGCTTTTGACTCGAATGTTTAGTCCTAAGCCAGGTCAAAACTTTCAAAAAAATGTTTCAAGCCATTTACCCCTGAATATTTCATACGCTTTTGTAAAACTTTCAAGTGACGGAAAACAATGTAAATCCCCCCCCCCCCCCGTACTTTAATTTTTGCAGAACTAGAGTGAATAAATAAAATATTCCCAAAGAAAGAGGATTTAGTGCATTGACATCTTCTGACAAGGCCACAAAATTAATTGAGAAAGCAGACAAGGGTTGTACACAACTATTTCAATGCATGTTTTGTTGTCCATTTTTTTATGCCTCTTTATTTGCTTTAACGCATTTCATTTTTTTATGGCAATAAGATCTACACCCCCTCCCCCCCGGTCCGTAGGTGCCCGTACGCTTATGAATTCAAGACCCAGAAGACGAGCAACTGTCCGAGGTGGTTGCTGATCAAAGTCTTCTTCAAAATGTAGGCGACAGTGATTCAAGGTCAACAAATTGTGAGGAAAAATCAAACGATCGCGAACTTGAAAGAGACAATCCAGTGGAATCAGAAGACAACTACAGTAGTGAACTGTATGATTTCCCAAATTTTGTACTTCTTACAATGTTATTACTCCCTGATCATGAAGTTCTGCGAGCGGGAGCGAAATGAGGCAAAAAAAATTGGGGTTATATGTGCTCTTTTTCAGGGGGAGGGGGTGGTTGGCCCAGTGTGATGATAAAAATGTCTAACTCTGATTCAGACTGTTATTCATAAATTTTTAAACTGGGATAAAATAACATCACTGTTTCCTACAGAAACCCATCAAGTTGTTTTGAAAAAGTCAGAACCACTTACTTATGCACTTCTTCTAGTTAGAATTGTTTTAATTTTCATTTGGAGTAAGTAGGTCAATAAAGTGACAGCGAACATGTTTTGTAAATCTCAGTGCCTCTTCCTGAGCAAATAAAATTACATATAATAAACAAAGATAACAAAGATAAACAAATTTTCTTTTGCTGTTCATTCCCTGTACTCAAGTAGAGTCAGTGGACCGTTGCACCTTTAACACTGATAATATTATTATCAGTCTTGAGACCAGTTATACATATTTTTAAACAAAACATGCTGAATTTCCTTTTTCTGTCTTTTTTGTACTCAGGTAGGAACACTGGTTGCAACTGAAGTTCCAAAAAGAAACAACTCTTTGAGATGCACGACTGGAACAGTCTTGACAATCTCCACTTGGCAAGTGTTTGGAATGGAGGCCTGGCAAAATGGAACTACAGACACAATCAGACCTGGACGTACCTCTACAAACCTGCATGATATACATTGAGAACAAAATTACTGGCTGGCATGAAATGTGTTTAGAGAGTAACATGTATGTCACTGTACCTTTTTCACACATTGCAGACCTAAGATTGCCTAGCAGCATAGCCCTGCAATGGTGGGAGGCATGGTGGCCAGACTTCGGATCAAATGGTCTTGGTTTGAGCCCTGGCTGGGGTCACTGTGTTGTGTTCTTGGGCAGGACACTGTAGTTCCTCTCTCCACGCAGGTGTATAACTGAACTAATGCTGGGGAGGGGGGAGGACCTTGTGATGGACTAGCATCCCATTCAGGGGAGTAGAAATATTTTTAGCCACTTAACGCTATCGAAACTGGGATAAGCTCCGGCAGTATAGGACACTTGGCTTGAGGCTTCCCTTTTATAGGACTGCAATACGTGCAGAGAAGTATTTTGCTGGAGTAACTTTGCCACTTAATGAACATGGTTCATTAAGTGAAAATATTAAGATATTATAATAAATAATTCCATTGGTATAACTGAGCTGACATGTTGATGGCTTATTCCAACAAAATTTGTTTCATTAAAAGAAGATGACATATAATATTAATGAAATTTAATTTGGAGTTACCTTTTCTCCACAGAAGCCATCATCATTTTGCTATCTTTACTTGAAATATCACAGAGAACTTGAAAATAAAACAGTTCATGGCACTGTAGGAAAAAAAGCAGAATAAAAAACAACTTAAAAAATAGCTGCCATGGTAACTTTGGTTTACTTTCAGTTAAGCAATCAATAATTTACAGACTTCTAACATCAATGTCATTTTCCATAACTTTAAATGGCCCACACTTAAATTCATTTACTTTCCAGGCCTGGCAAATAAAATTCTTAAATGCCATTACTTTTGCAGATTTTTCATGACCCCTGCAAACCCTGATTTATCAGTAAACTAGTATTTCAGCTCATTGTTAAATGACACTGAAAATTCTGTCTCAGTGAGTCTAGGTTAAAAAGAACTTGACTGTTTACATTAAGTAAAGTTAAGTCATACTAAAGTTGAGTAATACTCTCAGATACCTCATTTATACCTTTTTAAACAATGAGATCACAACAGGAGAATCTATCTTCATTGGACCTTCCCTGGCAATGATGCAAACACGTTCAAGATGTTTTGATTCTCCAAGCGACAACACAAATGATTCAGTGATTTTTAAGTATGGCTGCTCGAGTCTGGGAAGAGAACATCACATCCCCTTGTTAGTGCAATAGAAACCTACAGTCCATGAATGACGTGACCCAGACACCTTGGGACTAAATACAGGGATGCCTTTGGGATCAACTAAATTGATTCCTTTGGGACCAAATAGGTAGGGAATAAATGTAGACACCTACGGGACCAAATACACACTTTTGGAAGCATTTAAGTAGACACCCTTGGGAGTAAATAAGTGGACAACCTTGGGATTTAAAAAGTGGATACCCTTTGGGCTTAATACAAGGATATCCTTGGGACTAAATAAGTGGACACCCCCAGGATTAAATAAGTGAACACCCCTGGGATTAAATATGTGAACACCCTTGAGATTTAATAAGTGGACACCCTTTGACACTTATATGGTGGATACCCTTGGAACTTATTGGGTGGACACCCTTAGGACTTATAGGATGAACACCCTTGGGACTTATAGGATGGACACCCTTGGCACTTATAGGATGGACACCCTTGGCACTTATAGGATGGACACCCTTGGCACTTATAGGATGGACACCCTTGGCACTTATAGGATGGACACCCTTGGGACCAAATATGAGGACACCCTTAAGACTTAATAAGTGGACTCCCTTGGGACTAAGTGACCCATCCACGTCCCCAAAATAGCTTAATTGCTCCCACGAGTGTCTATGTCCTTGGTAAATGGTCCAAAGGGTAATCATTTTCTGGCTACTAATAGCTACAAGAAAATGCCAACCTGAGGTCTCTTAGTTGATGGCAACAAGAAAGAGCTTCTTGAAGTAAAGCCACATTTCCTGAATGGTTAAGATTAGACAGGGTTGCAAGAGATAAGAACTGCAGATTGGGACAGTTTCTTGCTATGGTAACAAGGCATTCCAAACTTCCTTGCATGAGCGGTGCTAAAGGAAACAAGAAAAAAAAGTTAAAAACATTCTTGAGCTGCATATTTGCAAGTGGTGCCCTCATGCACACATGGTGCAAAGAGGCCTAATAATAAGAAATGTACTAAGTCATTGTATAGAGCAGTTTTCAATTGAGTGTCGTAAAACCATAACCAAAGTAATTACTCTAGCCAATCACAAAGAACACAGACAATCCAGTAAACCAATCAAAACTCAAAGCAAATACATGCAGCCAGCACGAAGCGCAGGAAAATATGCACAAGCGAGTCAGGACTGGTTTTGGGTTTACTCCTGATTAGCTGAGAAAGTGGCACAAGAGTTTTAAACCAATCACTATACGTAGCAATGCAAACACGAATTACTTTTGACGCTCAAGTGAAAACTGCTCTAAAATGGATTTTATCTTTAACAGTGTACGGACAAGGAAATCAAGGGATGATTTTTCGGCACCCATTATGCCTCAAATCAGACCAGAGTCACAGCTGGTAGAAAAATCCAGAAAATACAGTAACCCTGTACAGTTATCTAGAGGGTGGGGAGGGTCTGGTGCAAACAGGGGGAGGGTCAAAAATTTTTATGCAAGGCAAAAGGGGGGACATATAGATTTATACATGAACATGTACATTAGGGAGGTTTAAGGGAGTGAGTGGGTAAGAGGGGGAAGGGTCATTAAAAATGTGTCTATTAAAGGGGAAGGGTCAGGAGAATTTCAATAAAGCCTCAGCTTCCATTTACACCAGCCACCCCCCCCCCCCCCTCGCCTCTAAATAATGACTGGTCCCTTAGGTGTGAAGCTCGAACTGGTCTATGTGAATGATGAATATCCCTTTTTTGAGGCAGAACATGCGATATAAAAAAGGTCCACATCAGGCCAAAGTGTCCCATACTGCCAGAGCTTAAAAAAACTCATCATACAAGCAATTACCCAACCACCCTCCACTGTCACTGTCCAACAATAGCTCACTGTCCTAGCTAGATCATGAGCAAGTTTCTAGCTCCTACAAACCTGCTAGTGTTAGTCTCTGCAAACTTTTCCAGTTGGCAATTGACAGCAAAGTGTCATAAGAGCTTCGAATTGTGTGACATATTCCAATGCATTCTTCTGCTTGAAACCTGACGCCTACTCGAAGCCTGAAGTAAAAAATAAATGCCGCTTATTTTGAAGGCTTTTTTAACATAAAGAAGAATGGCGTTTTACATTTTGAAATATCTTTTTTCGCTTTAGAGATATTTAATACGTTTTTATATTATGCAAATGAGGAAAGTGATGACATCATTAATCGTTCCACAAAAAGACAAAACACTGAAATCAAGAGTATCTTTTATTAGAAATATTAGAGCAGTGTTTTTCAAACTTGGCACCAGAAATGTACATCACACAAGACACATGACGGCTCATATTACGATAAAACCATGGCAACACTCTTGTCTCCAGACTCTTTATACCATAAAACAAATATAAAGAAAAATAAAGAAACTGTTTTGAAACGAGCCACAGCAGTGTTGATCGAAATACGTTTTGAAGTTAAAAAGTCATAATAAAGCATCATTCAACCCTGTTCAGTACTGTCATCCAGCAGAGGGGGGCTTATATCCAGGGGGGCTTTTAACCGGATTTATTTTTTTGTTTCCAGGTAGATGGGCCTATAACCAAGGGGGCTCATAAGTGGAGGGCTTATAATTGGAATTAAACAGTATAATCTTTTATGATTTAAAATATGATCAGGGCTTGAAAACAACTTGAATTATAGCTTAACCTAGGCCTTCAGACAGGGAACTCTCTAATTTTGCTTTTTAAACTGATCCACAGCCTCAGTCACACAGTTTCTTTTAGATAATTTACGTTTTCATTTGACGCTATTTTTCTTTTTTTTTATTGGCCGAACAAAAAACAGCGAGAATACAAAGAAGGCAGCAAAAATTCCCCTTAATGTATTTTGGAAATATTTGAAAGAAAGAGAGTTGGATAAAGACCAGCTTGCATAATTGATGATGAGGTTATACTTTTTGTATTTTTTGTATTCTATTTGTATTGCTTAGGAACATCACTTACCTATTACGTAACTCATAGTAACCTTTAACAAAGTTAATTCCTTGTGATGCAGACCGTATGAGTTCAAATTCTGTTATTTTACTGCAGGCTTGTGTCAGGTAATCAAACGTTCGCACACAGCTTAACTCATCACAAGGTGTTTGTAAATCATCGGCAGCTGAAGTGCTAGCTGAACTTGTCGCTATTTTCTCACTTGACTGACAGCCACGCAGACTCTTTCTTTTTCTTTTATGCAAGTCTTCATCTAAGCTTTGCTCACTTGTCTTATTTGTACCGTTTGAGCCTAGTACACAATTGCAAAGGCTCAGAGAAACAAGACTAGTGAATTTTGAGATGATCTCCATGACGTTGTTTAGTCTTTCCCCACAATCTTGACCGTAGTGAACTCCCTTGAGATTCAAGTGGGCCAAGTTTGTGCAACAAAGTGCCAGTGTCTCCAACCCTTTAATCTACAATGAGAATGAAAACAGCCATTTATCAGGACTTTGATTCTAAAGAGATATCAATATCTAGTTTCTTCTAAAAGGCCTGCCTGAATGAACAAACATATTTATCCAACATTATTTGGATAGGCCAGCTATTGTAAATTATTGGTCAACAATTTGTTGTGATTGACATACCGGTAATAATTATTGGCATTAAAAGGGTTTGTCGCTGACTTTTTTCATTGTTGTTAGGTGTCACAGCTAGTTTTTTTAAAAGCCTTCATCAGTCATAAAAAACTAGTTCGCTGTTACACGCTATTTGAAAAACCGTAGTTAGAGGCATATGTGCCTGGCCATAAACGGAATGGGATCTTTTACGCTCTTGTGATGCATTTGTAGGCTCCTGGGAATGATCACATTACAATCCAGAAACCTACAAATGCATTGCACAAGTGTAAGAGATTCAAGAAGTAACGTTTATGGTCACCATGTATTCTTGTATGATCCTAAAATATTTTTCTTTGATTAACCATATTTTACTGCTAGGCAAATATTATCTCTAAATAAGGAGGAAACACAAGGAAACTGGTGGATGACCTATGCTCCCACAGGGTGATGGGAATATCAATGATGATGATAATGATAATGAGACTTACTGGCGTGAGGCATTCTCTGCAATCTCGTAAATTAAGAAACTCAAGCTTTGGTGAGGAAGTAGCAATCACTTGCAACATGTGGCCAGTAATGTCCATTCCAGTAAGGTTCAAATATCTCAAGGACTGTTGTGCGCTAAGAATTGACATCAGACGATCTGGTTCCTGCAAACCCAATACTCCTAGGTCCATGTTAACTATTGTTGATTTCGTCGCCAACTTTTTGATGTGCTCGTCACAATTGTCAGACAGTTTAGAAATAAAATTGGGCAAAACAAATGTGCGAAGAGTTTCAGAACCAGCTGTCTTCAACGACATTGCTTGTAAACTAGTTAAGTGGTGGTTAAAAGGTGTAGAATTTGAAAAAAATGTTGTTAGCTCTGTTTGTGGAAATTGAAAGCCACTTCCTTCAATAACAATTTTAACACATTGTATGGCCTTGTCAGCTACGTCAAACCATTGGAGCACAAACCTTTTCAAGCACAGTTTACTACAAATGACTGGCATTCCAAAGTCCAAATAAATCTTAAACTTACGAAAAATGACTGGAAACCGAATCGTCAGTTGATCCAAACCAGTGAAAGCAGTTGCAAGCCCATTACAAAAAGTTTCCAATAACTCCCTGAAAGTTTCTCTTGAAACCCGGCGAGGAGGTAAATACAGATCACTGGGGGAATAAATAGACCACGCCAAAGTTTTGAGATTACCATTCTGTTTCAAAACAGAACACAGGGCTTCCTTAGTAACACTACAACCCATCACATTGAGAGATGTCAATTTTCTGCACTTTTGTAGTGCAGTAGAAAGAGCATCGCCTTTCAGCCAGTAACATTCTTGCAGATTCAATTCTTGCAGTGAGTGTTTGAACTTGCTGATGTAGTAGCAAATTGCAGAGGAGGAAAGGTGCTTCTTCTGCTGAAAGTCCGCAGATCTGAAAAGAAACATCATCTGTGCTCAGCATCTATCCTTAGGTGTTTCTTTCTTCACAGGGATATCAGATTTACAGATTCAAGAGAATTACACATAAACACACAAATAGTTATCCTTAGTAAGAAAAGAGAAATATTGGCTGCACAGCTTGTTGTGTGCTACAAAATTGACAAATTTTAGCCAGTTCAATTTGCAAGTATTTTGCAATTTTATTGAGTCACCCCACTGTCTCAATAGGGAAAAGCTAACAGGGGTGATCCATGCTATTTTTTGGCCAAATCCAACAATCCGCCACTAAGTATAAATATTATTATGTGAAATCTGAATCCGAATTACTTGAAAACTTTCTTTGGTATAGTTTCACTGCAACAGACAGAAGATGTTATTGTTATGCCAATTTTTCAGGAAAGTTTTGTATCATTGCTTGTTTTCATGTTAACTCTGCTAACAAACCGACGAGGAGCGACTAAAGTGATCCGAAATTTGTTTATTATTCACGATCTGACCTTCCAGAGTCCGGGATCAAGGACAAAATACATAGCTAATCCGCAATCCACTGTATTTTCGAAATCTGCAAATCCGCTCAATGTATCACAAAAATCCACATCCGATAATGTGAACCTTTTCATCCCCCTCCAAGAATGAACGGCTTGCTCAACACTAACCAACCAGATTGTCCAAAAAAGTCAAAACTCTATTAAATTTAATTAAACTCAATCTCTCGCAAGGTCACACATAAATGGCCCTTAGAGAGAACAATAGGTAAGTCAAATATTGCCCCTATTGAGCTCCCAATACAATAGCAATTGTTACACCAAAGGACCAGTAGAATTACAAGCTTACGAAAGTTGTAACACTACTGATTACCGGTAAGTTTTAAACATATCAAGATTATTAATTTTAAGCTTGATATAAACGTTAAACCTTTGAAATTCTACAAATTTTGATTTCAACACAGGCGGCCCAAGCGCACTATGTGAATTATTCATAAAGTTTTAGCAAACGTGACCCTTGCCTTTGAGCGGTGTTGTGTTACAAAGATGCGATTTATAAGGGTTTGTATGGGAACTCAACGATTTTCTTTCAAAAGGAATAATATGTAATGTTTCGCTAATAAAATCGACTAACCTTATTGCCTTGTTGTATTCTTTGTTGTTTGTCCGCTTCTCAGGCCATTTTGAAGCGTTTTCAAAATGGCCTGAGAAGCGGACAAACAACAAAGAATACAACAAGGCAATAAGGTTAGTCGATTTTATGGCAAGATTTCCGCACAGCCCCCTAAATTAATTATGCATACAATATTTTGACCGATTCGTTCTTTTAAGTAATGGTCCGTGTAAGAACTAGGCAAAAGAACAATAGGCTAGTGAAATAGCGGCAGTTAGACTTCAGGCGCTAATTTCTCTAATCAAATTAAATCTGTACGACCTGATTGGCCCACACGCGAAAAGCGCGAAATTTGAATTTAAAATTTAAATTAAGATAACTCGTAAACCATTCAAACAACATTTTATTTCGGCTACCCATTCAATACATTAAAAACTGTAATATATCTAAAATTTGGACAATTTCTACGTGCCAAAAGGGAGAAAGTTACAATGATATAAAATAACTTTGGGGTCAGCTCAGCGATACATCAATCAGCGACCTCGTGAAAAACATTTCGCTCGGATTTCACAAAAGAACTGCCAATTTGTGATCCAAACCAGCAACAACTCACGCGGATATTGGGAACGCGCCAAAGTCGCGCGAAATATCACCAACAGCAACAAACTTCTAAATACAGACTGAAAATAAAAATACCTCGATGAAAAAGTTCGGTAATGCTTTTCAATACAAGTCTTCTAATACATCTTTATATGCTGAAGCAATGTCCATCACATCAACAAAAATAATAATCGCCGTCTGTCGTGTCCGTTTCCAGGTCGAATCCATTTCTGAGCCACGGGAAAGGTTTTGATAAAAACAGACTCCATGTACTCCAAATCGATTCTCCTGGCACAAATTTATTTGAGACTCTCCAAAGAACAGATACAAGCGATAACGAGAACGCCGAAATGTTCGTTTTTGTAAAATGTTTATGCTATCTTGTGAAGAATCGAAGAAGAATCGAAGCGACGGTTCAGCCTTGAACAGCGCTTGGCCTGCAATTCTGGCACCAGACTTGTATGTTCAATTCCTGAAGTGGCGTAGCAGTTCAAAATGGAGCAGCCTAGAAAAATAACGAAGTCGAATGTGAGAACAGTAAAGATAGAGGCGTTTCGAAAGAAACAAACAAGCCAGTTGTAAGAAGTTACACGCGCGGACGTGTGAAAATATTCCCACTGCCTTCAGCTTACCTCAATGCAAGTGCTAAATTCGCATCTCGTTTGGAGTGGTATTCTCTCCCTACAAAGGATATCTTTTGCTTTCACTTCTTGTGACCAGTTAGACTCCATTTACCAGTGCCACAAAAATTTTCTTCTTGGCAGGCGACAGCAAACAACTGCTCCAGGTCAACATTTCCAAATGCGTCACCCCTCGTGTCGTGGAAAGCAGCAGTCACTCTTGAAGGACATTTTCATCGATATTTTCGACGATATATACTTTTCAATTGTAACAAATAATATGTATGTATTCGAGAAATATATAATAAATATATTTGGTGAAAAATACGACAAGATTCGCTCATAAAATGGCTAGAAAGCTCAGAGCTCCGATCGCAAATCCAAGATGGCGTCCCATGAAGATCGCGCTTGCTGCATGTTTTGCGTTCTATCTTTTGATTGGCGCATAGAACAATACTGAAACTTGGCCGTGAGGGGGATAACAGGGGCATGGGGAAAACTACGTGAAAAAATGTTGTTTTTGTCAGTATTTTCTTGTTTTTTTGGGCAATTTTTTGATATTGACCAATCACATGCGTCGATTTAATTGAAATTAATAATTAAGACTTAACACCTTTTAATCGATTTTGCGTTTGGCCTGCCTAGTTTTTACGCGGACCATTACTTAATGATTGCTGTTTATGTATAGTGATAGTATGAAATAGTTGCATGGAAAGATTTCCGCACAGCCCCCTACATTAATTATGTATGCAACTATTTCATACTATCACTATACATAAACAGCAATCATGAAAAGAACGAATCGGTCAGAATATTGTATGCATAATTAATGTAGGGGGCTGTGCGGAAATCTTGCCGGCAAGGGTCACGTTCGCTAAACCTTTATGAATAATTCACATAGTGCGCTTGGGCCGCCTGTGATTTCAACTACAATAAGCTTATCACTGCTGCTTCTGATCACTAGTATTAAAAAAACACATCAATCGTTTAAAAACCTGTGTAGTCGAGGATTTAGTGCGAGGTTATGCCATCGTCGGTTGACTCTTGATAAGTATACAAGTTCTAACGAGTCAAGATTTTGAAATATTGTAAACAGCATTTCTTCTGGAAGTGACTCCATCTTATCTTGGAGCAAGTTCCAAAGACAACGTCATGTAATATCGTAATGAAATTTGCAATACACTGCCCAGGTTCTCACGGTCAACATGGCGGACATCATGGCGGGATGATCGTGAATATTGGTTAAAAAAGATGTCTAGGCCCACTGATTCTGGTGATTTAGAGGAGCCAGCTGAAGCTGAAAAAGTGGAAAATGTGGAAGAAAGTTCTGATTGTTTGCAAGATCCTACGGTTGCTCCGCAAAAAGCCAGTGCAACAGATTCTGTTGACAGTGCCTTCGAGGACAGTGGAGTGATCCTTCAAGATGAAGGGCTTCCGGATGAAGCTCTGACGGTAGATCATCAATCCACTCAGGTTGATAAGCAAACTTTTGATCAAGCTGGATCTCGAGATGTAAGTGATTCTCGATCAAGCCAACTGGAGGACAAATCAAATGATTGCGAACTCGAAAGAGACACACAAATGCATGATCACCCGGAAGACCAGCAACTATCCGGGGCAGTTGCTGTTCAAAGTCTTCATCAAAATGAAGGCGACAGTGATTCAAGGCCAACAATTTGCGAGGAAAAATCAACCGATCGCGAACTTGAAGGAGACATTCGAATGGAATCAGAAGACAACTACAGAAGTGAACTGTATGATTTCCCTAGTTTTTTACTTGTTACAATGTTATTACTACCTGATTATGAAGCTCTGCAAGGGGAGTGAAGCAAAAACTGGGGTTTTACATGTATGTGTTATTTCTTGAGGTGCGGGGAGGGGGGGGAGGTGTTTGGCCTAGTGTGATGTTTGAATTTGAAATTCTGATTCAGACTGTTATTCATAAATTTCAAACTGGGATTCGCAGAGTTTCAATTTTTATCTCAGAAGGTCAGTAAACAGTATTGTTACTTGCCCTATGAATAGCTGATTGCGTACAACATTCCTGTACCACACTGAAACAAACTCTCCGAATAATTTAGTTCATATTTTCTTTTCGATTGGTTGAGAGACTACTGAAAGAACATTTTTCTAATAGGATTGCTTCTGCCTACACTGTAGCTTCAAAGCTACATTTTCAAAATCATGTCACCATTTAATGGAGTTGTTATTAATTCTTTTCTCAATCAAAGCAATTTTTTAATTACAATCATTGTAAGTCTGATGCATGATCATTTTGAGTTTGAATTTACAGTGTGTTTTTCTTGCTAGGTTCTCTGTAGTGCGTTATAACTTCAGTGAAGTTCCTCAGCAAGTAACAGGAGCTTGGCAAGACTTTGATTCCTCAGCTTCAAACTTTCTCAAGGGTTGTAAATGGTAAGTATGGTGTAGGTTTGAGGGAGGAGAGGGAAGGGTAGAGGGAAGGGTTGAGTTCCTGAGTCACTTGTCTTAAACATTTTGAATGCTGTAAAGTGGATTCCAGATTTCTTAAACCCTCAATTTTTTCAAAACTCCTGATAACACGAAAAAAAGTGTTTTCCCTTCCCTCAGTTGAACACTGCATTTTTACCCCTAATTTTTTTCAAACTCCCTGATTTTTTTAACCAATTTTTGTTTCCCTTGGCAGTTTGAGAAATAGGCATTCTGCTGTATTTAAAAAAAACCCATAAGACCCTTCCTATTGTGTCAGGCTTACTGAGGTGGCAAGAAAACACAAAGTAGGGTATAAAAGATCACATATGTTGGCTTGAAATAGGGTAAGGGTTCAAAAAGTGAGCAACTCCTCTAAAAAAATGTGAAGAGAGCACAGCTAGGTATCCCTCCCAAAAACCAAATTAAACATGCTAGGGAGTGTGAAAGAGTTAACTGTTTTTTTGTTTCTTAAGGTCACCTGATGGCTCTTGTTTACTGACAAACAGTGACGACAACATCTTACGGATATTTAACCTCCCTGTGGAATTGTACAGTGGAGTTGCTGTCCAAGGACTGTCAGAAATGGTATGTCTGCTAGGAATACAAGTTAACTTATAGGCAAGAAATACTTGTGGGTGGTGCAACCTCGAAATGACGTGCTGGGAGGGGGGGGGGGTGCTCTCATACTGTATATACCGGTAAGCTATATGGTTATGTGCCGCTATGAAGGTTATGGTTTTCAAGCAGTATAGTCTGTCTGTGATAGGGTGTAGAATAAGTGGTATAAAAAATTAAGTACAAAATAGGAATAAAAACTCAGACGAGGAGGAGGAGGCCTTCCTAAACATACCGTAAATAAAATTATTGCAGCAACATTGTTGGCAGACGATTTTCCATTAAAAGCACTAATATTGATGCAGTTCTAAAAAAGCAACTCTGGGATTGGATAGGGATTATTAGTGTCTAGTCTAGCATATGGCTACAAAAATCAGCTGCCAGACATTGTCTGGTATAGGGTAAGGGTTCTAGTAGTCCCTGCGGCACACCCCCACCCAAAACTATACAACTTGTCAAAGTTGTTCAGTCTCCTCTTCCTCCTCCTTTTCTTTATCCTTCTCTACTCTGCAACATGCATAGATGCCAAGTCTCACGCTTTTGGCGTGAGACTCACTCTTTTGACCTAATCTCACGCAACCACGCCATTCAGACAAAATATCACGCTTTTTTAAAATACTACAACTTGAGGAAAAAGTCTTATTAATTTAAATAAAGAGATATACTTTCAGCTGTACTTTGGTAGAGATGAACGCTAATCGAGTAGGGAAGAGTTTAAAAACAACAAATGTTTGCCCATAATGATGGAGATTGCTTCTCTACAACTTACTTTTTTAAAAAATTTTTGGGGGAATATACCCCCAGACCCCCCTAGAAGTTACCTCCTCTGGGTCTCACTAATGCTCCTTCGGGGCAATTCAATTTCTCACTCCATGCCAGCCAAAAAACTTGGCATCTATGAACATGGTATTAAGACACTCATAATGCAAGACATTTTTCATTACTTTATGTGAAATATCTCTTAAACAGTACTAAGTTCATACTTTCCTTATTTTTTGAAGGTGTCAGTACTAAAGATGCATGAGGGAGAGACTGTTTATGACTATTGTTGGTATCCCTTTATGTCATCCCTTGATCCTGACACATGCTGGTATGTTATACATGTAGGAACTTTTTAAATAAGGTCTTAATTGACAAATGGCAAGTGAAATTTGTACTGACAGCTGTATTAAGGTTGCTAGTATTAATAACAGTTAATAGTGGCCTCACCCAGTCAAAAAACTTTGTGCAATCTTAAAAGATATCCAAATACCTGCAGAATGTAAGGATCTTTCAAGGATCGATCATTAAAGGATGCCAGGAAGGTATTATTAGTAACAACCTTCGATATAAAGAGGATCTGACAAGGATTTTTGGCAAAGATCATTGCAAAAATCCTTCCATATTGTCAAGGATTTGAGGAGAATGTTACCAGTATAAACATTTTAAAAAATGTTCTTTACAGGATCTTGCAAGGTCCTTGAGGATCCACCAAGGTCACTGCAGGATCATTGCAAGAACCTTAAGAATTTTGTGCATCAACAAGAATATTATTGTGTCTTACAGGATTGATAAAGAAACCCTCTGTTTATGCACACAAACCCTGAAAGCAGAAGTAAATATCCAATAAATTATTTCAGATTCAGCTTGTATTCATGAATGACTAATGTGTAAACTATCAACTTTTTACAGTTTACTGAGCAGCAGTCGCAACCATCCTATCCACATGTGGGACGCTTTTACTGGAACAATAAGATGTACTTACAGAACGTACAATCACTTGGTAAGACTTCATGTTTATAGTAGAACCTCCCTTAAGGTGGCTGGTAGCATTTTTCAGCACTAATACTTTAACAGCATATAGTACAACAAATTTTTATCAGTTGCTGCTGCAGAAATGGTATCAAATAAATTTCCCAATGATTGGTGAATATGTTTTGGTTATTTTCTTGATGTCACTGGTTACAATAGCAACAGTTTAACCTATTAAAAACACCCTTAATTTTGGCTTTAAGTGCTTATAACTCAAAAACGAGATTGGTGACCCCCATTTTTTATTATGTGACATTGATCAGCATGTTAAGATACACTTTTCTGCAAAGTAAAGAAAATTTCTACAGAGCAACTTCAAAGCCACCTGAAATTTCTAAAAAATTAAGGTGGCTCTGAACCCACTCCGTAGAAATATTTTTAACTTAATAGAAAGTTGTATCTTTACATGTTGATCATAAATTTTTTTTTTATCATAAATTTTTTAGCAATTTTTTTTTGTTTTAATAATAAGGATGAAGTTGTTGCTGCAAATTGTGTGTCATTTAACCTGGATGGCAGTCAAATCTTTTGCGGTTTCAACAAGATGGTTAGAGTTTTTGACACAACTCGACCAGGAAGAGATTTCCAGGAGAGACCAACAACAGGTGTGTAATTTGAAAAGTTATATGTGAAATCCTGCAATGAGATAAACGTAAAAAATAAAATTAAAGCTAATAAATATGAACTAAAAATTCTATGAAATGCGATAAAAGTTGATGAACATTTGTATCAAATTTATCATGTACACAAGTCTTATAAACAAGGATTAAAACCTAAATTGTCTGGTGGTGTCACGCTAAAGTACAAATTACACTGAAATATTTATTGCAGCTGGTTTTGACATTAGGGTTAGGTTTTAGGGTTAGGGTTAGAGCTGTTATAGCCCTAACATGGTAAATAGTCCTTAAGGCTTTTTTAGTTTATACATTTAAAAACCAAAATATCTTTAAGCATTTTGTGCTTAAATATGACAAATATGATTTACACGTGATGACACTCTTCTTAAAATAAAAACATGAAAATAATGATTGATGGAGAAAAACAGTTCCGGGTCTGACAGTAAATCCACGTTATTGTCCACTATCTCATGTATGTCATTGTTTTTTACAGTTAAAAAGGAAGGTCAGAAGGGAATCATCTCAAGTATTGCATTCAGTCCGGACAACTCTGGGATGTATGCTTTGGGCTCCTACTCAAAATCTGGTATGAATTAATAAATCAAATTCAGTTAATATGTAAATTAAATTAAATCAATGAGAAATAAATTGGAATCCCAATTTCTCAAACCCTCGATCTCTTGAACCTTTCGATAACTCCAACCAAAAGTCATATCCTTTGAATTTGCATCACTTGGTGGAACACTGATTTCTTGAACCAATATTTGTTTCACTTTGATTCCACTGGGAGGTGCAATGGCCTCATGGTTAGTGGACTGTACCTACCAGTACTCAGAATCGAGTCTTGGGCAAGACACTTGCAAGACACCTGCATGACTAATAATTAATTAATATTATTTTTGTTCCTTCCATCTTTGTAATAATCCTTAGTTAATTAGCTTGAAGAAATTATCAGTGCACTGGAATTTTCCTCAGGTGGCCTGAAAAAGTCAATGGAAGGCATGCACTTGTCATTTTCCTAAGTTTATCAGATGACAATTAACGAAAATGTTAGAGTATATACCCTTGGGCAAGCACCGCCCCTGCAGGCCAGGCTCAAATGTAGACGATCCAGAGTTCATCATACAGTGCAGTGGCTTATCTATGGGAGGGACTCAGGGGGCCCCCATCTTAATTTTGGGCCAAAGCAAGGCCTGTACTAAGGGCTGAGAAAAATTACTTTCATGAGGGGGCCCCCTCTTATTCTTGGCGTCTAGATGTTCAAGCCCCCCGCTTACCTGAAGGTCTAGAGCCGCCACTGCAGTGGAACCTCAATTTAACGAACCTCTATGTAACGAGGGCCTCAGTGAAAAACAAATAATATTTTTCGACCATGGCATTAAAAGTAAAATATATATAAAAGAACCTCCAGATGACAAAACCTCATTATAGTGAACATATTTCACCAGTCCCTTTGCCCTACATTATATCAAGGTTCCACTGTACTAGCTGTTAGGTCACCGTACCACACTAACTCAAGCTCAGTAGTAGAAAGATTTTTTAAACCTTGATAATGAATTTTGTTCCTCCTCACCAGTTGGTGTCTACTCGGATTCAGATGGTGAGCTAATTTTTCTCCTCCAAGGACAGCAGGGCGGAGTTACGTATGTCATGTTCTCCCCTGATGGGACAAAGCTGTACAGTGGGGGTAGAAAGGTGTGTGAATTGAAATTGCATTACAGTTGTCAAACCAATATGGCTATGTTTGGTTTCTGGATTGAATGGTTTGATCTGGACTATGTATTGAGATGTCTGAGTCTAGAACCTTGCTCAAGGCCCTGCCAGGGTAAATTCTAACGGGCAACATGGCCCAAAAAGTAGAAACAGCACACAAAAATGAAATTCTGACAAACCATAACCTTTCTTGCCAAGTTCCAAGGAGTGACAAAAAGGCTGAGAATGACAGATGAAACAGCGATACCAGACATGACTGTTGAAATTCAGACAAGCGACTCAGCGACTCCCTGGCAGGGATGCCTGCTTGAGTCATTATATTTCGTTCTTGTGCTGGTTTCCCCTGCAGAGATTCTCTTGGGGTAACTTATCATAAATGCCAAGAAGTACCCTTTGATGTATTAGCTACCAATCTAAGGATGGGCCAATACCAGTTTTTCAAAACAATGCAAAACTGGCCTTTTGATGATGTATAAACATCTTGTCAAAGAATTCAAAGATTTCAATATTTATTGACAAGAACATTGTAATTGTTACTCAGGCCTTGCTCAATAACAAATCTATAAACATTAGGGGCTGACCAGACGACCTTAGACTTGGGTCACATGCAGTATTGATTGTGTATCGTAAGCATTGATATTTCTCACTAGTATTGCTATTTTCTGATATTTTCATGGTATCACAGTACCAAATATTTGGTATCGGATATCAGGTCAACCTTAGCTACCATACCATCCTTGATTAGCAAGAAACCACAACAATGATTCAGCAGAATCAGTATTTTACTATCACTGGGGTGAAGAATATCGTTCGTTAAATGGAGGTTCATCAAATTGAGGTTCCACTCTGTTGAAGGCACAAGTGTAATAACTGGTCACAAATGTAATAAAGTCGCAAGTGTAATAAGGCAGACGCGTAGCTGAGGTTTTTGGAAGGGTGTTCGTATTGACAGGAATATTTATTTGGGGGTTATTAAATACGAGCGCCGAAGGCGCGAGCTTCTAGGGGGTCTGGGGGCATGTCCCCCCAGAATCATTTGAAATCTAGAGGCCCGGAAATGCTATTTTCAGCATTGTGCACGTCAATATTTCAAACTCGATGGAGTTCAAAATAACAATATTTCCGGCATTTTGTTAACTTGATACATTCATATATACATACCGGCTTAGTACACTAAACGTTTAACAAAAGCTTGACGTGTGCTGCAAAGGCATCTTTTGGTTAATGCTTAAGCCCCACCCCCTAGCCTCCCACGCAGTCCTTCTTGGGGGCGATCAACGCGATCGCCCCTAAGAACGACTGCGTGGGAGGCTATCCACCCCCCGGCTCTACCGTAAATGTACTAAAAGCAGCGTCAAAGCGTCAATATGCACTAAATATGCACGTATCACCTGGGTCTCCCGAAATTGCATTCCCCTCCTTTTGTCTATTGATACTCCATTTATCACATCCCGAACGCCTGTTTACTAGGAAATGTTTTTTAACGACGAGATTATTTTGACTACATATAATACTAGGTCACTAGGATATATTGAGGCCACTTATTTACTAATTCACTACAGGACTACTCGTAAAGCAAACTTGAAAATTGCATCATCCTCGGGTGGAGGCCTTGAAATAGATTGACAGTTTCGTCCAGATCGGCATATCATACTTGATATGAATGAGAGCCAGTGATCTAGTGAGGAGAGCCCATTCTCCTAACAATTTAATACTTTCCCGATACTTAAAGCGTTTTCTTGTAGGGTAATTTAAAAGCTGCAACACTCAAAGTTTGTTTTCCATTCCCCCACTATTTGCTAAAAGCTGAAAATCAACAGTTTGTGTTTTCAGTCCTCTATTATTGACCTCCAAAGGGGGTTCGTTCGAACCCCTCGAACCCCCCCTCCTACGCACCTGATAAGGTTTGGTCACAAATGTAATAAATATTTTACACTTAGGCTCAAATGTGAACGGCACCTGTCACTGAAATTATGTTGTCAGTAACTATCACTTTGCATGTACACAACATTTATATTGGAGAGCTTGTCTAAATGGACATATTAATCATTGGTTCGGTTGAACCACGTCAGATAAAGCACTGCTCTCAACCAGTAACATATTCAAATGGAATTGCATTCAACCATAAAGTAATTAGGCAAAAAAATCCCCTAGATGGCACCAAGCCTAGATATATTGGAGTATGGTCGATTTGCCATAGCTGGGATTTATTCAAGAAATGGCCAGACAGCGTAGACTGGCTTTCATTTAACCATGGCTAGAGTTTAGTTCGAGTATATCGTAAATGCACCAACAGACGAAATGAATAACACTATACTGGCCAAGATTTGCTATCACGATATTAAAGTTAGTATGGTCGCATTGTAACTTCTGCTGTTGAAGTTGGGTTTCATGCTAAAATGACTGTCACTAGGTAAATAGACTTCTTAAAATTCCACGAGATCGTTAAATGGTGATGAAGTATTTTTATTGACAACTGTTCTTCTTATGAAACCACAGGCAAATCACCCTAAGTGTTCGTAGGTTACTGATAACAATTGTTGACATAAGACGAACAAAAGAAATACATCAAAATATATGAGGCTTATGAATAAAGCACTAAAAATTACATAAAAAATACCTAAACGCATCTATGTGTGAATATCTCAATAAAGTAAAATGAAATGTTAACTGATTCATATGTGGTGTTTTTTGGCCTTCCTAGAACATTTGAAGCATCTTATTGAAAAAACGACCTTATAAATGACTAATTTGTCCATTTAGACAAGCTCTCCAGCATAGGTGTTGTTTAGATGTAAAGTGATAGTCCCTGTTCACATTTGTGTCTGTGTGTGAAATATTTATTACATTTGTGACCAGACCTTATTACACTTGTGACTTTATTACATTTGTGACCAAATGTTATTACACTTGTGACTTTATTACATTTGTGACCAGTTATTACACTTGTGCCTTCAACACACTCTATAAAGTACAACTGGCAGTGTGGTAGTGAACATGACTTACTGCAATTCCTAAGTACCTATTATTGATCTTAATAATTTTGTTGAAATCGTGCAGATCTCAAGCTTTTTTTCTGATAGGATGATGAAATCATATGCTGGGATGTGCGAAATCCTGGAACAGTTCTGTATTGTATGATGCGCTCAGTGGACACCAATCAGAGGGTATATTTTGATATTGACAGGTATAAAAATATTAATAAATCATTATGCATGTAAATTGATGTGAATGGCGCTTCTACCCCCCCCCCCCCACATAACAAGGGCATAACATGATAATCAACCGGTCAAGAAATGTTATCATGTTAAATCCCCTCTGAAATAGAGATGTACTGAAAACGTAAAGCCATAGAGTGTAGAGTTTAGAACCAAAGTTAAAAAAAAGTAGAAACAGTAAAACAACTGTTAAGGTTAGTTTTATGGGTTTGCAAGGTAATCAAGCCATCATTAAAGATAGATGGTGAAATTGATAATTATACTCGGTGGTTACCATGACAACAAACATTATTATAAGCATAGTTTGTTAAGGGGGAAAGCAGCCAAAAGTGACATTCAAAAACCACAGTTGAACTGTCAGCTATTTGGGCCACTTACATTATTAATTTATTCCAATATGTAGGTCTGGGCAGTACATAATATCTGGTAATGCTGATGGTGTTGTTTCCATCTGGGATTCAACACTTCCACCTGTTAATGATGGCACAACGACAGAAGCTACTCTACAGCCAGTCACAAAGTTTGTGGCTCATGGTGACCTTGTGAATGGTGCCAGGTATAATATACATAATAATTTTTTTTTTTAATTGTAAATGCATCAAGGCTTGTAAAATGCATACCAAGTATCATTACCATCATCATCACCACCACCACCACCACTAGTGGTCACCATAAGGACAAATTACATTGTATCTGACCTTTGTATAGAGGTAGCTAATGTACAGTAGGGAGGTTTCAGTATAATCACATGTATGGATCAGCTCATGGTAATTTATTGCGGTTTTCAGTGAAATGTGAACTCTGAAATTCAATCCTCAACCAAAGGTTTACGCTTTTTGCTGCCGTCAATCATCTTAGCGGACCTCTCGGGAAACAGAAGTTCACTTCAATCGGGTCAAAGGGTCAAGTCTTTCGGTTGTGATTGGTCCATCCATTTTGTTTGTTTCTGTTTTTCATGGTTCGTTAGCTGTTGCCAAAATTATGATTGACGGCAGCGAAAAACACAATCATTTGTTGGATTTTGAATTTCAGAGTACGCATTTCACTGAAAACTGCAATAAGAAAAGATGTACTTGCTAAGTACTCAATGAAAAATTCTGGTCAGAAAATGGGGGTCACAGATTTTGCTAATAATTATTTGTTATGAAATTGGGTGTACCGTATTTTCTCGATTAAACGCCGGACCCCGATTAAACGCCGGCCTCGTATAAACGCCGGGTCAAATTTGCTAGTTTTTGTGTTTTGCTGCAGCCGCAATGGCTGCAAGCAAAACACATTGAGAGCTGAAGTTTGTGCCGTAAGGTCCGTAAGGTCCGTAAGGTGTAAGTGCCGTAACAGAGGAGAAATCTGAACTACCGATGTCAATCAAATCCATGAACAAACAAAATCGAAACCAATGAACCGTAGCGCTGATCGCATTCGAAGTTACGGGCCAAAGTATTCGAACGCAAACCACGTTGGACACGTTGGAAAACAGAAAACCGATTTAAAAGTATATCGCATTGGGAAAGAAAACAAACTGTGGCGCGACCACTCCAGTTTTATGAGAAAATTATTCTGCAGTTTTCATCATTTACGAAAAGAGCGAAGACTTGGAACCTCGCCGAAGGTCATAAATATTTTCTCCAAAGGACCGGTTAGTGCACAGTTTGTAAACTTTCGCTTTGAAAATAAACTTACCCTCACCTTGTCTACACTGTCTACAGCATACTAGTACTGTATTAACTCTGAACTTCATATTTTAAAATAAAATGTATGAACGTGTAACTTGTCACGCAAAGACAGCTGGAAAGGAATATACCATGCTGGTAGGCTGCACCGCTAATTGTAGCTGTATTCGAGCTATATAAAAGACAGCTAGAAACGAATTAATACTAGTAACATCACAATGGGAAAGAAACTTATTCAGTGGTGCACACCGTCGAAAACAAAGAAATATTAAAGGAAGTTCTCATTCACCAGATTCACTGCATCAGATGCAACATTCGTCAGTTCGTGTTTAAATGCGTGGCGACCAGTTTGTTTACTAGTTATTAAAAAATAATACGGTCTTCATTTAATAAACAGTTCATCCTTAAATTTCAGCTTTTCTACGACTGACAGGTAGGTACTATAGTATAAGCCCCGCTAAAATAGCTGGAAAGGGAAAGTTTTTTGAAAAATGAATTTTTGACTGCCAGACGCGCTGGCGCCACATGTTTATTTTGTGAAGATTAATTAAACGCCGTGAAAAATAGAATTTGATGTCCAGCGAGCCACTGCATCTTCGGCTACGCAGTCCTCAGTGAATCCTCCAACTTCACAAATTTCTAAAACTTTAAGAAAACGAACTTTCGCAGAATCAAAAATTGGTCCTTATCGATCTTCCGATCTTGTTGTGAAGACACTGAAATTCGACGAGTGTTCATGCGTGAAGGGATGACTGACGAATGATAATAATTATTTGTAAACTTTCGCTTTCAAAATGAACTTTGCGTTACGTTCAACGCCGTCTTTCTGTTGTTGTACGCCGGTGCGCGTGCGATTATTTATAATTTCTGAATTTTGATCTGTAAAATTATCAGGATTGAATTAACACAAAGTGACTACAATATAGTGCAATTATTAACCTGCACACAAGTGACAGACAATAAAAGACGTTGGATTTCAATCTCGACTCACTTGTCTTTCATCAACATGTTCCCTAAGACTTTGCTCTAGCAGCAAAACACATGGACCCATTGGGGCCCTATTTTTAAATAAACGCCGGGGGCGTTTGTTCGAGGTCCCGGCGTTTATTTGAGGTCAAGCTAACAAGTAAATATATTCTGTTTGTCACAAATCTCGATTGCAACATAAACTATCCAATCTGTTATAGTGCAACTGTGGGAAATAATCACCTTTGGATACCCAGGGACACTTTTTTGGGGCTGAAGGAAGAGAAAAATCGTCCCGCCTTGACAAACTGCCCCTTGGTCTCGAAGATTGGTAACAATAAATCAGTCTGAAAAATTGGCTGAAAATTGCAGTCCGTTAATAAACGCCGGGCCCCGATTAAACGCTGGCTTCAAATAAACGCCGGGTTCATGACGCCAAGTTTGAAATAAACGCCGGGGGCGTTTATTTGAGAAAATACGGTACGCTTTATCATATTACCGGGTATCTATTTTTATTGGACCATTTTCATCTTCAAACCAAACAAGAGAGAGTAGAACCTCCAAGAAACATCATTCCGTACAACAGAGTGTAATTTGTGACTGCATTATATACACTGAATGGGTAATTTCAAGGTATAACCCTTGTTGTTCTATTTACCAGTTTCCACCCCAGCCTTCCTCTACTGGCCACAACCTCTGGCCAACGTCAATTTGCAAACCCTGAGAATGACAGTGATGACGAAAATACAATGGACCACGATATGAGAACACAAGGTGATAATTCACTCAGGATCTGGGCAGCTGGTGAGCGACAGTAATGAGAGTGACCCTCAGGCTGGACAAAGTGAACTGGAAGACTACAGGCTGCTTCAACTCGAAAAGATTCCAAATTCTGTAAAGGAGCAACTAAAATAAAGGTTGCTTAGAACGTAGAAAACCCTTGTGAGAAATCTACAGACAGCACTCGGCAGCAAGCTGGAAGGACAGGTTAAAACAGACGACTGGGAAAAAGTTGTCTGTTTACGAAGAAAGTTCCTTGGTTATGCAAAGTGACGTGACAACATCACCTAACAGTTCCTGCCATGGACAATGTAAAATCATAGTTGGTAAAATGTTTCCAGATTATGAACAGTCAATCAGCTATTTATTGTATAGTGGCACTTAGTTTGCTTTTCTAGCAAGTGTAAGTCAGCTAAGAAGAATCTAGTAAGTTTGGTACAGTTGAGCCACTTTTTAAAAAAAAGCATTCTTGTACGACGATGCTTTTATACGGATATCAAAGAGGCAGGGAAGAGTGTCCATATTATGGAGGTGTCCATATCACAGAGGTAGCATTCATTTGAATTTTGGACCAATGCAAACGCTCGATAAATGTAACTGACACTCGCGCATTCATACTATACATAAAAGATTCCTCGCATAACATAATTTCCTATCGCAAAGATAACGCCGGAATTTTAAACTACGATAAACAAGTTTATCTACCACGTAAAGGTTCGATTTTTTTTGGCACTTAAAATGTGAACATGTTTACAACAGATACTATCACTGGTTTCAATAGACCATGTTTGTTTGGAAACCAATCAACTGATAGTTGGCAAAAAACTCGGGCAACATCACAGACCTGAAAGATGAGAAGTCTGACTCAAACCAACAGAACAACTCGTTTCATATAATACATGTAGATTTGTAGTCTGTGAGTACTTTCACATAAGAAAATACATGTTATGTGTTTTGTTACTATTTTTTTATTTTTGTGTACATTTTGTGAAATATCAAACCTTGATGTAAATAAATTTGTCTGTATTTGTGCACTTTTACTTCTACCTAGCTTCTCTTTTAAGCTCCACGGTCAACATATAAATTCTCAATCTGGTTTCTGTCCACTTTGTATTGTAACTAGTTGAAAGAATTTGTTTTAATTAAAACACTTCCTCTTTATAAAACATTTCCTTAATTCCCTTGACTTGGATAATTGATTATGTTTGGGGAGCAATAAGATCGTTACCGGTAATTAATTTTCAGCATAAAGAAGAGATCCCAATTCCATACCAACAACAACTACAGTTAATGCTCTCTACAACATCAACCCACGGGGCAAAATTAAGTGGCTGTTCTAGAGTAACTTGTTCCAGCCATTCCGTTATTGGGGAATGGCGCAAAAGAAAATGGCGAGCGAAAAAATAAGAGCATTCGCTTTATTTCTTTGCACCATTCACCACTAACTGAGTGCCTCGAACAGGACAGTGCTAGAGAGAAATTAAGGAGTGGCAAAAGGTCCTTCAAAAAATACATGTATGGCAGCATTTTATATCTCTATATTAAAAGTCTTTCAAACATTACAGCTCATTAGTTGTATTTTTAAATAGTCACTCTTCTTGGTTTTGTGAAAAATGAACTATTTTAAAGTAAAACTATTGACAGGAATATTAAATCGTTGACGTCAGCTTCCAAGCTCCAGTTCTTGTATTTCCTTTATTAGTGATGCTTCTGCTGATATTTTGTCAAGCTGCAAAATAGTGGAAGAAAAGAATTTCAGTCACTGGTTATACATGTTTAGCTGTGCCAATTTTATTAAAAACCCCATGATTTGATAACTGAAGGGTCCACCTGGAAAGGAAAGTACCGGTATACAAATTTAACACTTCAATGCCCTAAACATTGCCTTACGTCCTCCCAACACATTGACAAGGGAATACTTTATTATTAACTTGTCATCTTGTAAGATGAAGGTAAAGTCTGCATCCAGCCAAGTGGCCCATACTGCCTGAGCTTATCCCAGTATTAAGTGACTGGGAGTATTTCTACTCCCCCTGGATGTGATGCTAGTCCATTGCAGGGTTACCCCCCCCCCCCCGCTCACCCAACATACTTTACCGGTATGCATTTATGCACCTGGGTGGAGAGAGGCACTGTGAGAGTAAAGTGTCTTGCCCAAGAACAGAACGCAATGACCCCAACCACTGCATCTCCCACAAGATAAAGACAAGGATTAAATTACAATATTAATAATTGGTACACTGCTTTTGTTCAGTATTAATAAAACATACAAATATCTGACCTGATTCTTCTCCAGTGTTTTTCCTGATTTCTGTTGCTCCTTCAAGTCTTCAATTTGCCTCAGTTTCTAACGTGGAATTCAAACAAAGAAAACTATTGTATAAAAACGGATCAAAGGAGCATTTTCCATTTCAAAAGTGATACTATGCCAGAATTTTATCCAAAAAAGCCTTCTTGGCTAAATTTCCAGAGCCATGTGAAGAAAGATTGCTGCAAATGGCACTCGCGTTTTTCAAGTGTTATATCAAACACAAGCGACAGTGTTTCATCGAGATATCCAAACACCAAGAAGAGAGTTGAAAATATGACATGCAGCAGAGTGTTTTTGATGAAATTCGAGGTGTTTGGATAGCAGATGAAACACTGAAACAAAAATGAAACACAAACTACGGAGAAAATGGAAAAATAAAATTGTAAAATCTATGCTAATTAAGACCGGGTATCCAAACTTCCTTCATGGTTATGATTTTCTTTGTTTTTTACTTGATGAATTATTAATGAGTTTGAGAAGAATTATTAAAATGGTGAATTTCATTTCTCCCCTGACTTGTTTATGACTTAAGCAATGGGCAAACCTTTTTTAAATTCCTGAGCTTTTTTTCTTTCTCGGCTGGAAGAGTTGTACTTGTCACTGAAGCTGCTGCAGGAGGTGAAGAAAGGGTTGGACTTGGTGCCTGAGGAAACAAATCAAGAGTTTAGCTCCAAAGGCCACTTGGATAACTACCTGTATTAAATAACTGTTGTCAGTAAATTGATTGTTTGTTACTAACTGTGTTACCGAACCAGCTGACTGAATGACTGACCGACTGTTGTCTGTCTGTCTGTGTCTAGCTGACTGACTGACAGACTGATTGCCTGACTGACTGACTGACTGACTAATAGTAATATTAATAGTAAATCTTTATTGTGCCTTACACTCCAAAGGGAGGTATTGGTCTAGTTACAATAAAGGTGTTATAGCAACTATGCTAACAAATTACTTAATAACAAACAATTGAAATAAATTGCAAACGTTTACGGTAATAATTAAACTATTAATTATACAACTATTTATTGATATAACTTTCAAGTTAAAATTTGACTGACTGACTGACTGACTAACTAACTGACTGACCAACCATCTGACTGACCGACTGATCAACCATCTGACTGACTGCTGTCTGTCTGTCTAACTGACTGACTGACTGCTGGCAGTTGACTGACTGACTGACCAACCATCTGACTGACCGACTGATCAACCATCTGACTGACTGACTGCTGTCTGTCTGTCTAACTGACTGACTGACTGCTGGCAGTTGACTAACTGACTGACCAACCATCTGACTGACCGACTGATCAACCATCTGACTGACTGCTGTCTGTCTGTCTAACTGACTGACTGACTGCTGGCAGTTGACTGACTGACTGACCAACCATCTGACTGATCGACTGATCAACCATCTGACTGACTGACTGCTGTCTGTCTGTCTAACTGACTGACTGACTGCTGGCAGTTGACTGATCGACTGACCAACCATCTGACTGATCGACTGATCAACCATCTGACTGACTGGATGGATGGACCAATGGACCATCAGACAGACTAATGGTACAAGTAACGTGTGAATCAGTCTAATCTCTTGTAATCGCGGTCAAGCAAATATCGTTACCCTAAATCCCTCCCACCCTTAAGGTGTTGGAGTTATATTGTCATCAGCTCTAGTATCTTAGTTTCGAGTCTGACAATAAACTCTTTGTTCCAAACTCGTGGTCTGTGGTTAAATGTAAACAATTGATGGAATGATGGACAAACAAATCGGTACATGGACAGACTAGATGTTTAACTGGCTAGTTGAATATCTGATTAACTGGATTGGTTTACATGAAATCCTTGCTCTGCCGATGCTATATTTATTTAAAAATTGCTTATTGTTTGATTCACGAAGACAATGGCTACACTACATTAAAGCAGAACCAAATCAATACATTTTACCTCTCCAGCAGCTTCCTGTTCCTGCTTCGCTTTTGCTTTTGCCTCTCTCTTTTTCTTGTTCTTTGCGGCAGATTTAGACATTTCCTGGCCTTCTTTTTGTCTCAGGTTTTCTGCAGGTTCATTTTCATGCTAAAATGGAAATTCAGAATTTCCATATTAACATTTAGGATATCAAGCAACAGTAAGGTTGTTTGAATCGGTGTACAATCTCTAACTGTTGTAATGTCGGCTTGTATTTAGGGTATGGTCATGTTCAATATATGGCAGCAGTGTCTCTCGTAGGCTTGATTTCCAGCCGCTTTTCGGGAAAATGAGGTTTTTTTTTTCACTTCTTGCTCAACAATCAAGGAAGAACAGAGCAACATCTTGCTGTCTCTTCAGTCAAAATGGCACATAATATGTCTTTTATTTAGCAGAAATTTTTATCTCAACATACAGTGTAAATGAAAACATCAACATACGGAAGTTGTCTCACCACTTTCATGGATGGTGCAGTTCCTCTAAGACCAGGAGGCCGGTAAACAGCTTTGGCTGAAGGGAATATATAATTTTAGTAATAATATAAACTAGGTAGTCATTATTTTTTCACTCAACTCAACAGGACACGTACAGATCTGTTTCCCATGCACACATCTCCAGTGAAACAATTTGTTTGGTTTGAAGAAAAGTAAGCTAATCTCCACTGCCTGTCTGGCTTAAAATAGTACTTTTTTAGGGAGGGGTACTTTGAACGCTACACTGGTCACAGGGGCAGGCACTCTCCTATATCAATGTATGTTCAGCTTGATGGGTGGGGTTAGCTAGTATGAAAGAAGCCATGATAATTATTATACAAATCTCAGTTGTGGCCTGAAATTGGTATAAATTTGATGGAAGTTTATTTTGCACTGATTTGCCCATACATAAGATTTTGTTCAGTGGACGGATCAGCAGAGACAGCATTCAAAACTCTAAGATGTATAAAACAGCTCTTTTTGCCTTTATCCCATGCCCAGAGTCACAAAAAACAAGACATACATTAAAGAAGCAATAATTATTATACAACATATTTACAGCTGAGGAAAATCAGTTCATGAAACAAAAAGGCTAGTCAGCTAAAACTAACGTTTCTGTTGTTCTTGAGTGGTACTGGAGGGAACAGCCCGATAGTTGATCGCTGGTTCTTTGAATACCCCATCAGGAACAGGCTGCCACTTAACCTAGACATAATTAAATTGTGAGGAAAATTCATTAGTAAATTTACATTAAGTGACTTTAGCCAGCATGTGTAAGTACCAGGGGGGCTGGCATAAGCAGGTCCAGAAAAAGCTGCCCAGCTTTGCAATCATCGGCAATTTATCTAGCAATTCAGAACATTCACTGGAACATTTTTCAAAACTATCCAACAAAATTGAACTTAACAATGGTGCTATGATAACTACGTTAGATTGGGCCAGATGGAAAATACTTAAATTAAGATCGTTTTGCACAGACCTTAGCTTGCTGCATTCAGTCCAAATATCATGCCCTCAAATCAAATATTTTCCCATATGGCCTCCCCATTTAGTCAATACAATCATGTGCCACCAAGCAAATTAACATACCTCCCAAAGTTCATTGACGCTCTTTTCATGTAACAAACTTCCTGTGTAATGCCATATTTTGTACCTGGAAAGAAAAAAGTGGTTCAAAAAGAGCTGAAATGTTTTAATTATTTAACATAATTTGCATGGATTGTCTCTTTAAAGAATATATTTAATTGCATAGTACACCAATGTATTGGTCTCCCTTTTATCACTTGGTAGTTCAATTTTTAAATTTATATGATTTTTAAACTGCCCCAAAAGATAGAACCTTACCAGATATGAGGCCTTACAAGGGGTTTTAGTGAAAGGCGACATTGCTCCAAAATAGCTAAAAATGTAGCAACAATCTTGCTCCAGAGCACTGACAGCCGGCAGAAACTAGCACTGAAAGGGTGTATATTTGCGACAGCAACATTTCCCTCACCAAATAGGCGACAGGTGGTTTGGAAATGAGCGACAAAGCGACATCAGAAACCCCCTTGAAATGCCTCAGATAAACATGTACTAAACAGAGTAATAAATAAATTAATAAAATAAAATGTCTTCATTTTGCTTATTAAAATACATAACAAATGTTACAGTAAAATCGTAAAAATTGCTTAAATTATTAAATGGCTAAATTATACTTATTCTGTTAAAAAAACTATTCTTAAAACGTCAATTGACTTGCTTGTGATCTTAACCTCTTGGTTGACTCTTTGACTTCTGGCAAAAGGGCATATAATGGATGGTCAACATTGCTCTTGATCTTGGAGGGTAGCAAAGGGTTTATGCGTGACACGTGAAAAGGTTAAAAATTAGTCTGTGACGCGTGAAAATAGGGCAAAATTATACCGTGACGCCTGAAAATAGCTAGAAAAGACACATCATTCGTGAATTCTGCTGTTTCAAGTATATGTTACGCGTGAATTTGGTTAAGATTTGCGCGTGAAATGGGACCACGACACCCCCTTTGCTTCCCTCATCTTGGTGAACAACCTGTAGTCGCACTTTATAAGATCCTCAAAGTTAGCCTTACCCATTTCCTTCTCTCAACCTTGGGGAGGTTGTTGCTGTTAAAATGTGCTCCCCATCTGGAGACCATTCAAGTGTTGTTGAGTCATCTGCCTGATGAAATTATGTCACAAAATGTTATCACATGCTTACTTGTCGCTGTTACCAATACTTAACCAGTAATGTACATAAATTTACACTCTCTGGTTAACCAAATCAAAAAAGCTAATGAATGATTCCATACAGTGATCCACTTCATCTAAGAAGCGCAAGAAAAATCAATTATCATTGCTCTCCTGAAATTGACAAGTTTGTGTCCCGGATGTCTACTTCATAGATGTTTAATGAATCAACAATCAAGTAAGTGCAACCAGAGAAGGCATAAAAACTTAATTTTCAGTTTCGTAGCCACAAACTGTTGTTTGGTCATCTTGAGTCTCTTCAACATGACATAACTAGCACCCAGTTTGGGTTAATCACACAGCGGAAACAAGATGAAAAGGAGGTGTTACTCACGAACATGTAGGATGTGAAATTTTAAATGGACTGAGTGATCAGCTGTGCCATTCCTATGACAACACCAACTGTTTAAAAGCTGAAGACACTGTTCCTTTGCAGTGAATTAAAATTACCTGAGGTTTGCTAATCAGCTTTAAATCCTTTCTGCTCCACAACTCCTGTAGAAGAGAAAAAGAAAAAATGTTTTAATTCACCCGTTTATGTTTCAAGTCATTGAAATAATGAGCTTATAACCCAGTGTAGAACCACCAGTAATATTCTTGATCTCACCAAGTTTCAATGGTTATGAGTAATGACTGCAACACCTTTCTATTTTCTCTCAAAAACTTACAGTCAGAGATAAGGGGGACATGCAAAAGTGCCAATATTTGTGATTACACTTCATGCACCTCTCAAGCCCGTAAAAGTGGAGAGGGGGGATAATAATTCAGGCAGATTTCTTGTTTCGTTCTAAACGTTTGAATATCAAGAAAATCTCAATGACAACCTTCTAAAATGGAACACAATTCGGTTTCCCCGAAATCACGCACACGGACCGCGCTTGCTTATCTTTCTGACTGACGCTTGTTCCGAGGTGCTCTCTTTCCTTCGCTCGCCTTCATCCCCCCTCGTTTATTTCCTCCCTCGCCAGCGTTTTTCGCTTTCCCCTTCAACTACCGAGAGCCTGGAACAGGCTAGGGGTGGGGGGAGGGCAAGAAATATTCCCAGATATCTGTCCTTGTTTCAGGGCTGCAAATAACAGTGGGACATCAGACACTGGTCGACCACAATTTACCAATGTCCAAAGAAATTCCAACTGTGGTCGCACAGAATGTCCGGAAAACTTTTTTTTTTCTGCTTTCCAGTGCAAACACCAATGTTCTGCATTGACAAAGCATTAGATTAGCAGGTTCACATATCAAGCGATACCGTAATATGATGTCTGACCTCATGCACCATTCAAAATGGTGATTTACGGTAGTTGGAAGCAAGTACATTGTATGTGTAATGGGGGAATAGGTCATGCAATCAACTTACCAGTTGGCCTCTGAGATTTCCAAAACCAGCCAGGCATATAAGTAAAATTAGTTAAGAATGACAAGAATACATTTGAGAAGATATTGTACTGAGATAATGTTGATCACTTTTGTGAACTGTATGGTCAGTGAACAAAATAATGATGAATAACAATTAAAATATTACCAGGAAATCTGGTCATTATTAATTTCAATTTCCATTTCAAACTTCATCCGAGTCCTCTCAACTTAACAAACTCAGTCACACAGCAACCAACATGGCATTGAAGACATAAGGGGGGAGGGGGAGCTGTAGCCCCCCTCCCAAATGAAAATTTGGTGCCGAAAATATTGTGAGTGCAGCGTAAAATTGGTTTGTCTTGTGATTCTTTTGTCTCGTGAGTGAGTTCAAATATCTTTGAAACTTCCTTGGAAGTCTTCAGGAAACTTCATTTATCTTCAGAAAAGCTCGAAAATAATCAGAAACGTTTGCATGGCCTTTGAACAACCATTGGAGAATCTTCGGAAGTCTTCGGTCTAGATAATGCTCAGAAAACAAAAAGTTGCTGGAGCAGAAAAAAAGTTGTTGATCCAGATATGAAAAGATGTCAAGTAATTTTGGGACAGTCGTAGCCCCTCCCCCCCCCCCCCCAGGTTACATAATGCTCCGCCACCTGTGTAATACACATGTACATATTTAAACTGTAAAAATACAATCTTGACTATTAGGATATTATTTCCGTGTGGATTGTAGAAGACTTCATTTCTTGGTCCTGTTCCAAAGTCAAACAGAGGTTCACATTTGAGATCAAACAGGGTCACTTTTGCTGGCATGACTGGTCCAGTGGTAGTAAAATTAACAACAAGTCAAGGATAACTTTAGTTGAAAAAATATTATTTGTAAGTTCAAAAGTGGTATTCTATAGAATGTTAGATTGATTCATACAAATACTCAACATTTTTAGCTGTACTTGAAATGTTTAAGTTTAAAGATATGAATATAACTTAAATTTTATGCAGGGTTGACATAGTAAGTCCCCCTGACCTGTGGTTTTATTACGCTGAGACCATTCCAGTCCCAGGGAAACTCCCATTTAAAATTTTACAGGGAGGCCTATCTGTAATTTTAATAAACACCCCTAGAAGTTACCCTTCACCCTTACTCTTTGATTTATCATTTTGACAGAAAAGGCACCCCTTTCGTAAACCTTTTACTGAAAAAAGGTACCCTTTCATATACCGAAAAGACATAACATATGCCAAAAACAGGAAGTCTTGATGCCATTTTTATGTAGCATTTAATAAATTAATAGCCCTTCCCTTTCATATACCTAAACCTTTGAAATCCCTACCCTTTTATAGACCTGGAGCATGAAAAAGGTACCCCTTTCAGCGGAGCCTCCCCATATAGGCCATGGGGAGTACCCCCCCTCGGGACCTATATTCACTTTTGTTGGTATGGCTCAACTTGTTGTTACCTATACAAGATACCAATGTGAACTCAGTTTTATTGATGCAAAGTGACAATGGCCAGCAAAAGGCCACAACCCAAACAAAAATCATTTCTTGACAACTATTTATTTGCAGCTTCGTCTGGAAAATACCTGGCTTTAACTTGTCTGGCTCTACACACATTAGTTTGTGGTATTGTCTTCTTACTACAAGATTGCATCAGTAGCACTGCATAGCAATATTTACTCACTGTAGTTTTATTTAAAAGTGACAAAGGATACAGCCATAGACCACACAGAACTCTTTAGAGTTTGGACTCCACTGTACAGAATAAATTGGTCCTCTCTTGGCTATCAATCATAAAATAAAATAAACACTAAACCTTGGCAATGTTGTAGTTTAATTTTACCCATGGTTTAAATTTTTTCAAACCAGTTTGATTTTCATTTCCCTTTGTTTCAGATTATGATAATGAACGTAACACAATGAAAAATAAAAATCAAACTGGTTTGAAAAATTTTAAACCAAATATAAAATTGAACCACAACAGCTACATGTATTTCATTACAGAGGATGGGGGAAGTATTAATTTAATATATTTTCAGTATTATTGAGGCCTTATGCGTCCAATGGCGCGAAAAGGATCGACGATGATGATATTTTCAGTATTAAAGGGACTATGTCATGGGGATTTCGCAGATTTTTGGTCTAAACTGTTCTGAATTTAGTGGTAGGCAACGTAACCCTAAATCAACATTATTTTTGAACATCTAAAGGAATATTTAACCTTAATATCCAGATAAAAATCAAGCTATGGCTAAAAGATGATATTTCGAAGATGAGCGGAAACAATTTGAAAATGTTTGCCTAACTTTTTCAAATTGCAATCCGTTCCTATCCATGCCATCCGCAGTCAAAGATGCTCATTAACAGTTTCAGTGCTCTAATATTAATAGCAATTTTTAATAAAAAAGGACTTACTATTTTTAGGTTTCCTGCAACAGAAATATAAATTTTGGTGGTTCAAAAATCTGGTAAAATCTGTGACATAGTCCCTTTAATTTTTCTGTTGTTACACTTGACAAGATAGTAACTTGATGTTTTGAGATCAAAAAATTAATTCTCCTTACTAATTTCCATAAATTCCTTTAATTTTCTTTCAGGTGTAAAAATTTGGTGATACATCACAACAGTGATTGACTTGTTGATTCTTATCACCTTGTTAGGAGAAATTGAATTTCAATCGTTCTTTACCTAATTGTACCATGCTACTCTCTCCAGAAGTACTGATGTAATGAAGTGTTTGTTCGCCATAATATGATGCCCCAGACTTGTCAACATCAGTTGCTGTAACAACAAGGACGGCAGAGCCTAAAATTGAAATTGAAATGTGTTAAAACTATGAAATGTTTGTTTTATCACTAAGCTGAATCATGAGGCCCTGCCAGGGTAAATTCTGACAAGCGACATGGCCGAAAAGGTAGTGACGGCACATAAAATAAAACCACGACAAACAACAACCCTTATGGAAAAACTTATATTCTGGCAAGGACAAGCAAATTTCCTTCAACTTAAGTAATTACCAACAGCAACATGAAGAGCAATAAAACAGTGACACAGGACATTTTTAAATTTAGACAAGTGACACGGGAAACCCCCCCCCCCCCTGACAGGGCCTCAACCATGGTATATGTTGTCATGATTGAATTTAGTACCCTCGAGCTCATTGGAAAACCTTTTCCTCCTGCAGAGGTCAATATAATGGTGATGACATCAGAAGTAAAACAAAGGCAAATGCTCATCACCACTGGTTTACGCTTGGTTCAGGTGTCCAGGGGTTAATGTTATCTATAATGTTGTTACACACATTCTCCCCGACATATCAAAGGCTCCAAACTAGCCTATAAAAGGGTCAGGTACTTGCCTTTCTTGTTCCACAACAGTTTAACTCTGTCTGCCTTAAAGAAGCTCTTGTTAGCAAGGACAGAAGCTGGACTGTCAAAATTTGGATGTCTAAACAGTCGGACATATGATGGTGCACCCTGGATAAACAACAATAACAAGATTATGCATAACATGTCTTGTTCAATAATTCAGTGTGTAGTATTGCTGCGTATTTTCACAGTCTTGTAGTACTTGTAATATTTTTTGAGCCCATAGCACAAATAAACAGTCATACATGTACCCTTCAGGGCCGGGTTGTTCGAAAGCCGATTAACACTAACCCAGGATTAAAAGTTATCCAGGGTTCATCCTGGATAAGTGTTTTTATGCTTATGTTGTGGGCTTGAGATTAGTCGATGTCAAAAAGGGACAGAAAAATAAACAGAAAACCTCAATGAGAAGTAAAACTGTCACTCATATCCTGGATTGCTTCGTGCTTGAACAACCCGGCCCAGAATGATAAGTAATGTTCAGGTATTCATGCTCAGATGAAATTGCCCACACTCCACCCCCCCCCCCCCCCCCCCCCCCTCCCCCCCCCAAAAAAATTAAGTTGCAACTTAGTGGAGTCGGACGATAAACTACCTTATAGAATGACTGTTTTGTGTAATTTCCTATGCACCAATACCAATCAACTATACAAAAGTGTTAGTGAGTAAGAATTCTGCCAAAAATATGGTGGATCTGGAATATGAATGAAGGAGGAAAGACAATCACCTTAGCACCAGGAACATACGCAGCCACTGTGAATGGAGGGGGGCCTGGGGACAACTCAAACTCTGATACACCTTGAAGTCTAAGCTTGGTAGCAATTGTGGCTACAAAAAAAACACATTTAATCCAATTATCATTGTTATAAAATGCTGTAAAATTAATAATTATCATAGTCACTGAAAAGGAAGTATTTATTTACTTTATTTTTAGCCTGATAACAAAAAAGTTTGAGTGAAGTTGAGAGAAGTCAAAAGTTGTTAATCTGAGGCAAAAATTTCAAAGAACTTTCAGACTTTTTCCAAACTTACTCATGTTGTTTGCTTTAGGCTAATAATTTTTCTTATTAGTGATCTTTCTTCTAAATCATTTATTACACTACAATACATTACATTTCTTTCTTACATTATAACTTTCGTTCTCTGCAATGCAAAAGATTAGTTGTAACTAGAAGCGGGTTAAGCAATCTTGTAATTTAAATTAATAAAAAGAAAACAAATGAAAGTTCAGTTTAGTTCAGTTCATGGCTTTCTCTTAGGAGCCCCCCATGCATTGGAGAGAAAGCTGACTAGTCTTGCTTGGTTTTAACTTTACCATAATTTAATTTAGCCCCTATTAAACTGAAAGAAACAGCTCTTATCTACAGGATACATACTAAAATCTGCATCGTGAAAGCAATGTACTTCATTAGTGACAGAGCGAGCACACACTGACTCATCCTCACTCCACTTTGGTTGCCTGAGAGGAAACAAAATAATGTCACCAAATTTTAGATTAATAGTTATTCGACATGTAGCCCTTTCTTCTTGCGTCCTTAAACAGGGAATAAATTAGCAGCCACTCACTCTACCCACACTAACCATGTTTCCTTTTTCTTCTGTGCGAACCCAGCAACTAATCTCCCTTCCTGGAGATTCCAGATTTCAAGATTGTTTGTTGGTGACGGCTGATCTTTGCTGGCTGGTTACACAACAGATAAAAAAAAAACACAGCATTAAATTTTGAGATCATGCCACAAAGAAGGCGGGAAGACAATAGGGTTTCCTGACTACATCCTGACCTGTATATTGCTCCCATGTTGATAAGTGAGTGCCTTTTGGTGAGAATGCCATGCAGAATGTTTTCTCTTTAGGAATACGGCATACCAAACTGAATTTGGAGGTGTCCACCACTAGTACACTGTGAAATAGAATTATTAATAATCAACAGACAGACAAACATAAATAAATAAGTTCATAACCAGGGCTCATAATATTTATTATGCATTTTCCTGTGGCGGTCGCAAATACTGATGCAATGTGAAATAAAAATATTAAATAAAACTAAATAATAAGTAAAAAAGAATTTCCAGTGGCATAATTTATCCTGATTGACTGCTTGTCTGTCCATCTGTCTGTCTGTCGCTGTCCATCTGTCTGTCTAACTGACTGACTGACTGACTGACTGATTGATACTACTGATTGATCAAACAATCGATTTATTGATTGATTGGGCAATGAATTAGTATTACATGCCAATAATATTAAATGTGGATCAAATTTTGATTGACTGACTGATTGACTACGGGGAAGGGGGGGGGGGTGGGGGGGGGGGGGAAAAAAAAAAAAAAGGGGGAAAATTAAAAAAAAAAAAGGGAGGAAAGGGGGAAAATTTTTTTTTTTAGAGGAAAAGGGGGGAAAAAGGGGGGGCTTATAACCGGAATTCTACGGTATTCGTTGAGTTGAAATGTCATGCATCATTACAGACATATTCACAAAAGTTTAAATAAGGTTGAAAGTTTTTTTAATTCAATTGATTGACAGACAGACAGACAGACAGACAGACAGACAGGCAGACAGACAATTTTATTTCAACACAGAATCTCTTCAGCGATTACTGCAAGCCGGTGCAGCTTATTAGAATATGACCAAAGAGAAACTATGCAACATGTTATGCCTCACCTCTGGCCGTTACACCAAGCAAACAAGGAGCCATCAGGACTAAATGTCATTACTCTGCACCTCGGAGATTTGTCACTGAAAGTAGCAAGATGACACTAAAGCAAAGTAACTAAACATAATTACTACTAACAACAAGAGAAATACTAGAGAAATTACAATGAAGACAGACTCCTGCTAAATTATTATAAGTAAAACTGAAAACATTTATATAGTGGCATATTGTCAAGTCTTGCGCAGATCAAAGGTCGCGTTTTAACGTTGCATTATTAAGGGTTCAGCCATGCCTATTTTCTCCTATTCAATACTCCCCCCCCCTCCCCCCTCCAGGAGTGAAACCATACATGAACAGTGTATGTATGGACTATTACTTATATATTGGTCGATATTTGCTTCAAGATGTTAGATTTGGTTAAAATTTCTTATAAAAATCTTTCAATTTTATTCAAAAATTAAGTTTAACTTCACAAAATTATAAATAGCAGAAGCGCAATGCAAATTAAATCATCTACACCCACATGAAAATAAATGGAATGTCAATGATGTGATCACCTCAAATTAAAAAGGGATGCTGTTGTTGTCTTTTTAGAGATACAACCACAACAAGATCTCACTTGACAAAGTAGCAGTGACCCAGAATTTACGAAGAAATTCACACACAAACCTTCCAAATCCCTCGTGATTCCTAAAGGATGGTGGGCCATGAACCATGGATATCCCGTCTGTTCCTCGAACTATAACAAAAAAAAATTCTTTAATGCAATGTTCATGTTTTGAAAGGGGTTTAAATCAATTTCAGCTTTATATATATTGAAATTTAGTGGAATTTCTTTACCAGCTACAAGAGTTTCTGTGGCCGCCATGTTGGCGCGAAAAGGACGGGAGGAAACTGGGAACGAAACTCAGAATGTTGAAAACGAGGCTGCTCGTGTCCAGTTTTTCTCGAGTGGTCACGCGACGAAGGAAGCGGAACTATGTGGCTGTCGAGATGAATAAGAATTTTACTATCAAAGAAAAATAATGGAATCTTGTGGATTGGGCATTATATGTTGTTTAAGGCGGTGGAACCAGCAACCCAGGAATCCACAGCCGAGAGAGGTCGCTCAAGTGCAGTTAGATACAACGCATATGGGTGAGTGATTTCAACATTGCAAGTTGCATGATTGTCTGTTTTTTTACACTTTCATTAATCGCTTGAGTAATTCCATTCGAGAGCTTTTGTATACTTTCTGTATTGCCCGATTTGTCTTTCAGGAAATGAAGTTGTCATTGTGAAATCCGGGAAAAGAATTTGCGGTTCTGGAGCGGCTCTAGCAAACGCTGCGATCCTTCAAAACAAATGCTACTTTGAAATGAAAATCCAGTCTGGAGGTAAAGCTCTTTAACTAAAATTATAAAAGAACTTATGTTTCTTGTCAAAGACCGGATTGTTTTTTTCTTATTTTCGTGTTTTCACTCCTGTCCCCTGTGAATAAATGTAAATGATTGAGTAATGAGATGAAATATCTAAAATGAAGGTAACAGACGTGTACTAAAAGATCAATTTTAATTAATCGAATAAAAGGAAAACAGCATGAATTATCCCCTTTACTTCTAAGTTCGAAAAGGCAATTTTGACTGATTGACGTCTATTAGTTTTTGTTGGCTCTGAGTGGTTTGTGTCTGGAGCTAAAAGACTATCAGGGTGGAGAGTGGAAGGAGGAGTTGGGGGGGGGGGATCATAAATCAGAGATTGTATATGTGGCATGTTTTTGTTGTGTATCAAGAATGTGATTGACAGATGATTCAAATAAGCAACAGTAAGGCATTTTGAGTAAGCCTCTTCATCAGGTCTTGATGTTTGCTTTTGGCAAACAAACTCTCATGCTCGTACCGATTATACAAAGTGGGTATAGGTATGATGACAGTTTTACTGCACTGTTTACCAAGAAATATTATAAAATAATTAAGATAGTATGCGCGCTCTCATTGGTCGATAGGTGTGTTTAGATGAGAGTATGTAAACACGGTTGTGACGTCACGCTTTCTGTGTTTCCCGGCACAATTTAAAATATTATAAAACTGCCAAAAAGACTTGCAAAGTAATTTCAAGTACGATATTAAAGAAATTGAAAACAATACCAAATTTTGATATGTGTTCCAGCTTTCTCTTCCCATATGAGCCCGAGGAAAAAAAGCAAAAGAAAGAAGAACCACAGCGCTTTGCCTGGAGGGAGCTCAAGCGAACGACAAAATATGCAACAAAATACGCTGTAAACATTTTTCAAGTAAATTTTTGCGGTTAAGTACTACAAAAAAATTCCCTACAAGTCATTCTTTATTAGAAAAAAATTATAGGTCAATGCAAACGAAACTATAAGCTATAAACTTAAACTTTGCACGGCCGATCGGTTGCCGTGTTTTTACCGGCAAATCTGCTTAAAATGCAATTAAAATGACGCTTAAAATATATTTTCTCTGAGACTTCCTTAATAAGCGTAAAAATTCTACTGTTACATTGGCCATAATAGTCGTGAACTTTTTTCATTCAAAATGGGCTTGGGGAAGACAAAAGAATGGAAATATTTGTCAGAGAACCAAAGCAGAATTTGTTGTCCATTTGAGGTTTATTCTACGCTTGGAGCACACTACAAAGACGGAGGAAACGACAGTAGAAGAAACTGGACCCGTTAAGATCGCTAACTGAACAATTTACCGTACAATAAATGCATACCATTGCTACCGACCTCGCTAGATCCGCTGCTTGTGCTATGATTCCTAATTATCCAGTAAAACTTCACAAGACACGATGAGACATTTCAACTGTGTTATCGGGCTGCCAAATCATTCAGGCAAGTTCACTTCACTTTCAAGAGCGATAAAGCACAGTGGCATTCATTTCCAGCTTAAATAAACTCCCCATCTTGAAGTTCTATCCTTACAGAGCCGTATTTTTAGCATTTCTTTTAGCTTTTGCCAAGCTTTCCATATTTTTCTGCAAGATTTACGTCGAATCGCTTTCGTCGACACGGCGCTACTTGCCACAAATTTTACTTGAACTTTTATAACACAAATTTTGATTGGTTCATGTGTTGTCAAATGCACGTTTTGAGAAAATCTGTTTCAATCAAGAAGTAAATAAACCAAATCCCCTCATTTTTCGAATTATTTTTGAAAAAAATATTTTATAAAAGCAATAGAGGACTTTTTTCCGTGTTTACATAGCCTCATCTAAACACTCGGATGGTTGGGAGAATTCTCGAAAGTTATGCAAACCCTCGACTGCGTCTCGGGTTTGCATAACTGTCTTGAATTCTCCCAACCCCCCTCGTGTTTAGATGAGGCTATGTTAACACGGAAAAAGTCCTCTATTGCTTAAACCAAAGTATGTTTTGGCTGACAGGTGCATGGGGTGTTGGACTTGCAACAAAAAGATGCGACTTGAACAAGATACCATTGGGGAACAGTTCAGAGAGCTGGGTTCTTAGATCTGATGGCTCTGTAGCTCACAATGGAATAGTGAGACACAGAATACGAGAAATACCAGAAGAGGGTGATATGATAGTAAGTATATATAAATTATGATCGTAAACCAACACTGTAAAATCCCAGTTATAAGGACTGGGCTCATACAACTTCCTAAGGGGTTTTAGGTAGATCTGTAGCCAGGGGCATAAAAAAATTATATCCGAGAGTGCCTCTAGTATAAAACAGTATAAAATATCTGAAATTGAGCTGACGAGATACAACTTTGAAAATCAGCTGAGGGATATGTTGAAAAAGTTCCCTGCCGGGGGGAGGGGGGGGTCCTGTGTCACTTGTCTGAATTTAAAAAGGTCTGTGTCGCTGTTTTATCGCACTTTACGTCGCTTTTAATTGAAAGGAAAAGTGCTTGTATTTGTCGAAATTTTAAGTTTTTCCACTGAGCGGGGAGGGGGTAGAGGCACAGCAGCCAATAAATTACTTCAGCCTCATTCTTGACCATTCTTGGTCTTCAAATTAATGTAAAAATATACCAAAGGGCTGTTCTTTGTCCCCCTTTTTTCTCTACGGTGATGTTGCTGTCAAATTTTTGCCGAGATAGATTGTCTTTTGTTGCAATTTTATTTTATTTGCTGTCACTACTTTTTGGGCCAGGGCCTCTTGTAAGAAAGCCACATTTGGGGCTGCATCAGACCTGTTACGTGGTGTGATGTGACTTATTAAGTGTGATGTTTTTGTGTTTCAGGCTTGTACCTATGACCATGTAGAGCTTAATTTCTATCACAATGGAAAGCACTTACATTGTCCGTTGACAGGAATGAAGGGAACAGTGTTCCCAGTATTCTATGGTAAGTGTAATCTGATACAATTAAGCTTTAAGGCCAAACATTAAAGCGCAGTTAATGGAGCATGACGCTCGTGGCCCCTGCGGGGTCGTTAATGTTTATTTGGATTGTGTAATGTAAGGCAATGAAACTGTTCGCTTTTCTTGTCTCGAAAGGACAATGATTTCAATGGCTGTTTAGATATAAATGTTGCAACACTGTCTAGTACAATTATATCATGCATTTTGTATGGCTAGTCTTTTAAATATCTCTATTCATGTCTCATTTAAGCCTGCATGAGATCCTTACTTTCTATGGTACACTATTTGCCATTGGCCTAAATCCAGACAACTGTCTGGCCATAAAAGTTTATAGAATGAACTTTAGCATCATAGCATCGTGTAGTGTCGTGTTACCCTTAGCGGTGCGGCTCCCGAAAGATTTTCATCAGAAACAATACTTCCCCATATGCTTGGTTCCTGAAATTTTACTTACTGGTAGTTTTTCGCACAACAGTTAAGTATGTGATGTTAGAATTGACTAAAATGCGCATTCCGCATCGCAGTGATACAAATAAATTCAAATTTCGCGCTCTAACACATAGCAGCCAATGAAATGAGCGGAATTTTATTCAGTTAGGTATAAATTAACACTTTTGGTTCCAACAGAAGATTTTGCATTTCCCCTGCAGATTTCTGCCTACTTCTTACATGGAACATTACTTAACTGCTTACTGCTAGTCTTTGTTAGGCAATGGGATCAATTACACATCACCATATATATAGCACAGCTGGATGTGATTGATATAACAGGGCTATGAAAGCGATGCTAGATAATTTAAGCTTTCTGCATGCATTGCAAGCATATGATGCTAACAATAATCAATATTTAATGTAGACTAAGAAACCTGGATTGTCATACCGTCAGGGTGAATAGTTACCGGTAGTCAAATTCTCCTGACTGATCACCATACATTTCTTTTAGTATTTGTTGGGAGAATTTGTTACAGTGCGTTTCACAAAACGTTTGACAAACAGTTTGCGAAAGTTTGCTTGAAACTTCCGAAGTTCGCCGTGAACTTGACAACTTCATGTCAATAAAATTGCGAACTTCGAAACGAAATTGCGAATTTCATGTTCAGCTAAGTTCGCAAGATGAGAAGTTTTAGTTGCTTTTAAGTACGTCTTCTGTCTATTTTCGATTGAAATGCCACAATAGAAAGGAAATTAATTGTCAAAGACTGAAGTCAAAAACGAATGAAACTTCTCGGTGGTAAAAATACGTAAACAACTTACCTGGCGCATTTCCACCTTCGACTGCAGTTCTCCGCTGGTTTTAGTTTCACAAATATTTTTCTTCGCTCTGCACTCTTACCTCGAATTGGGAGCGGTGATTCTTCCTTCAGCAAATCAACTTGATACATCAGCGAGTGTTTTGCATCGAAAGGTAAGCTTAGTTCCTTTGAAAACACCATATCGACTTGATCTGAAGTGAGAAGTTTTAACTGGTCTACCTGTAATTAATTTCGCTGAGAGTAATTCAAAAATTAGCTGCTATGTTTTTTTCGTCTATTTTGCCTCTAAACACAGCAATACAATTTGGCAAGTCCGCCATTTCAATCGAAAATAGACGGAAGATGTGGAACTGTCTCGTTGAAAGCAATTCAAACTTCACAAGTTCCCAAGTTTGCAGCGAACTTCGGAAATTTCAAACGAACTTTGCAAACCGTTTGTCAAAAGTTTTGTGAAATGCTCTGTAAAAGATCAAAGCAATTTCCCTTTGGTGTTTATTTTATTAACTTTTGTAACTTTTTCTTGATTAAATCTTGATATTGTGAGGAGAAATTTGATTTTGGTTACTCCTGGGACTTAAAGGTTAACTTTCTTGTTGGTTCTGTTGCTTTGCAGTTGACGATGGTTCAATAATTGACGTTAATTTCTGCGACTTTGTTTATCACGCTCCTGAAGGATTTCAAAAGATCATGTTTGAGAAAAGCCTTCTATGACCCATTGTCAAATGAATGACAGATTTATATCTTAGATGTATATGTTGTGGTTTAAATTTATCTGTGGTTTGAAATTTTTCAAACCAGTTTGATTTTTATTTCCCAGTGTTTCAGATTATGATAATTATTTTGAGACAATGAAAAATAAAAATCAAACCAGTTTGAGAAATTTTAAACTAAAGATGAATTTAGACCACAACATATATCTAAGTATGTAATTATTTTAAATTATATTATTTTATATTATAAAATATTACAAAGGACTTTATTATGCAATCATGTAGCCTATTCGTCAAGTGCAAGTGAGATGAATTGTTCGATTTCTTTCTTGGTGGGAGATTTATCATCTTGGGCTATGAACAAATTAATGATAATGATAATGAATTTATATAGCGCATTTTTCATATATATATGTTCAAATGCTCTGTACACATACTGTAATTTACTACACAAGGCCAGACCACAACACCGGGAGCTTCGTGCCCTACTCTTTGCGAATAGTGCGTGGGTTCTTTAACGTCCCCTGTGATAAGACTGAAGATACAGGAGACGGGACCTACGGTTTATCGTCCTTTTCCGAGAAGACTAGAATGTCTAACCATTTGCAGATGTAATTACAAAGGCAGCACATTCTCCTCAGTTATTTTAAGACCCTGAGTGTTGGTCCGGTCTGGGGTTCGAACCCACGACCTCCCGCACAGCAGTCCGGCGCTCTACCAACTGAGCTAACCAGGCGGCGGTGGATAAAAAATAATCTTTTCAAGATCGAAAGGTTGTTTTCATGACTGTGATTGGTTAATTTTGTGGTTTGTGAATCGTGAAAAACCTTACTGTGAATCATGGTTAAGATATAATTAGCCATGTTCGAAACGAGCGGGGGACTGGGTACGAATAATCAATATCGATTGGATTGAAAAATTAGGCCTGTCGTCTGAAAGAGCATCCAAAAATTAGTTTATTTACAGAATTTGATTAATATTGGTTTAAACGCATAGGTATGGTTCGCTTTTAGAAATTGCTAAAATAAGAGAGCCTAGTATGGATTGGAGGGACAGCTGTCCCTCCAATCCATACTAAGCTCTCTTATTTTAACGATTAAACCAATAACTCTCAAATTTGGTTGAGTTACTAATTTTTGGATGCTCTTTCAGATGACGGGCTCAATTTTTCAATCCAATCGATATTGAATATTTGTACCCAGTCCCCCGCTCGTTTTGAACATGGCTAATTCTCCATAAATCATGTATTTTTCAGAGTCAGGAAAACAACTGAAGTTTTTGTTCAGGGATGGCGGAACATTTTTCCATTTGGGAGGGGGCTGACTAGTGACTTGAAGTGGCGGGCTTAAGAGACTCTTCTCTTAGTAAGTCTTTATTTTTTAGGAATTATTGGGGGAACTTAAGCCCCCCCCCCCCCCAGACCCCCAGCTCTGCTGTCCCTGTTGTTTCATGATTTGTGAAATGCAAAATTGAGCTTTGTAACAAGATTCCTTCCCCTTATCCATGCAGGGATTTTTTTTTCATTCAAGTGTTGTTTCATTCATTAGATAAAAATTGTAGTGTAGTGGTGTACAAAACTTAATGTATTTGACTTAAAATTGTATTTTAGTATACACTGGTAATCTCATTTCATATGTCAGGGCTCAAAAAAAGGTTGTGTGGCTGTCTGTGGCAACAAGATTTTCTTGTCTGGCAAGAAACTTGGGCAAGAGCTCAGGCAAGTCGTCTGCCGACTAAATTTGTAAAATGTAACTAAGAAAAGCATGCAACTGCCCCAGGCAAGCAAAATATGAGAGCTGCTTGTCCCAACGGCAAGCTTCAATTCAAGTTTTAGAAATTCTAAATCACTAAAAGGGCATAATTATTCAAATCAGTTAAATTTAGGGTTGGAGATATATACATATAAAAAATACAAATTGAAACTTATTGTTAATGTAGAATAAAATTCTGCTATTCCTTTTCCAGTAAAATAAATTTAATATCCTGACTATCCTACCAATCAAAACAAAATACTTCAAACAATATTAACAAAGAGCTTATAATTCATTTAATAATGATTTTATTATAATTCATTTAATAAAACATTTCAGCGAGGTTATCAAAATACAGAATAGTATCATGAGCAAGGTGCAGGGTCACAGAAAATGAAAAAAAATCAGCACCTTGAAGACCTTTCCTGCCTTTTCTCCAATAATTTACTACGAACAATGGTTTCAAGTCGAGGCTGGGGTAGACATAATAAACTGCCAGTTCTGCAGGCTAGGATGGACAAAAATACAGTAATTATAGGAAAACGTTTGACCCCAGCCTTGAATTGAGAGCATTGTTTGCAGGCATCGAAGTATATATGTGATAAAGGTCTGTGAGGTATGAAGAAATAGGCTCTCAAGTTAAAGTGGTATCTGTAATGCCTAACTGCAAGGGGCTGTCACTAGTAAGTGTTGCGACTGCAATTCGTTTTGTCACAAAGAGTAAAGAGGACCACATGGTTAAGGTAATGTTCCTCTTTGTTATGCCAGTGCACCAAGATTGAAAGGTATCGAGAATGTGGCCTTCCAAGTCGCTTTCTGGCTCGTTTCCAACTCACCTGTCACCTAATTGGTGAGGGAAACATTGTTGCTGTTACAAATTTATACCATTCAGTGCTAGTTTCTTTTGGCTGTCGGTGTTCTGAAACAAGAATGTTGCTGCAATTTTAGCTATTTTTTAGCCATGCCGCCTGTGACCAAAACCCCTTGGAAGGCCTCAATAATGCTGAATGAGATATACACACACAAGTATTTAAAAGCGTCTAGACAGCTATTTTTTAGACTTTTCATGTGCTGAAGTAATTTTTTTTTTGTAATCCTTCCCCTAACAGCAATAAATTCAGTTGCCATTTTTAAACAGCTAAAAATGTATTTATATATTATTATTTTGATGGTGATGGAGACCATAGAATTGGAATAATTTTTTGATAGTTAAGTTTGGTTTACAATTTTCTTTCTAAAGTTATATTCTATATTAAGAAATAATAATTTCAAAGCACTCTCTACTTATGTTAGTTAAAGAGCTGAGAAATGTTTACCTTAAAGAAATAGAAGTCATTATTGATAACTTTTAAAACTGCAAAGTGAAACTGACGCCGTGCCTAGGTAGTTAATTGAATCTTTCAGAAATGAGAAAATCTTTGTAGAAGTCATGGCGCGCCATAATAGATGTACCTCAAAAAAAGTGGGAAAATCAATTTTAAAAAGACTAATAAAATATTTATCTTGGCTTGAATATTCTGTCACTGGTTGTGATGGATGACTTGATCATTACTCTTAGACCCAGCTTCTCCCCAATCAACCCTAGGGCAAGAAAAACAGGAGAAATAAGGGCAAGTGAGGAAATATAAAAGTCAAGACTAGGGAAGGCTAAAAAGGGGTGGGGGCTCACGTCAACGCATTTGAACTCCAACTCGCAATCCTCGTCCTCAGAGTATTCATGAGCGTTTTAAATCTAAGTTTTGGGGTGCAAAAAAGACCCTGAAGATGAGTTTAGGTTTCAGCCCCTCTGTTTCCCGGGTGGTACTTCGCGGAGCCGACTTGTCTCATAAACGGCACGCAATGCATGCAGAAGCGATGACGTTTCACAAGGGAGTCTAATAATTTTCAGGAAATTGGTCAGAAAATTAACGGAAATAAAAGTAGCTTATAACTTCTGTGTTAAATGATTAATCAACAAAAGTTGCGTTATCTTGTAGCGTGACATCCGATATACGATAGAGCAGGGTTAACCGGACATTGTTTACACCGGCCCTTTGTTTTAAAAGTATGTAGAAATTAATTTTCTGTTTCTTGAATCTAATAGAACTCACCAAATACAAGAGAGGCCGACTTATCAAACATAATTTTTCTCTTTCGTTCATACTTTGTATTAGCCCTTTCAAACTGCCCTGGGGTATTTAGCTTTGAGTTCAATGCGGTGATTGCTTGTCGAGTTACACTTGAATTCTGTCCACGTAACACATATTCCTGTAGTAAGTTCCCAGTCTTATTCGGTTCTATTGATCGGTCACGAGCAACAGACAACAGACTAAACGATTCGGTCGACTCGCCTGATGACATTAAACGATGACGTCATCGCTTAATGGGAGGAATTTCTCGTGCGCTCGAGCACTCGGCTGACCCTGAAGAAAACGAAAGACCTGCTGACCAAACTCTGTGGAACTTGTTTATTAGTTAAATCAACAGGACTATGGCGTAGATAATTTTATCTCCAGATCATCTGCGGGACTTCCAGAAATGTTTTGTGTAATTACATTTTCTGTCAACATTACATTCCGTTTGCGTAAAGATACATGTATAAAACTTTACAGTAATTGAATGGTACAATTTCCGCGACCTTTATATTCACCTACTGCTTAGGGAGTGGGGATGGGGGGAGGGACAAGGCTCGTTTTTACTGGACATAAGCATAAGTGCAAAATAAGAACGAACACAATCTTATGCTGTCCTCGCTGGGAATAAGCACAAGCATTTTGAGCACATTTTTTTCTTGTGCTCGAGTTTATGGCCACGCGAGGACAGCATAAAAAGAAGCAGTGTGTTAGTTCTTATTTTGCACTTATGCTTATGTCCAGTAAAAAGGAGCCTTTCTATACAGACAACTGAAAGCAAGGCTAATCGTGCTACGTGAAAAGTTGACTTTGCGAGACAACACCACGACTAGAACCGTTACAGCAGGATTGCAACCGCAGACAGCTGTTTCGTCCTTCTTGGGACTCATCCTGCTGTAACGGTTCTAGTCGTGGTGGTGTCTCGCAAAGTCAACTTTTCACGTAGTACGATCAGCCTTGCTTTCAGTTGTCTGTTATTTCATTTTATTGCTGATCAGATCTCTCAGTAGATCCTACGAATAGCAGCATTATCGTTTGCGGTCCCTTGCAGTTTTAGTGTTATCCTTTATATACAGTTGTAGATGAATATCGGTCAAACTGACAGTATTTAACGTTTTCTCACAATACGAGATTTTTTGGGACTGAATCCATAGAGACAGAAGAGTGCGCATCACCAATTTTTCTGGGCTGCGAGTCATTTCTAACATTTATTATTTGCTCATTTACTCACTTCTTCAGCAGTCGAGTGGGAACACGAGAGCGCACGAGAAAAATACGAATGAAGTAATTTTCTCGCGCGCTTGCGTGCGCCTTATCGTAACACTCGATCGACCCGGAGAAAAATGAAGGACTTAGTAGTCTACGATATTGTTACGTTGCTAGCGAAGTTTACATTGAAGAGACAGTAGTTTGACAATGTACTTTGATAGTGATATTTTCAAGCTCTCCAGTTGATAAAAACGGTAAAAAAGCCTTCCTCCTTTGGTAAGCAAGCATCGCAGTTCGGTGAAAAAGTTCAAATCATTCAAAGGTAAAACTGAAAACGCTCGAAACGTCAAACTTGAAATTGTTCCTTTGTAATTTTCAATTGTCAATCTATTTTTGGCAGCCTTAGTAGTAGCTTCCAGTTGTAAAAAAAAAAGGAAAATGGCAACGGAAGGAAAGACAAAAAAAGGAGCGTTCTGGGCGTTAAAAAACGGACGGGAAAAGGAATTAATATCGACATAAAGAAACCACATTTTGTTTGCATTTAAATGATTTTAATCAAGCTTTTTAAATTACCGGTATTTTGAATACAAACGATATAATGTATTTATACTTTACTAAATTAAATCAACATGTGATGGGATTTTGGTGTTTTACAAAGACAACTGTTCATTTGGCTCCATGATTGGCCCCAGGTCTACTCCACCGGTCCCAGTCTCCCCTTCTTCTTCTTGGAGCGCGTCATAGTCGATCCTTATCACGCTGTCAAACTCGCCTTCGTCACTATTCGCCGTCAAAATCTCCACACTTTCTGTTTCCGCTCGTACAGCCGCTTTTCCGACTTTATCCGAAGCAGTATCGATTAGCTCGTCATTCCCGTCATCGGTCTCCTCTATCGCGGTCGATTCTTTGCCGTTGAGAAGGGATTCTGCTAGTTTTGCGAAGTCGTCGTTATCCGAAGCCGACTCCGCCAAGCTTTCTTTCTCGTGGTCAAGCTTGTCCTCTAACCCTTCGAGTTCAGCCGGCGGTTCTGCGGGATCTTGCCCGTTTATCGGGACTTCAAAATCATCACGGGTCAACTGGTCCGGCGGGGTATCGTCAACACGTGGAGCGGGAATCTCGTTTCGGCGCGAGATTGACGCGAGAGCATTTTCAATAGCCTCGTCAGGAAGATCGGGCGTGTCTCTTTCGGTCCAAGTGGTATTCTCACCTCTGGTCGGGTTGGTTGATGGGGCTGGTGAACTTGAGCTGGGCCTCGTGGCAGGCATCTGTTCCTCAGGGGTAGTGGGTGGTGGCTTAGGCTTAGGGGTCGTCATGGTAGTAGAGGGTGGCCTAGGTGTGGTATCTGGTCCTTGACTTGGCTCCGGAGATGGGGGTGGTTCAGGGAAGGGGCCAGGTACAAAAGGCGTGTGTAAACAAAACTTCAGTCTAAAATAGAGAGAAGCCTTGAGGAAATCCAAGATCTCTTCTTCATCGATGCGTTCCAAAGCTTCCATCAAAACTGACCTCAGTCTATGCTTTTGCTCTGGGGTAACTTCCTCGTCTCTCTCGTCCCCTAAAAAATTAGACCAAGTAAAACTCATATTAGCTCGGTCACTCAGCAGCGGCCCGCTGCCTGAAAAGGTTTGGGTTCTACCGATGTTTTTCTGTTCTAAACCAGTCCCCTAACGTCTTCGTCTTAGGAATCGCCCTTTCCGTTCTGTTACAGAGCACTGAACTAAACAAGCATCCATGCTCCGACCAGAAGTTTCCTACTGCGTATTTTCTAACACGTTGTTTCCACAAAAACCAAGCAAAAGTTCCCTTTAAAGGAACCGTATACAAAATCTGTGTTTTCGTTAGTAGTCATTTTTGTGTCTCGTGTTTGTAGCGTAATGTTGTCTTTGCGTGTTGTGGTGATCAGTTTTGGTGCTGTATCCTGTTCATTCCTTTGTCATTGTTGTCTCTGTGCCCGTGTTTTTTCTCTGTGTCCGATTATAGTGTTGCATGTTATAAAGTTCAAAAAAAAAAAGTTCCCTTTTTGACACTGTGTTGTTCGGCAATCATTTCAGCCAAACTTCTATACTTTGTTTGGGCGTCGTGTTTGCTTTTTTGTTTGTTCTTCTGTTGGCGCTGTTGTCTCTCTGTGTGTTGTCCGGTCCCGTTGCTGTTGGGCTTGGGTCCTGGCGGCGTCTCCTCTTTCTGGGGCTCTCGCTTTTTGGCCTCTTGTTTGTAATATTTTTTTTTCTGCACTGTTGATTTGTTATTCAACTAGTATGGAAACAGAGAGCTTGCGTTCTCAATAGCGAAGCGCGCGAGGTCTAAACATAGAATGCGAATGAATATAACCCTCACGAGGCTCAGAAAATATCAGCGTGTTCTGAGAGAAATCGAAGGAATTTCGGCGAAGTTTTCGTTAAATGAAAGTGTTTTAGGAACACCGGCTGTTTAGAAAGTGTTCAGTTTAGGAAAATCGTCCGCCATTTCGGTTTGTTTGTCTGAGACTTGTCAGAGTCGTGACGTCACTCGCGCGTTTTGCTATTCCGTCAAAGTTTTGCAGATACTTTTTAAAGTACTATCCGACGGGAGCCATCCCGCCTACTTAAAGCTCCAATGTTTGTTGTAATCGATTTTGACAAATTTTGACAATGTTCTCAAACTCAGTGAAATTTCTCTTTCCTTAAAGTATAGTTCGTTTACTTACCAAAGCCTTCGGCCGGCAGCACCTGAACCGGGGGTGGAGTAGGAAGAGGCGATGAGAAACAAATCTTTAATCGCAGGATCAACGATTTCTTCAGTACTTGGATAACGTCTCCATCTTCGAGTTCCTTTGCAGCAAGCATCAGAATCCGGCGGATGTTCTCTCGTTCCTTCTCGTTCAATACATCCTGATACTCCTCAAAATCTTAGCAGAAAAGAAAGAACACTTTTAGAGTTCTGAGAATTGAATCAGAATTGCAACGTTAAACATGTTCCCTCTAAGGGCCTGCTTATATGGAGGAGAGTTGTCCCTGGTAGGAGGGTTACCCTCCATACCGAGCCACCCCGGGCGAGAGAGCTTTTCATACGTTTCTTTATAAAGACTATAAATAGCTGCGAACCGTTTATATGAGAAATTGCAAAGTTGGCTCGTGGGGGCAGGGTGACCCTGGGTGGAGGGTCACTCGCTTTGAAGGTAGGGTGACCTTGGGGAGCGAGCCAACTTTTATCCATATAAACAGTTTGGTTATTTTTGCCTCGCCTATCAGGGACAAGTTGACACATACGGAGCATGCGCAAACGCTATAATCGGCCAAAAAATTTGAAATCGAAGTAGGAGGAAAATTTGTTCAAAAAATGGTCTTGGTCGATGTTTTAGTGTTTCTGATTTTAAAAAAGGCAGCCATAATATATGTTTTAAAAACAACTCTCGCCAGTCTTTTGAACAGAGAGGGCCAAGTTTTGGCTCGGTCAACAGTGACAACTTTCTTATATTTTTAAACGCTCAGTAAAAGATGGCTCGGGGGAGAGGGTAACCCTCCTACCATGGATAACTCTCCTCCATATAAACAGGTCCTAAATCATGACCAATGATCATATACGCAAGAAGACACTCAAGCGTGTTCTTTTGAAATAAGCTGATTGGCTGATAAAACACGATCGCGCGCCATGAGCGCGCGCTGAGAAAATTTTCTAAGCACATATAGGGTGGGTAGCCGTTCCGCACACTTTGCTTTGAGTTTGCTCTCTTAAATGGTCGGTGACCTCTACTTTTTTCTTAACTGATTACTTTTGTTAATTGATATCTACGTTTTGCGAGAAAATAAAAAAAAAATCGAGTGGAAGTTTGCCACGTTTGTTTTTATTGTCCGACTGACGTTTGAATTACGCTTTTTGAGCTTTTCGTTTTGCCGTACGACAGTTTTTAATGCCTTTTTTCAGGGTTAAGTCTTACAAAAAGGATATCAACACTATGAATAATTTATGTAACAGACGCCCTTCTACGCCCTTCCCTTGTATATATATGTAATTTTAACCTTTTTAACCATTGTAATTTTTTGTAAAAACTATATTATTCAAACCTTGGGTTGCAATTTAGTTTTAATAAAGCATCTATCTATCTACAAAATGTGACTAAGATCGTTTGCCTCCGTTCACTAATCTTCGATATTTTTAACTACAAGCCTTGTAAACACTGCTGAATTACGCGCGCCAATTTTTCAAAATAAGGGTAGTTTTCCACACGCTTTATCTCTGAAACAAAGTCGGTGACCCCAACAAGTTACTCATTCTCTGGCCACAGTAAAAATTTTAAAAAAATCTATCGAGTAGAAAATTTTGGCGCGAACGTCCTTAAAAATGTAGGTATATGATTTTTTTTTCTTTAAAGTGCCTTCTAAAGACATTAACCGACTCGCCCTCGTTTTCTATGAAGATGTGTACGATAGTCAACTCCGCTGCGCCACTTTGGCTATTCGCTCGTAAAAAAACCCACAACGGGATAAAAATTTAACGGACTAACGATTACGAAATAATTGTTCTAACTAAAACGGACATTGTAAACTTCTGTTCTATTTCTTATTTCATTTAAATTTATTGAAATACAGAAAAATGTTGCCTCTTTTGATCGGTTTTATAAGCCACAACGACGACTCGGACCGCTCACGTGGTTTTGACGCGTGTTTCAATTTCTCTCAAAAATTTAAGTTTATAATAACCCTACCGATAACTGTTTTAAATTTTTTTTGGCAAAAATAACGCTTAATTCTTTTTTCCATCTACTTCAAGGGCTTCAACATGCTATCCTTTTAAATGTTTTGGTGGTTTTCTCAACAGAGTGTTTCGACCCTGACTTTGCCTGCCTAGTAGCTGAACACGCTTTGCAAAAAGTTTTTCAAGCTCTGCTATTATAAATTGTTCGCCTTCAAGTTTTACAACAGATTACATATCTAATCTCGTATCACATTTTTCTTCATCAATGTTTTTTCCTGACTGGGGCGCGACCAAAGTCTCGTGCGGGAGCATAAAAAATTCACCTGGAAATTCGGAATTAGTTTTCTGCACGAGTCACGTTGCTGAAGAAAGAAAACATTTTAAAACGAAACAGTCTGTGGGGCGTTTTCTCTGTGCTGCTGAAACAAAATTACGAAAAAGCCGAAATGAATTTTTACCGTGCTGGCATAGTGCATAAAATGCGTTCAAAATGACAAGTTTACTGCCGTTGTTCAAATACAACCAAATAAAAGTTTTCTGCGACCTGGGAGTCTTCGTTTTCTTTCTGTAATGAAGAAATTAAACCGCATTTATATGTAACTAGGGCAAACTAGCATACAACCAAGCTCAGTGCTGTTCCACCTCAAAAAGGCAAACTTCGCAATTTGCAGGAATGAAGTCGAGAGTTTCTCACGTTTATGGATAAAACATATTAAAACATTGATATTTACTCACCGTTTGCTTCACGTTTGGTTGGTAAGCCAGAATTCCGTTCAATCTCTACCAAGAAGAGCAGACCAATGATAACAACAAAACCCGAAACACGAGCCATCTTCTTCTGTAAAAGTTTCTCACTGACCGTCAAAAGACAAACAACTTGGCCGCGTGGCGTTCTCGCCTTTTTATATTAGACTTATTAGTGATTCTATTGGTCGACAAAAAAGCGTGCCTTTATCTATCACGCTGGAATTTGTAACAACGTTACATTTTGTTTTTGTATGATGCGACTGTTTGATTGTTTGATTGTCTTGCTCTGTTGGGCGGGAAAAAGTGAGTCCGAAGCTGTGAAAGCCACGTATTTTCTCAAATTGATGCGAAAAAAACATATTCCACCTTTTGCAAAATACAGCACCTTCGATCCTTTCCTGTAATTTTATTTTTTGACTGATTGTTTTCTGTCGAAGATTTTTTATCGAGCAAAAGGCATGGTAACACGAATGGAAGCTTGAGATCTATTGTTGATTTTGTTCCCCCTTCCCCTCTCCTGACATTGTATTTTTCAACAAAAAAAGAGGCGGGCTCTCTCGGCCCCTCCCCATCCTGTCACTTGAAGCGATACAATATATCTGATAACAAACAAAGTAAACTTTTGAAACATTTTGAAGAACTGAAAAAAAAACTTTAAGTTTAGTCGGTTTGGTAATTTCGGATGGCGTTTCCACGCAATTTGCAAAACAGCCGAGATGCCCGACAATCCCACGAGCCCCAGACCCCCAGTAGCCCACGTCCTGGCGTAGGAGAAGGAGGTCTGGGTCGAAACAAAAGGAAAACAAAAATGGCGGAAAATATTGTCTTGGATGCATCAAAGGAGGCTGCAGTGGTGAAGAGAGACGGTATTCGAAAGAGGAGTTTTCCACAAGGTTCTACAAAGCACTCTCTTGCTTCGCCGTACCATCTGCAGTGGTAAGCTTAATAATTCTTTCTTTAGTTTTCTTCTTCTGCCCGGAATCTGCCAACTTCAACATCCACACGCGCTTGAATCGCTCACGCACTGTTCTCCTTGTTCTCCAAAGTCCAAACAAGATTTCTTGTCTTTATAAGTTTATTTTAACTGTTTGAGTTAAGGTATATCTTAAGCTATGCTGACAATAATAAAATTCAGTTTAGCTTGTTAATATTATCAAGACTAATAAGCTTATCCCACCTTATGTTGTTTTTGTTGGGGGTGGGGTGGGGTGGGGAGACTCATCTCAAATTGCTCGTTTTCGATTGTCAGCCAATCAGATTTTAGCTCGTCTGTTGATGACAAGCCTTTAAAGGTCCCTCAACACAGGCGAATTTTGTTGTGCAATTCAGTCGCTCCTTTGAAAGGGTTTTCAGCTGCATGTGCGTACGACTTGTAGTCCTTAGCCATGGGTCCCGCACACTTCTTCTGATTTTCTGTGGAAAAGTAGCACACGTACACGCAGCTCACCCAAAATGAGAATACTGTGTAAAATTGTGCCAACTAGAAATAAAATGTTCAAAAAACAATCCTTGTTTTCTCAGTCGAAAGTTTGCACAGTGACCTATCCTGATTATTTGCATACAAGAAGTAGTAGGCATTTCTTTTCTATTGCAAAAGTTTAAAAGCAAATTATCTAATGCAAATTTTTCTTTACTCAAAAAAAGCATTCGAAAATATTTTGATTTCCATTATTAAGATAGATTTTTCTTGTATCATCAAAAGTAAAAGATAACTATCGTTGCTAAACGGGGAGAAAAAATAACAGCCCACAAAATTACCATGGTGACTTCTATGACGTTATGAAAAAAAACAATGGTGACAGAGGTATTGAAAGTGACAATTTTCTGCCCTCTTGACAAGATTTTATTTTTGTACTACAGGCCTTCACTGAAGAATGGATGTAACAAAGTGATTATAAATGAGATAACAAGGTGAGATAGCTCCTTGTAATATCTGTTATAATAATATACTAATCAATAAGAAGAGGGGGGTGGGTCATCAATTTTTGAGCCCTAGAAAAGGGGTGGGTTATGTAGTTTTGATCTACACATAGGGGGTGGGTCATCTTATTTATTCACTATCTTTAAACTGTTATAGTTCCAAGAAGATTCGTAGTTGTATTCATTAGTGTAAAATGATAATTTCTTGAAGTGAGCAGTCTTAAACGAATTTGTAGAGCTTTTAGAAGGCCCAAGTTTAAATATTTCCAGGGGACGTCCCCCCCGGGAAATTAGTCAGTTTTTAGCCAGAAGGAAGAGGTGGTCACAAATTTTTTAAGCCACCACTTTTCCAATTGCTCTGGCCCATCCCCCCCCCCCCCCCCCACTATTTTGGAAAGTTGTTAAATGTATGCTCAATCCCTTATAAAAGCCAGTTTCAAATTTGTGGTTCCAAAAAAATGTCCATAGGCACCCCATAGAGGGTGACTGGAAATTTTGATAGGGAGGGGAGGGCAAGAGAAGGAGCAGGAGGAGGGGTAACTCAAGGTCCCGAACTATAAACAGTCCCTTATTCAGGGTCGGTCAGGGTTTTTAGGTATACGGTATACAACGGCATTTTAAACCGGGTATACGGTATTTTTTACCTAAAATTGGCCTTTTATAACACAATAAATGCAGAGTCTACAAGGTTGACTTTTGCATATGTTGTACTTAAAAATTAGTTTCAGATCAGAATGATTTCAAACTACAGAGTGCATAAAAATTGAATTTTTGCTAGCCCAAATTAATTCTTATAAGCCTGGTGCTTATGATGCTTCACTTGCCATGCAAAATCCACAAGCCCCAGGCTAGCAGACATAAACTTCTTTGCACACTTTGCAAGTTGTAGCTAAAATGAATTTCAGGTCCAAATGATTTCAAACTACCAGTACTTTGATTTGTATTTCCTTTGTTCAAGGTTTTATGTAATACATCTGGAACAAAAAAAATACAAATCAAACTAATTCAAAATTATTTTGACCTGAAAATTTATTTTAAGCTACAGCACATACACCCCAGCAATTAATCACGAAAATACAGTATCAACAGTAGTGAAAAATGTGCATATTCCACAGAACACTTGGTCCCCTTCAGTTTGAACGACTATGCACTAAAATGAGGAAGGCACAGGAGAAAAAAGAAAAAAAAGAGAAACTCAAGCAGAGATCTAGTCTGGTGTTGGGGGTCAATGAAGTTACAAAAGCTTTGGAAAAAGGAACTCTAAAATTAGTGCTGGTAAGAAATCAATATAGAGTGATGTTATTGAACTGTTTCAAGGTTTTTATTGGGTAAATATTGGACAGGTCATGTACCTTTTTTTATTATCAAGCTTAATAATTGTTAAAATATAACGTGATCAATATTTCAAAGTTTTAAGTTTTTACTTCATGAGGTGAGGGGATAGGGATCAGCAAATCCATCGATCCTTGCTAATTTTTTAGTTAAATCCGCCAATCTGTGGATGTTTTTTTTTCTTTGAAAAATCTGAATCTGCAAGGTGATTTTTCTTTTCCAGTACTGTTAGAAACAGTCTGTTAGATTCATTGATATTTGTTAGTTTCATTTGATATTTTTAGAACACAACAACGGAGGTATGCAATGCCCAGGGGGGTACTCCGGCTTGTAAATGACGGGGATGATCGAATGAAGGCAAAACTCAGGACCCAAAAAAATCCCTAAGTCTTCCTACATTACCCAAAAAAATCCCTGGACCAAAAATAACCCCTAAAAAAATCCCTTGTCAAATTACCCCTAAATTGCCAGGAGGGGCAATAATACACAAAGAAAATCATAAAAAAATTGAACGCTCATGTTTGTTTATTCATCATACCATAAATACGCCAAGGCCGCGCCAAGGCACTTTAGTTCGTTTTTATTACCCAAAAAAATCCCCTATTTAAATCAAGTCACCCAAAAAAATACTTGCCAAACTTTCCAACCCAAAAAAATCCCGGAATCGAAAATTTTAAACCCAAAAAAATCCTTCGATCATCCCCGTCATTTACAAGCCGGAGTACCCCCCTGGGATGCAATGGAGTCAAAAATCACTAAGTGCTGTAACAACATCTTAACTTCATAAAACACGTTCCTTTTTCCAGGTTGATAGATCTATCCAGCCAGTCTCTCTGTTGGAGCATCTTCTTGTGTTGTGTGCCACACGCAAGGCTCCTGCATGTGCTATTACTGGAATGAATGAGGCAACATTTCCACCCTTGCTGGGAGTGCGCAGGGTGTCGGCTTTTGCATTTAAGGTAGGTAAACCACATACAGCTCATGTGAAGGCTCAGTCACCAAACTAGTAAATAGAAGATATTACAGGGTGGCAGGAAGATATGAATTTTATGTTCAAGTGGCCAAATAATATCTTACGAGTGAGTGCAGCAAGAACATAAAATTCATATCTTTCAGTCAACGTGTAATGTTCTTTTCATTATATGGACAATTTATTTTTGGACAAACTCTTGGAATTTTGGCACCTGGAATTTCTTAAATCTCTCTCCTTTGGTTTACTTTGCAAGAAACTCCATGTTTTGTTTAGAGTCATGTGAAGTTTTCTTCTTCAAGTTTGTATTTTCTTGTCCCTTTTTTTCCCAGTGAAGTTAACTTCTCTATCACTCGCCATCTTTCATCCAGCGTTTGGCAAATTTTGAGTGCCATTCAGCCGTGCAGTGGCGCAAAATGACATCATCCATATCCTCACTAGTGAGGATTTGGAAAATACACCATTACAGTCCCAGATTTAATTTCGTATGAATTTTATCAGTGGTCTTTTTTCCAGTAAAACACTCATGTCTAGAAAATAAAATATGTTTTAATTTGTGTCTAAGGCAGCACTCTGATATTTCCACTTTTCAGAACACTGATACTCCAACAATATTTGATGCCCTGGTTGACTTTATAACAACAAGAACAGAACCACTGTATGTTCCTTGGCTACACTCCAAGAAAGAGGAAGGAGAGACTCCTACAGCTATAATTCCTGATGGTGGCCCAGCAAAAGACAATGATTGTGATGAAGATCATTTGCCGGGTATCCAGGACATGAACAAGAAAATAAAAACATCTGATAAGATAGATGATAACCAAGTAAAGAAACATGATTCCATGAATGTTAAAACTGCCACTGTTAATTTACAAGTTGCTGGTGATTCTGCTGTTAATTTACCTGATACTAGTAATTCACAAGTCACTGGCGACGCTGTTATAAACAAACCCGGTGGTAAGAAAAGAAAGAGGAGATCACGAAAATCCAGCAAGACCAATCAGAATGGTATTACAGGCTTGGAGTATCTGAGGCCATGTGTCAAGAGCTTTGACATAGCAAGAGATAAAGGAAATCAGGCAAAATAACTTTTTTATTGAAGGAGATGTTTTGTAACTATGTGATACACATTTGTAAATTGCCCTTAATGGGTTGGTTATTGAAATGAGGTCTAAGCGAGACCTGGAGGCAGTTTTCAGAGCAATGGTTCACATGTTGAGTTAGCTGGTGAAGTTGGCCCAGACTCATGGGTAGGAGGTAGGGTAGACATTGATGTCCTTGGCCTATGCTCCTTTCAAAGACACTGACCAGTTAGTCTAAGAGAGTCTTGGTTTAGGGCAATAATTTATTGGTTGCAAAGCATGTTTTGTTATTGTTGTTTGATGTTGTTCGTTTATGGCTGAATTGAAGTTTAAGCGGGTTCAGCAATTACCTGAGCGTAACATGGAGTACAGGACTCATTAAATAACCATTTGATTACTATTTTGTTTATTTCTTCAACGTTATGTTCAGAAGCTTTTTATTGTTTAAAAAATATTTTTCTACCAGCTCAAAACAGAAAAACATTCTTTGACTATCAATTAGCAGCCACCCTTTATAAAGTGGCCACCTGCCAATAGACCATATTCGTATTCTCGGTATTGGACTGGAACTAGCTTGCAATGGAGGCTCATGCGGGGGAATATCATTAAAAACAACTTCATATCATTTGCATTTGAAAAGATTGCCTGCATTAGCCTCCATTGCAAGCTAGTTCCAGTCCAATACCGAGAATACAAATAAGGTCTATTCCTCAAAATTCCATAAAACTTCTATTATTTTACACTGGTTTTAAACTGAAGGAACAAGCAAAAAGTAGAAGATAAATATGGAGGAAAAACAATTATTTTATAAAAAATTAATACTAGCCTACAAGAGCATTCAGTTTTTTCAGCTCTAGGCAGCATGAAACAACTCCCAGAAATATGTCTGCTTTTGCAGGCTAATAAAATACATATACCACATTGGAAGGAGCCACCCTATCATATCTGCTCTTACGTCCAGGATTGAATGTAACTATTGTTCTAAGAAACTGACAGCTCAAGCATTTTCTACATTTATGTAGCAATGATTATTTATTACAAAAACAATAAATGTGGTTTGAGTTTCTTCATGCTAAAGTTGCTTTTCCTTGTCCTGGTGTGTTATGACTAAAGTCTCCTCCTCTTGATTTGATGAATGTGTCATATCTGAAAGAAAAATAAATATTGTTTTCACTGAGTTTTATATTATTTGTCACTTATTTAATTATAATTATAGAACAGCCAACTACAGCCATGAGATCAGTTTGAAACTACTAGCCTGGGAGAGCATTCTGGTTTTTTGGCCTTTGTTTGAAACAAACCAAAAAATGCAGTTAGTCTAGCCTGCGAGCAGAGAGCCTGCTTGCAGGCTACAGTTAGTCAAGACATTGCTTTTCCAATAATCCCCGAAAATGAAGCCTGAACTTAGAGTCAGGTAAAGGTAAAGTCTGTGTTTAAGCCCAGTGGCTCATATGACCAGTGCTCAGCTATAATATCTGTAGTATAAAGTGTCAAGAAGTATTTCTACCCCCCCCCCCCCCCTCACCCCCTTCACTCCCCAGCATTTAAGTTGCTGGAACCTTACACCTGGGAGGAGAGAGAAACTGGAAGAGTTAAGTCTCTTGCCCAAGCACACAACAAACTGAGCCTGGTCATAGCTTCATCATGGACCGTTTGATCTGGAGTCTGTTTTGCTATTCATTAGGCCATAATGCTTCCTTAAAATTGGATGCAAGATTAGCTTTTTTATCATAATATAATTACATACATTTCCTGGTATCTGCGTCTCTCATTGTCTGACACAGAGGGACCCATAGATGATGCAGCCTGCAGCAAATCTGATTGGCTTATTTGTATTCCACCAGCTAGTTGATCCTTGGCTAAATCAGTCTTTGATATCTAAAAACAACAGTTTTTAACCTTTAATTCCCAAGACGAAGAATTGGTTTCTTTTTTAATAATTTATAATATGCTTTCTCAAGGCATAATGTTGGAACTCAACTTTGCTTCCCATAGAATGAAGAGATTAAACTTTAAAGTATGATAGGTCACAACTGATGATCTCCATACATGTAGATTAAGTATCTTGACCTAAAGAATATGAAACTTTTTCAAAATTTATGGGGTCCTTGCTCAGAAGGCGTCATCACTTGAGGTATATTACCTTACAATAATACAGTAAGAGTTTTATGGTTTAAGATAAGAATCGAACCAAGTCCCATGAGGCCCTTTATCCAATCCTGTTAAACAAGACTATGAGCAGTCCCTTTTTTCTTTGAAATGTGAAATAAAGCACATCTCACCTTGCCCTGTCTCGCCCCCAGGTTCCTCATGCAGTATTTTCAAAACAAGCTGGTGACTGCCAGAGTTCTGCGGGCTACTTAATTTTATTATATAAACATCAGTGAAATACCAGGAAATCTTTCGCGCGAAAAAATCATATCTTCACATGTGAAAATAACATGTTATTTTCACATGCATATGTGAAGATATCGATTTCAAACATTTTCTGACAAGTTTGCCCTGTTTCAATGCTGATGGCAAAGTAATCGATATTAAGTCGAAATATTTTCGGATCTTCCTCGACAATCTTCGGCAATCTTCGGATATCTTCAGAAAAGTTCGGAAAATTTCGGAAACATTCGTACGACCTTCGGACAACATTTTGCAAATCTTCGGAAATCTTCGGAAAATGGTCAGAATCTTCGGAAAATCGTAAAAAACATCGTAATTAGTAGGTTTACATAATAAACAATATTACATGGTTGCTTGGAGATGTGATTATCTTCTCGTGTTCAAATCGATATCCCACTCGTTCGCTGCGCTCACTCGTGAGATATCGATTTGAACACTCGACGATAAATTTCATATCTCCGCGCAACCATGTAATATCCTCTATATATGTCACCAGTTACTCTGGTCAAATTAGCAATCAGCTCACGACAAAAAGAATACGGCTTCACAGCTGCCTACTCTTCCAGATGCTGATGCCTACTTCAAAACATTTTGAAACCCGTGCTCATGGCCATTTTTCCACTTTCACTTTATTTCGCTTCATGCTGGATGGACTAACAAAAAAGTGACAGTCCATAGACTACTGTTAAACATGCTATTTCAAATCAATGATCTGTGTGTTTAACTAATAAATAGCTCTTTGTACTTAAGTGTTATGATTATCATAATATTAAAATTATGATCATCACCTTTCCATTGCTGTTACTGTGCTGACGATTGTCATGGATAGCCAAAACCTACGAAAGAAACGATATTAATTTGAAGCATGCAATAATAATAAAAATAATCATCATCATCGTCATTCTTTACTTATAGAGCACTAATTCATTTTCATCTGACTCTGTTTACTGATAAAATGCTTTTACAAGATTGCACTAAACGTTCTTTATTTGCATCATTGGCCTAGCTGTAATAGACTGCAAAAGAGGGGAAAGTCTAAATTATTTTGAGCCGCATTAAAGGCTGGTTTATACTACATATAGTAACTGGCTCACATAAACCTGTATCCGTTTTACTCCAGGCTGCTCCAATCTGACCCTACCTCGGAACGTAGTCTTGTGAACTCCTCTGCCGAGACATGTTTAGCACCTTCAACTAAGCTAGGAATGTAAATGATATTTTCTCTTGCTTCATCTGTGAGTACAGCAGCTGATGGATCTTTTGGCATTTCATCACTTCTGCCTGGTCTTCCTGTGGCACTGAACACCCCTTTGTAAAGTTGATTGCTGCTGGTTGTCCTGTGGATAGCTACCAACTGAGCATTATACAGTAGAGCTTTAAAGTCTGCTCCAGTGAAATGTTCGCAGATGTCAGAAATAGCAGCTAGGTTAGTGTCCTGTGCCAAGACAAGGGATCTGGAAAGGGCTTGTAGGATTTGTAGTCTCTCTGTCTGCAAAATAGCAATGTTAAGCATAAAAATAAACATAAACTTCTTAATATAATTTCGGTGAGCATACCCAAACCTCCCTGGAAGTGACAGGCAAAACGTCCAATTTTCTTTTTTCACGATCCCATAATACATCTTGTTTACCCCCCAAAATTTTTGCATAAGCATTGTTTTCAATTTCTCTTGGGACGATTGTACGCCATTGTAAATCCCAAGAGAAATTAAAAACAATGCTTATGCAAAAATTTTGGGAGTTAACAAGATGTATTATGGGATCGTGAAAAAAGCAAATGGGTCCTCTAGATCCAAACCCATCTACTTTTTAAAAAATATATGTCCAGCTATTTAAAAACTATAATATCAAATATCCTGGATAACAGTGTTATGCTGAACTTATGAATATGATTATGGTTGTTCATACCGGTAGACACTGGTGGGTATTAGACGTAGAAGAATCAATCAATCAAAATACCTGTTTACCGGGGCCAAGATGAACTCGCACCAGTATGACTAATGCTGGTATAACTTTTTTCAACTGGTATTATGTGAACAATATAATACAGCCACATGAGGGTGCCGGTCAGTACAACAACCCCAACCCCCCATCAACACCTCCTAAGCTAACTACAAAACTAACTGTTGAGGGAGGAGACAGGCAAGAAATGTATAAGCACATGCTTTCTTCAACCAGTGTCTGGTAGCACAGATTGCTGATTATATACATTAGTATAAATAACCTTATCAGGCATGCCACAATACAAACACTTGTCCAGTCTTCCTGGTCTGAGAAGGGCGGGGTCAATCAAATCTGGTCGACTGGTAGCAGCCAGGACATACACTCCGTCCAGCCCCTCCACGCCATCCAGCTGAGTAAGAAGCTGATTAACAACTCTGTCTGTCACTCCTGTACTGTCATGTCCACGACGAGGAGCAAGAGAGTCAAACTCATCAAAGAAAAGAATACATGGCTTGGCACTCTGAGCCCTGGATGTGATAAAATATTTGGTGTTAAGACTGGATCAGGCAAGAATAAGAGTTTGCAAAATTTAATAAGAGTTCAATTATGCCAGCTCTTGTTTGACTGTAGAATCACCCACTCATAGACTCTTGTGTGCTCTTGTTGACTTTTCAATGGAATCATTGCATTATTAGAATACATTGCAGTGGCCAAAAGGGCTGGCTGGTGTCAAAATGTAGAGGCCTTACTTATGGGCCACTTGGCATGAAGAGGATAAGGGAAGGTGAATTGTGAAACTTTAGCCACTCTGTGAATTGTGATTGAAGTATATGCTGCAAATTTTTATGTCTGAGAATCATAAAAACAAAAGCTTTTGCTTTATGATTTGTCAAATACAAAGTTGCTTTACATGAATTCATGACAAGTCCCCACCCAGGGTGTTCATTAGGCATCGGAGATCGGAGAATTCTCCGGCTAAATTTCAAAGGCCTGTACCTATTTTTTTATTAAGATGCGGAACCTTTAAAAATCATCCTCCGGTTACTTTACACTATTATCCTCCTATAACAATTCTTAATGAAAACCCTGCCCACCCCCCTCACCCTTACCCCCCCTTTCTTCAGCGTTTTTTATTTTATTTTTACCTTTGTTGAAATAAAATTGTTGTTTTTGTATAGTTTGCCTATATGGTTAGTATACTCAGTGAATTTTTATTTGTTTTCGATCAAACAATCACCACATCTCTGCTATTCAGGATGGGTGCAAGAAAACACATACAATTTAAGCTTATATCTAAAGTACTGTCAATTATCTACATACCGGCACTTCCTAATAGGTTGCTATCATTTGAGGACTACTGTTGGGTTCTCTATCAGCAAACTATTTTAAATATAATGTGTCAAGTGTACATGAAGCACTTAGTAACCTTGTGAACATGTCTCTGATAGCCTGCTCACTGGCTCCAATATACTTGCTCAGTAGCTCAGGACCTTTGATGCTGATAAAGTTGAGCCCGCACTCCTTAGCAACCACACCAGCCAGCAGTGTCTTGCCAGTACCTGGAGGCCCATAAAGAAGAAGGCCAGACCTCATACGCAGGGGACATTTACTGAACAGCCATGAGTACTGTAGAAACAGGAAAATAAAAATAGTACCAAGTTCGGGATATTAATTCTCCTTACTGGTAAGGGGAAGGTAAAGCCTGTTATCGAGCCTAGTGACCCATCAGGACCAGAGCTGATCCTGGTTTCTGTAGCATTAAGCAACTAGGATTATTTCTACTCCCCCCAGAATGGGATGCTAGTCCATCGCAGGGTTACCCCCAGAAGTAAATTTGCTGGTACCCATTTATACACCTACATAGATAGAGGCACTATGAGAGTACACTGTCTTGTCAAAGAACACAACACAGTGCTCTGGCCAGGGCTTTAAGCCAGACAACTCAATTCTGTTCTACAATACTTGACTCAAGTGATCACCTTTGTTGGCCACAGAAGAGTCTCCATGAGGGCTCCTTTAACTGCTGCAAGTCCGCCCACATCAGACCATCCTAACTCCCCTGCAGTGTGTAAGCTCACTCCCCTCAATGCTGCAGGAGTAAATCCTTCAAGAGCCATCTTAAAATCCTCTGTAGTAATTGCAGCATTGAAATCTCCTGTGAATGAAACTTAATATTTAGTCATTCTCAAGCCTTGTGTTTCAAAAGGTAATTGCGCAAAACAAATTCAGTGATCAAAAAATAAAATAATTATTGAACTCAGTTTTCGCAGAAACTATGTCATGATTTGTCAGTGTCTTGCAGATCATTATTTGCCTCAGCCTTTGGCTTCAGAAAATAACACATCAGCTTGCCACTGAAAAATTACAATTATATTTTGTTTAGACGCTTCCAATAATTGTTAATTGTTCTCATTATTTAAACTGAAACCTGATAAACGAAATATTTTTGACAGAGAGTTGCACTTTAGACATTCATTATTACCTGTCAATTTTTTCATCTTTCTGACTGCTGCTCTGTGAAAAGCACGGTCAAGCAGTGATTGTAGATCTTTTGGCGAGAATCCTTCTGTTTTCTTTGCCAATGAACTAAATTATCCATTAAGGAAAAGCCATGTCAATGAAACCCTTACACCCCAGGGGAACTCCCCTATAAAAATGATAGGGGGTGCTTTCTATACCTTTTAGGGGGTTACTTTTGTGGATTGGTACCACTTAGGGTGCTTAAACCTGAAATGATTACGATGATTATGATTATGTCACAGTAACTTTTAGGGGCTTTTGATGTTTGATGATCTGTAAAGAGTCGTCTTTATCACTCACACCAGTTAATTTCTTTTTATGAATTGGTACCTCTTGGGGGTGAAAGGGAATTTGGGTACCTGGGCAATTCTGGTACCTTTTAGTGGTGTTTTTTTGAAATTTTCCTTCAAGCACCACTGTCATTTTTATAGGGGAGTCCTCCCAGGCCCTTACAATTAATGTTAGCATACACAACGGTTACTTTGTGTTATTAGCAATCTATTACCCTGGTTAAAATCTTAAGCTTGCAGGATCTCTCAAAGACCTTTTTCATAAACTCACTAAAAACTCCGCAAGTTAAAACAAAAGAAAACCAAAACCGTGAGGGCAGTTTGGATGTCTGATCTTGATAAGCATAGATTGTATGTTTTGTTTTGTTTGCTCCTCGTTTTTAGTTTCAAGTGAGAAGAAATATCAAACACTTGAGAGAGTGTCCACCAAACACCTCAAAGTTCATAAAAGTACTCTGCTGCACATCATAATCATAAACATTCTCAACTCTCTTCTTGGTGTAACGAAACCCTGACTCTCATTTTGATATTACCGGTAATATAACTTTAAGATCCTTGATAGTTTATCACATCTTCACACCAAAATCATTTCCATCTTTACCTGAGTTCTAACCCCTCAGGGTCTTCAAGAGGAAACCTCTTGTTTAGCATTGCACACAAGATCTGTTTTCTTTGATCATTGTCAGGTGGGTGGAGTTCCGCACAGCACTGAAAGACGTGACAGCCTCTTGATGTCATTAGTAAAGGGTGCAATGAATCATGAGACTTGCTGGTTGCTATGACAACAACTTTGCTATTGTTGTTGATCTCTGTGGTGATAAGATCTTTGAATACTGGCAAAAGTGAGAAATAAAGAGATCATGTAAAAAAAGCATGACTTGTTGGTAACACTAAAAATTAATAAAAAAAATTGATTTAAACAGTATTGCCCTTAACCTTATATATAAGACTTAGTATAAAATGGTTTGCTTGGAATCACAGGGGGTTTCAATAAAATTTGACGTGGGCAGCTGGTTTGAGTAAAGAAACCAAAAGTTTGAAAGAATCGTTTTTTTAATAACTTTAATTTGGAAAAATGTAGCCAACCATTGAGCAAAGTAGAACAAAGTTGTCGTTGCTTTTCATAGTTTGTAGGTGCTTATTGAAAGCTCTGCACTAGCATGTGATAATGAAATTAAACTGAATTATGGTAAAAATGCCAGAGGTGCTGTTGTCTCTAGATTGAGCAGTCTGGGTTCGCGACTGGGTGGAGAGAGGTACTGCAATAGTGCTTGTGGACTAACTATTAGGCCACTGCAAATCTCACATGAATCATCATCATCATCGTCATCATTTTTTATAAGTAAAAGGAACTGCAAATGCAAAATGTGTGTAACACATGTTATGGCATCTCACCCTGGGCTAATCTACGTTTGTACAAAGCTTCTCCGCCCATTTCTTGAAGAGCACTTGGAGCTGAAACAACTTGATCCAAATCATCAAACAGGATAACAGATGGTTGATGCCATGCTGCTTCAAGAAATATCTGTTGCCACTGCTTTTGAATAGTATCAACTCTTTTTCCTACCAGGAAATAAATTCCTCAATGATTAAATATCTTTTTAGTTCTAGTTACAACCTCTTCAGGAGAAAAAGTTAATGTAACAAACAGTATTGATAGTGTGATCATTTGCATGAGAGTAGTTCTGAAAAGGATGCTGTTGGTGACTGATGTTTTGACAACCTGAGTGGAAGTCATCTTTCAAGTCAAGTGAAAAGTTGTTGTCAGTCGACAAATCTGGTCTGGTGAGGTTTGATTAAGCCATGATGTTATTGGCTGTAAGACTAATGTCAAGTTTGTCAACAGTAATTGGTCAGTTTCAATCCATCAATAATTGACATTAAGTTTGAGGTCCGTTACTGTTGACAAACTTTACTGTAACACAAGTCTTCTCGCCAATAACATCTCATTACGCCATGCAGGCATGGCAATTTTCGGAGTACTGGTACTTGAATGTAAGTGCTTGTGTGGGTTTTTGAATGTAATAGTAAATCACATTAAGAATAAAAAAGCCCTTTGAGTGGTGCAAGTAAATTATAAAGATTCGCCAGAATGGCAGTTGTGCCTCTAACTGCAATATTAGAATGATTGACTCAAGACAGTTACCTCTGAATGGAATGCAATCCACCAGTGTCACATGTGCACAGACAGGCCATTGCTGAAGTTGACGACACACTGCATGAGCCAGAGCTGTCTTGCCGCAGCCAATCCCAGCTCCCGTACCACTACCACAGATTAGCAGAGCCCCACTGCGTAACCCGGTAATGATGTCACCTCCAAGATGATTCACAAGTGGTCTCTGCCCTAGTGCAGACAAGGCGTGATCCAGGCATTTGTGAAATGCCTCTGTTACACCCCTAAAAAAAGAATGATTGTTGATATGGGTGATCAAGTTCAACATTACTAGTGACTTGTAATAAAATTAAACATTCAATCTAAAGTGAAAGTTCTCTAATGAGCAAACTGGGTTCTTCAAAGTGCTCGCTGCACATTCACTGAAGGTTTTAACGAGCAGTATTTATTTTCTTACCCCAAGTCTGTGATGCTACACTTTGGATGCTGTGGCTTGCTTTCTTGAGCACTCAAGGCTTGATCAGAATCCTTCACCAAGCCACGAGGTGTTCCCATGACAACTGTCACATTGTCAAGAGTCTCTGGGGTTAAGTGATAATATGGAAGGCTGTCTGTTGAGTTGGAGGTCTGGGAATGGCTTAGCACTGTAACCACAAACTGAAGAGGTTGATCTTTTGTAAGAAAAAAAAAAACAAAACAAAATAAACTTACAACTTACAGTACAAAACACAGAACAGTATACCGCATATCCTTGATTAAGTGCCCACCTTTGATTAAATGCCCCTTCTCTAATTGACAAACCCCCTAAAATTAAGAAAAATGAAGTAAAAATGCGCTTCTCCAGTCTACAGCAAGTGAATATAAAGTAAAAAGAGGAGTTACAGTTGTACTACTTTTGCACAAAATAAAAGGCCTAATCATGGAGGTTGACAAGTGAAAAATTAATAATTTGTGAAATAAAATAATACTCCAGGCACTTAGATTAACAAAACGGCAACAGCACCAAACTTTCCCTACCCACTTCCACAGAAGCACTCCCTACCTTGAGGGACATCAAAGGACAACAGCATTCCACTACAGAGTACAAGAGGTGCCTCCATGCTACAGACAGAACAAATCCAACCTTGGAAGGCTTCTAATGCTGTGTCAGCAGAAATTTCCTGAAGCTGAAAAGCACACAGTAAACACAGCAAAATAACCTTAACCACTATCCTTATAGTTTAGTGAGTTACATGTATGCTTTATCTGTCATACAATTGAGTTCACAGTATCCACCTCACAGCTAAAATTCTCTCTGAGATTCTGTAGTCTGTGTAGAAGGCAGATCTACACATGCAGTAGATTCCACAACAAAAGAAAACAATTTTTTTTACATTGTAATGACAACTTCCTGATCACCAAGAAATTATGTAAATAGACGATTTCCGAGTTACCCTTTGCCTCTGTTTCAAAACAAGTCTACGTGCAAAACCATTCAAATGAAAATGATTTTCATCTACAGGTCCATTTTCATGCAAATCAAACTCATTTTCATTTGAATGGCTTCGCACGTAGACTCGTTTTGAAACAGAAGCAAAGGTTAACTCGGAAATGGCCTATTCATCTAAAGTTGCCTCAGTCTTTTTCTGACTAATGATATACCACATAGTTTGAATGGTTTTGCATTCTTCAATCAAGATAACAGCTGACATAATATTTAGACCCAACTAATTGTGTTTTAAAATTTTAAAGTTTCTGTACAAAAGGCTGTTTAAATAATTATGTACAAGATGTCATTTTTTGGGGGGTACTGATTCCTTAGGGCCTGTTTACAAGCAGGTAGGGTAACCCTAGTGCTAGGGTTACCCTAGCAAGAGGGTTAGAAGATAGCCCGGGTTTACAAGCAAAAATTCACAGGTAGGGTAACCCTACTACCCAGGTCAACTTACACCGGTAATGCTTCAGTTAACCTTGTAAAATTTTTGTCATAAGAAGCTGTTATTCGAAAATAATTCTGTTCCAGTCCAAAAATATGACAAATTGTGAATGAACATGATGTTTTTTGGTCACAATTCGCTGTTTTTGTCGGTATTTTTAAACATATTTAGCTTTTTGGAGCCAAAATAAAGTTGTCCCGGGTAGGCGAGTTATCCCTAGCAGAACGTTTACAAGGCGCTAGGGTAAGGCTAGAGATCAGCTAGGGTTACCCTAGTGCTAGGGTAACCCTAGCTGCCTTGTAAACACGTCGATGAAAAAACGAAGAAATGTGGGAGTGCTAGGGTAACCCTCCTGCTAGGGTTACCCTACCTGCTTGTAAACAGGCTCTTACCCTCCGATGTCTCCCCCCCCCCCCCAACCCACATTACTGCTACTCACTTTCCCTGATTTCAGCTACCAAAATCACTAACAGTTTCATGTATATTGCCGACTTCTAAATTACCTTCTGTTTAGTGTCTCCAAAGGGATGCAAGATAATTCCTTGGATGTCTGATGGCTTGTGAGAAATGTTCTGAATTTTAACTAAAGATAAGTCCTTTGAACCAAGCAGTTGGGACAGGTCTTTGGACATTGCCACATGGCCTGGTAGCACATGCTCTTCCACACCCAATTCATGCGATTTTTGTTCTATGACGGCACTGTTAATACTGCTTGTCATCACCATCCTTACAATCCAGTGAGGGAGAGGAACATCAGCAGGGGTTGAATCAGGAGGTGACTGACCAGTTGCATCTGAAAAATTTAAAAAAAACAACAACAACAAACCTTCCAGTAACCTTTTAATCCACAAGGTTGACAAACAAATTATTCCTGGCCAGGTGCTTACTTAAGGCTTGATTTCTGCCACTGTCTTGATTTTGTTTGCTAGTAATCAAGCCTATTATTTACCATTAACCAAAACTATAACAAAATTCTCGATCGGTGATTGGTTATCAGCAGCCCGATTTGAGCACTAATAGGACAGTGTACGCGTCATGCTTGTAATTGGACAGTGTAATAGGACAGTTTACGCGTCATGCCTGTGTAATTGGACAGTACGGGTCATTTTGCGCGCACTGTTGTTGTGCTTTTGTTGAGTAAACTGTTATGTTTTTCAGTATTCTAAAGACTATTCAACCGAAGGTTAGTTTCTTTCTCAAATTTTGTCATAGTTTTGATTAATTGGTAACAGGACTTCGTGTCGTCCAATTCTGTCTGTAATCATACTGTGTCTCGTGTTTAAACAAATCGGACTCCCGCTTCGCAGTCGGCCGATTTTGTTAATCACTCGTATGATTACAGACCGAATTGGACTCCACTCAGTCCTATTACCATTATTTATACCTTACCCCACACACCAAGAAAAAAAAAACAGCAAAAGAATAAAGGACAGAAAGTTTGGTTGAAATCAAATGGATTATATTTTCCAGGGTAAAATGAAAACTGGTGTACAGTGTACTTCCCGACAGAGTGTATTCTTTGCTATGTTACCTGATTGGATGCTAAATACTCCAAGAATTTTGTCAGGCTGCCCCAGCAAATTATATGCAAAATCTTGTTGTTTTTCCTGTCTGTCCCCAGTCATACATGTACGATGGGATGCACATAACTGTACATTTTTGATTTTGAAACCTTCCACTTTTTGTTTTTTCGCTGATATAATTTGGGAGGAGGGGATAGAGGTGTCTGAGCCTGCAAGCCACTTGTCATTCCTTTTATGACCAGTTCCCACCCTTTTTTTGCTGGTTTCTATCTTTTATGATTTTTCTCTTTCAAAAGATCATGTAATGTGACAATTTTTTTCTTATTTCCACCATGGAAATCCCTCCTCCTGGCTTCTCTTTTCCCACCTCCCACAGACTTCCTGTCCCCTTAATGCCTGGGTTTCCATACACCCTGCCCCCATCCCGCCATGTTATTACAAAAGCTTACCTTGACTAGTTCTGTCCAATGATTCTGAATCCCTGTTTGTGGAATCCTTTGATTTGGATCCCGAGTTATCACGGCTGCTTGTTCCCACACTACTTGTTCGAGATACAGACCTTTCTTTTGGTGATAACAACCTACTTATTTGAACAGTTTTTACAATTGTGCCATCTGGCGGTGGAAATGTTGCTAAGTTACAAGTCCATGATTTCAAAACCAAAGGTGGTAAAGATGCGAAATCAACAAACACTGTTGTAGGCTGCAGAGAATAATTATTTCTAAATGTAGACTCGTTGATTTTACTTGACTTGTTTGCATTTGTTGTGAGCTCCGGTTGTACTCGTAAGCACATATTAAAATCAGTTTCATCAAAAATGTTTTCACTGTGTGTTCCATTTTTCTGTGTAGAAGTAGAAAATGGTGTCCACTTTTCTTCATAAGGAGTACTTCCTTTCTGAGCTAAAGATTCAGAACTCTGATTTTCAGTAGCAGAATTTGCCTCATCAGTGGCATAAAATAATGTATGTAAATAACCAGAAAATCTTGACATGAAGCCACTGTCGTCAACATTTTGTTCTCCCAAATTTGTGGCACTAGACGAACCAGCTGCAGACAAATGCCGACTATCATCACCATCACCACCAGAAGTTGTACTGGTCGTTGCATGTTCCTGTTCAGTATATCTATCATTAGCTTCACTACTTCCTGTTGGTGTTATGTTCTCACCAGAAGGATTAAAAACCTGTTGCTCTTTTTTTGACCGAGGAAAAGTTCTTGTCTTTGGTGATACAACCACTTCTGTAAACTCATCAAGCCTCACACAGTTGGCAATAGGCTCAAGATTAACTGTAACGAGAAAATGAACACATAAACAATCAAACTCAATGCCTAATGAAGACTAGTATTATAGCAGTCAAAAGTCATTCTGTTACGAGAGAAACGAACAAACATTCAATTTTATTATAGTCCTGATCATACATCATGTAAGAATTTATTCTAAGATCCTGGTAAAATCCTTATCAAATTGTTGAGGGTCTTGAAATTTAACGATCCTGCCTGGCAAAGATCTTTGCAAGGATCTTTGCTTAGTACGAAGATACCATTTGTGAAGATCTTTTAATCTAATATAAAAAAAATTATTTCAAAAAACAACTCACCAACTTGGACAACCACGCACATGTTGTTTTGAATCCAAATTGGTAACAACTGGTTAGGGAACACAACTCTCACTTGGTTCAGAAGCTGGCTCTCAATGTAACCAGCATGAAGTTCCTAACATAGAGAGCAGCAACAAATCAATTAAAAATATCAGACAGCTTCTTTGAGCATTTTTTGATGGAGTGTCACCAAAGTATTTACTCTGGCCAATCACAAAGGATGCAGACAATCCAGTTAAACAAATCAGAACTCAAAGCAAGTACATGTCGATGGGATAAAGTATGGGAAGACAAGTGCAAGAGTCACAAATATTGGTTTTGGTTTTTCTCCTGCCGTGATTGGTTTAAACTGTGGCACAAATTTTGCTTAGTGAAAGTAAAAACAAATTATTTTTGACACTGAAAACCGCTTTATTCTACTATAAACTTGTGTTGTTACATGTGTCCCAGTATATAAGCCCTAAGTGTCATTATATTTAGCAAGTTGCATCCTAGTCAAACTCACCAATATTTCCCAATCATTGGCACTAACTGGATCCATGCTTATTCTGTTGCATGATGGGATACTGACGACAGGTTCAACTAAGACCTAAAAAAAATAAAATCAAAAACTTAAACACCCAGTTAGAATTTTTACCTTTTTTAATGCACAAGATGTTCTGGCAGATTCCATCAGGGTCAGCCCCTGAGGTATAGACAAAAAGTATATAAGGGGTGGGGGATCAGTTTTCTTTACGCTGAATGATCCATTAAAAAAATCACCATTTTGAATGATCAATCGATGGTCTGTTACAACACTGACAGATGTGCAGAAGGCTCTCCACAGTCTGCTTATGCAAGAAAACAAGGTTTCTAGCAGATTCCAAGGTATTACCGGATATAATTAAGGGTATACAATATATTTTCCCAATAGACATGAAGTTGAAAGGTTTAAAGATCTTTCATTATTTTTTATATTCTTGATCTAGAGCATAGGCTCTCTCTTGCAGCATAATTCTAAGTTTGGGTAAGCTTATATTGAGTATTTTTAAAGGTATAATAATATCCATATACCACTAATCCTCTCTGTCAAACCGGTTCTTTTACCTGTTGATCCTCAACCAATCCCAGTGAATCAGCAAACTTTTTTCCAAGTTGGATAACAGATGCCGAACCACTTAAGAGATCATGTTTCTTGCTGTGTATGACCTCACCAGACCAGCTGGTGAAGGCTTTGCCATTTGTCCACTGGAGTTGAAGAGCAAAAGGCTGACCCTAAAATATTTTTAACAAAATTCCTCAATTTTCAGTTCTAAAAAACAGTACGAAAGTTTTTTCACAGTAAGCTTATATTCCAGAGAATGATTTACCTGAATTCTTAGCCCTATCGCCTCTGCCAGGTCTCCAGAAAGACTGACAAAACAGGTTTTTGATGAGTTTGTCTTTACACAAGCTGATCTAACCCGATTCATTGCAATCTGAATGTCAAGGCTTTACTTTCCTTGCATTTATCTCGATAAGTGATTACTGAAGTGAACAGGCCGCCATTTTCAGCGTAATGTTTGAATCGCGGGCTCACGGTCACAAAAAACCAAGCCCCGTGGACAGCCCGGTGGGGAAGGGAAAACGTCAAGGCTATGATCGGGATGAAAGCAGGCGGTATGTTGCCATCCGGTGAAACATTTTTCCTTCATCTTTTAAAACCTTTACTTGTTGTTTGACTTCCCATACCAAATTCTTTTCAGTTAAAATAAAAAAAATGTTACAGTGCGACCCTGAGTGCGACACGCTTTACCGTGGCCACCCAACAAACTTTTCTATAAATGTCATCTTGTAATATTTTACGTTTTCACTGCGTCTTGTTGATATAAAAGACAATGTAACAAGTATCTATTTGATTGCATTCAACTTTGCAAGGAGGCGTGTTCAAATTGCGTCGTGAAACAAATATTAAACGAAACTGACACTTGCAAAAAAGTTTCTTGGGTGGCCACGGTAAGGCGCGTCGCGCTGTAAATGAAACCCCCCGGGGGGGGGGGGGGCGAGGGCTCGCATATGAAACTTAGGGTTGATTTCGGATTTTTTGTCTCGCTTAGTTCCAGGCAAAACGCCAATATTTTTAGCCATAATGGTCTCGTTTAGGGTTACAAACGAAGAAATATACAAATATAAATTCTATTCTTAGTTTTCTGGTATCTTTTAGGGCTCAAGAAAAGCTTGAGCCACACCCAGATTGGTTTCTTTTAGGGGTTCTTTTCAAAATTTCCGACTAGCATCCCCGTCCGTTTCATATAGGAGCGCCCCCCCCCCCCCCCGGGATGGAACAACAACAACAACAAGCTTTATTTGCATGACTATAAGTAAATACAGTATTGCAAAAGCGTACAACTAAACTAAAGCGAAACTTATAAACAATTATTGGATGAGGTTTTTGTGATATCCGGAATAATCAAGGTCGAGGTAAGTGTTATCAGCTGAAGCCGAAGGCTGAGGCTGATAACACTTACTTATTACTCTTTGAACTAATTAATGGTATCTCTTACTCTTTAGGATTTCGCGTAATGATTAGAAATATGATTTTTTTTTTTGTTTTTGTCTCCCGGTTAGCTTCGTCATGCTTCTTTAAAACAACTCCGCTAAAAGTTAAAATTTACGCATAATTTACTTGCCATAGTTTGCATATCGTATTCTGTTTTCAAAACAGTAGTCCCTAGGCCCCGAGGGACTATGGCCGTATTTAGGAAATATTCTAGCGGCCTCTTAAAACTTTTATGTTTATGTGTTTGTATGCTAGTTCTAAAGTGCTATGTTAGCAGTGGTAGATTATTATTAAGGGTATCTGTAAAATATTTCCTATTTTTTAGTTTCATTACTTTAAATTTTTCATGGCATTTAATTATGTGCGCTATTACAGGAGACAATAGACTCAACCAAGCTATAGAAATTCGAGGATGTTTTAAGTGTTAATTTCAAAATGCTCTCTTTAAATGTCCGAGGTATTCGCTCTCTAGAGAAAAGAAAAGCATTGTTTATTTGGCTTCAAAAGCAAAATGCAGATATTATCTTTCTCCAAGAGACGTATAGTACGAAAGACATAGAAAACGCATGGAAATGTCAATGGAAAGGACCCATTTTTTTCGCACACGGCTCCAATCGTAGTTGTGGGGTGTTAATACTTGTGAAAGAAAGTTTGGAATTTGATTTAAAAAGGAAAATAGCTGATGAAAGTGGACGATATATTTTGCTGAATGCCACGGTGCAAGGCTGTAATTATATTATGGGTAATATTTACGCGCCGAATAAGGTACGTGAACAGTGTTCTTTTTTCGAAAAACTACAGGAAAAATTAGACAGTTTAATTGTTGATGATGAAAATTACAAAATTATAATTGGGGGAGATTTTAATGTTGTCAATGATCTGGACCTTGACTGCTGCGGAGGTACGCCTAAAGAGAAAGAATCGACTAAAATTCTTCATAGTATTTGTTCAAATTATGATTTAATTGACATTTGGAGAACACGGAACCCAGATTGCAAGCTCTTTACCTGGAAGCAAAAAAAGCCACTCGTCCAAAGAAGACTGGACTTTTGGTTGATAAGCGATATTTGTCAAGATGAGGTGGAGGAAACTAACATTAAGACGGCAATTAGAACAGACCATTCGGCAATAACTATTTCTTTCAATAGCTTAGATGAACAGGCACGAGGCCCTTCATACTGGAAATTTAATTCAAGTCTAGTTGACGACAACTACTATGTCCAAATGATTAATGAGAAAATACCTGAATGGCTAGAGGAGTTTAATGAAGTGCTGGACAAAAGAGTACTGTGGGACTTAATTAAGTATCGCGTGCGACAATTTACAATTAAATATACAAAAGAAAAAGCAAGAAAAAGAAGGCAAGAACTATTACAGGTTGAAGCATCCTTAAAACAAGCGGAGGAGATGCTAGCAACTGATCCATCAGAAACAAATCATGAGAAGTTGGCAGACCTTAAAATGAAATACGACTCGCTTTTTGATTATTTAGCCAAAGGTGCAATAATCCGCTCAAGAGCAACTTGGTATGAAAAAGGCGAGAAAAGCAATAAATATTTTTTAGGATTAGAATCCCATAGGGGAACCAAGAGCTGTATTAGAAGACTCTTTAGTAGCGACGGCAGACTTACCACAAACCCTACGAAAATTATGAAGGAAATTGAAAAGTTTTACTCTGATTTGTATGCATCAAATGATGAATCAGTGAATAGAAATCATCCATTCCTGCAAAGAGCAGAAATTCCAAAACTGTCCGATGAAATGAGAAGAATTTGTGAAGGAAGGTTGTCGCTCAAGGAGTGCTTCGATTGCCTTCAGTCATTCCAAAATAACAAGTCACCTGGAAACGATGGCCTCACGGTGGAATTTTACAAAACATTTTGGAATTCTATTGGAAATTTAGTAGTCGATTGTCTTAATTATTCTTACGAATGTGGTGAATTATCTAATACTCAAAAGCAAGCTATTATCACATTAATAGAAAAGAAAGGTAAAGACAAACGAAATATATGTAACTGGAGACCTATCTCCTTGATTAATGTCGACGCAAAAATCGGTTCAAAAGCCATTGCTCTAAGACTTCAAAAAGTTCTAGCTGAGATAATTCATTTTAACCAAAATGCCTACGTAAAAGGAAGAACTATACTAGACGCCGTGAGAACCATAGATGACATCTTAGAGTACACAGAAAGGAAAAAGATTAATGGATTGTTAGTAGGAATAGACTTCCAAAAGGCGTTTGATTCGGTAAATCGGAATTTCATGGTTGAGGCACTTTCTGCCTTTAATTTTGGTCCTTCTCTTATTCATTGGGTACAAACATTTTATAAAAACATCTCAAGTACAGTTATGAACAATGGTTACACAACCACTCCCTTTCAAGTTCTTATAGAGGGGTAAGACAAGGTGATCCATTATCGCCATATTTATTTATCATTTGCTTGGAAATTTTAGCTATTAATGTACGCCTAAATGAAAACATCAAAGGCATTATAGTAGATAAAGAAGAGATAAAACTAGAGATTTTTGCAGACGACTTAACATCTTTCCTAAGAGACCGTACTTCACTTAACGCTCTATTTGAAACCATCGACTGTTTTTCGTCATGTTCTGGCCTGAAGGTCAATTACGAAAAGACTGAAGCAATGTGGTTGGGGAATCACAACCCAAACCCGCCTACGCTAGCAAGCTGCTCCGATAGAAATATAACAGTCAAGAAGGTGGTTAAAATTTTAGGGATTCACTTTACCTATAATCAAATCCTTTGGAAAAAGTTAAACTTCGATGAGGTTTTAAAATCTATTAGCGAGAAGCTTCACTTTTGGAATTGGAGGAACTTAACGATTTTAGGGCGAATTCAAATTGTCAAAACTTTTGTGGTTCCAATCTTTATGTACAGAGCTGGCTTAGTATGCATGCATAAGGACATCATCAAAGAAACAAACAAGATTTTATTTATTTTTATTTGGAAAGGAAAGGATAAAGTAAAACGATCTTCTCTTGTAAGTGACGTCGAAAATGGAGGCCTGAGGGCACCGCACTTAGAATCAGCCATAAAGACACAGCGAATCATGTGTTGCAAGAAATTTGTTGATTCGCAACAAAGTAGTTGGAAAATATTGCTCTTACACTATTTAAAACCAGTTGGGGGTAAACTTGTTTTAGGATGTGGATTTGATATAAAGAAACTTCCGATAAAATTGCCAAAATTTTATGAGGAATGTTTTCAAATTTTTTCTGAGCATTCTGTAGCGACTGCAGTAAACGTTCAATGCTTGAATAACATTTCTAGGGCGGATATAATCATATGGAACAATAAACATATTTGTGTCGATGATAAATCAATTTTCCGTCACACATTGTTTGAGAAAGGAATAATTACGCTTGAAAATCTTATAAATGACAACAATGATTTAATCATTAAGAATCCTCGTAGCTCAATTTTTACACCGGTAGAAGTGTTTTCTCTGATGCAAGTCATTGATGCGCTGCCAATACAATGGCGAAATTCCTTAACCGCCTGTGGGCACAAGTGCAATAAAGCATTTGTTCTAAATGATCACATTAAATTGCGTTTGAATAATCAAGAAGTGTTGATTAACAAGGCTGTTTCAAAAAACGTTTATCGTGAAGTTCGATCCAAGTATGAAACCCCTCCAACTGCGCAAATGAAATATTCGGAGCAGTATTCTAGTGCGTGCTTAGAATGGCGAGAAATTTACAGTCTATCCTCTAAGGTACTCATAGACACAAAGTCGAGAGAATTTCAGTATAAAATCTTAAACAGATACTTAACAACCAACTCATTTCTTCACAAAATTGGTTTGATTGCCTCACCATTATGTACTTTTTGTGGATTAGAGAGCGAGTCCCTCGAGCATTTACTTATCACATGTTCATTTACCAGTGATTTTTGGCTAGACTTCATTGACTGGTGCAGAAATACAAACATTGTTTTGGAGGAACTTTCTGATATAGATAAGCTCTTTGGAGTTTGGAAAAGAAAAGAAGATTTCTTACTACTTAATCATCTTTTAATTCTAGCTAAATATCACATTTATGAATGCCGGAAGAACAACAACCGTCCATCTCTTCGAGTATTCATTAAAATTGTTAACTATACATACCAACTGGAATTATATGCAATGAAATCACAAAATCAGGAAGACAGCCAAAATGTTAATCTTAAATGGAAAAAATATACCGAGAGTTTATAGATTTCTTAGTGGGTAACTCCTTTGTAGCCAAATAGTATTCTTTAAAACAAAGTATATAAATTAAGCCATATAAATTGTAAGTAATGGTTATTGTAAGTTATGTAATCCTGTGTTAATTGTATTATTATCAGCAGCACAAAACGAAATCGTATAGAAGTGGAAGTGATTGTAGATGTAATTGTAGTCGTGTTGTAAATGATGTAAGTAGCGATTTTAGTATTGTAATTTAAGTAAGGTGACTGTATTGTAGTGCAAGTAGCTGTGTTGTATAACATTTGTATTATAAGTAGTGTGTTGTAATGAACTGTATTTAGCCTCAGTGTTGTAAGTAGGGTTGGCAAATTCATTAAAAAAAAAAAAAAAAAAAAAAAAAAAAAAAAAAATCTAATAATTGGTTTTTTTTTTATTATACATTGTTTTTCTGGAAAAGGAAGTAATGACAAACGATTTCAACCTGTTTCAAACCTTGTGCTAATTCCGGCTGGTCGTCCTACTAAATCGTGGAATAGTTCCTTCCCAATTTTTGTTAGTCATTTTGTGTTTTCCGAGACTTTATTGTCAGCAATTTTTGAACTTTGGTCAAACTATTTCTCGGTTGAAGAAGTGAATCGACGAACTATAAATTTCCTTCGCCGCCAGATGCCTGGCATATTGCTCTTGGAAATCATGCATAAGATAAAGATAAGCATCTCACAATGAACTTCATAAGTTGAGTATTTAAATAATAATTATCAGAATTTATTAATTTTTTGGTGGCTTGCATAGGAGGTAATTGTGTTATGTTTGGTATTTGATTCTCTATTTTTTGGTAAAATTCATCTCTAAAACTACAGTATTTAGTACAATGGAAAAGTAAATGAAATTCGTCTTCAATTTGGTTTGAATTTGGTTTGATTCACACGTAGGGCAGAGTCTATTATCCCTTGGGATTTGATCATATCTGTCAGTTTCGATCAATAATTTATGATTACCTATTCTAAGTTTTACTAATTCTTTCCTGTTATTTAGTTTTCTTGTAAGATCCAAATAGCAGGAAGGCGTATATTCTTCCTTAAAAGTGTTATAGAATTCTAATTTCTTAGAGTTTTGAATAGTGTGTTGCCAGTGTGAAATATACTTTTGTTGCATAAGACTTACATAGTGTTTAATCTTAGCATCAGTTAAATTTCGCTGTTGTAAGTTAAAATTGGAGAGAACATAGCGTCAAAAAGTTTATTTGCAAGGAATGGGGACAGGTTGCTGATATGTGTGTGTTTTTTTGAGGCTGAAAAGAGCGTGTAGAGCCTTTTCTTTTAATTTGTCAAGCGCCAAAGAAAAGTTTCCTGTTGAAGAGATTAATGTTCCTAAGTAGGTGTAATTCTGAACAACTTCAATGTTTTCATTGTCAATATGAAAACTACACTCAGTACACCTTTTTGCGCGTTTTTGGAAGATCATAGCTTTAGTTTGGAAACATCCTCAGAAACCAAGGGGACCCAAGACACCCAAGGGGAAACGAGTTAGTCAGGGCGAAACGAAGTGCAAAGTGCGGAAAGTAACAACTCAATAAGTGTTAAATAAAATTTTCGAGACAAACGTTTCGGGGATAACCCCTTCATCAGTGTAAATATGGTGTCTAAAGATGAACGCTCATATTCACACTGATGAAGGTTATCCCTGAAACATTTGTTTTGTGCACTTTATTTTGAGTGCTACGCAGCAGCAAAATCTCTTTTTTGTGACATTTACTTTCTCTCTTTTTGCGAAACGAAGTAAACCTGACAGAAATGGTAGCGTCGAAACTAATTTCCACCCGACTTCTCTCTCCTCCGCAGAGGCCACCCCCCACTAAAGGAGCCTTTGCGGAGGAAAGAGAACCGACTTACTGCCCCTGTGTCTCCAAGAATGTGACATTTTGGGCCTCGGGAGCTCATGGAGGGTTTTTATTTGAGACGGGGCAATCGAGTCATTTTGCGAGTGTGTCGTAGAACCAAAACCAAAGTAATCACTCCGAGTCTGAGCAAATACACTAAGGGCACTGACAATACAGTGAACCCTGAAACAAAACTCGAAGCCAATCCATGCCGGTGCGAGGCAAGGAAAACCTTAAGCGAATCACGATTGCTTTTGGTTTATTCTTACTGGTTGGGAAAGTGGCACAATTTTTTTTTCTGTTTAGTCCTTTTTTCGATATAAACACGAAACGGAGATCTTTTTTGAAGGAATTGTGCCCTCTGTAGTTTTTACTGTACAGAAAAACAGTCGCCACAAAAGTGTAGGACAACGAGAGTCCTTTTTAGACATCCTGTCAGATCTTGCCACTATACTTGTCTTGTCAGCTTGCAATACTGTTCTCTGCAAGATCGCACTTTTCCTAGCTGAAACATATTTTCCGAAATGAAATGCCCCCAAAAAACAACTGAACACAAAGCAACACACAGAAAGGTATTTTTACAAGTTCATTTCAGGTTTTCATCACCACAACCTCACAAAAGTGCAGTGTAGTTTAAAAGTCAAATCCAGTAAAACCAGTTTAGGCAGCTTCGCCCTCCTCTTCTTCTTCCTCGTCAAACTCTCCTTCCTCTTCAGCCGTGGCATCCTGGTACTGCTGGTACTCTGATACAAGATCATTCATGTTGGATTCAGCCTGTAATGAAATAAGAAAAGAAAGTTGCAGTGAGACAGTATTCCAACCAATTTCAGTGAACGTCCTTAGCTGAAGGGCACTGTTTTGTTTGCAAAACGGCTCACGTCACCAGCACACAGTCAAAACTTCTTCTTTAATCACTTTTTTCAGGCTACAAAACAGCGAAAAATATTGCAAAAACGTCTCATAAAATTCAATAAGTAATTTTTGTGCAACATTATGGACTTATTAAATACCTTATTATAGGAAGTTAACGCTTGTGTTAATTAAGGTATTTGAAATTAACGCGACTTAAATTAACGATAATTTTTGAATTTCACGTTAATTTCATGAAGTGTTAATTTTCTATAATAAGGTAATTTATGTAGGGGTCCTTTGTCCATTAGTCAGACCATGGGCAAAGTTTATCCACTTTCAGCAGTCTTTTCTTAAAATAGTAAAATCAGTGGCCTTTTCAAAGTCATCTGCACTGGTGATTGATTTCAAGATTACAGTTTAAAAGTGTACTGCACTACACACAACATCATGTTTAACCCTACAGAATTAACAATGTCAATAAAATGATTGATTCATTGAAAAAAGAGAATTATTAAAGAATTAAAAACACTATTGAAGGATTTTAGGCTTGACCTATCACCAAATACCCAACACTTACAACACAAAGAATGTATAACAATAAGCTGGCTGGGAGAATATGCGCTTTAAAATTAGGATAATAAATAGAGCGGTTTTCACTTGAGTGCCGAAAGTTAATTGCGTTTGCTTTGGTTTTGCATTACCACGCTTAGTGATTGGCTTAAAAATCTCGCGCCACTTTCTCAGCCAATCAGGAGTAAAACCAAAACCAATCGTGACTCGCGCGCGCACGTTTTCCCGCGCTTTGTGCCAGCTACATGTATTTGCTTCGAGTTTTGATTGGTTCACTGGATTGTCTATGTCCTTTGTGATTGGCCAGAGTAATTACTTTGGTTTTGGTTTTACGACACTCAATTGAAAACTGCTCTAAAAAAGGGGAGAAGGGACCAAAACACACCTCAGTAAACTCCATCTCATCCATGCCCTCTCCAGTGTACCAATGCAAGAATGCTTTTCGCCTGAACATAGCAGTGAACTGCTCACTGATACGCTTGAACAGCTCCTGGATAGCAGTGCTGTTGCCAACAAAGGTAGCAGACATCTTAAGACCACGGGGAGGAATGTCACACACAGCAGTCTTGACATTGTTAGGAATCCATTCCACAAAGTACGAGCTGTTCTTGTTCTGTACATTCAGCATCTGCTCATCAACCTCCTTCATGGACATGCGGCCACGGAACATTGCAGCTACAGTCAGGTATCTTCCATGACGTGGATCACAGGCAGCCATCATGTTCTTGGCATCAAACATCTGTTGTGTCAGCTCTGGAACTGTCAATGCACGGTACTGTTGGGAACCGCGGCTGGTCAGAGGAGCAAAGCCAGGCATGAAGAAGTGAAGACGGGGAAAAGGAACCATGTTGACAGCAAGTTTTCTCAAATCAGCATTAAGCTAGAAAGAAGAGCATTAATGTCATTATCTGTGGTTCCCGGGGGGGGGGGGGGGGGGGCACTCAAAAAAGTTTTATACGGGGAGGCTCCGCCCCAAGCTCTTACCCCTTACCCTTTTATATACCATTTTGACAGAAATTGTATCCCTTTCATATATCTTTTACTGAAAAAGGTACCCCTTTCTTATATTTAAAAGACGTGACATAGCCTTAGAACAGGAAGTTTTCTTGTCATTTTTATGAAGCGCTTAATAAATTAAAATAATACAGCCATAAAGTGGGTCTGTTCGAAATGTTTTAATTACAGGCCTTTTAAAAAACCTAAATGACTGATTTTCATACCCTTTCATATACCTAAACGTGTGAAATCGCTACCCTTTTATATACCTGAAGCCCGAAAAGGTACCCCTTCCGGGCGGAGCCTCCTCATATAAGCCGTTATATGGAGTACCCCCCCCCCCCCCGGGCTGTGGTTCAAACCCTATACAAACCCCACCAATGATGTTTTAACTGAGCCTGAGGCAAGCCCAGTTTACCTCATGCATCCAAACATGCAGATTTTTTCACAACATCTGTGTTGTCAAAAAAATTATCAGGTGAGCTTAAAATTCAGAACTCAGAGTTGAGATTTTGTTTATGTGATTTTCTGCAATATTTTTTCCATTTTCAAGGTGAAATACATTCAAGAAAGTCCTTGAAATCAGAGTGTAATATTCAGGCAAAGACGAATTCGCCAAGGCAGAATCCGTCTGGGCATGTAGAGTGCTGTCACTGGGGAAATATTGTATTACGGTACCCTCTTCCCCTCCTCCTAGATTTTCCAAAAAAAATTCTAGTGTTTCTACGTTGTTTGGTCACAGAGACTGGTTATTGGATTTTTAGTTTTGCAAACATGTCTGGTAGACAGAGCCTGGTGTCTAAAAAAATTTTATTTAGTGGAATGAAAAAATTGACATCACCTTCCCAAGCCCGGGCGTAATCCTCAAAATTTTATCAATGAAACCATTTACCCGATATCTTTATTTTTCAATTCACAATTCATAAATTGTTTGAAAATTACTTGACAAGAATAAAATAACGTCATAACTTATTCTTGCTTTTTATAGGAAATCAAAATAATCAGGTGGGCTTTTTCACGGGCAAAGTGTTTTATACAAACTTTCTAATGTTATTTACCTGGCCGGGAAATCTTAGGCAGGTTGTTACCCCGCTCATTGTGGCAGAGACAAGATGGTTCAAGTCGCCATAAGTTGGGGTGGTCAGTTTCAGAGTTCTGAAGCAGATGTCGTACAGGGCTTCGTTGTCGATGCAGTATGTTTCATCGGTGTTTTCAACAAGCTGGTGAACCGAGAGAGTGGCGTTGTAAGGCTCGACGACGGTATCTGACACTTTAGGTGAAGGAACAACGCTAAAAGTGTTCATAATACGATCAGGGTATTCCTCGCGGATCTTTGAAATCAGCAAAGTGCCCATTCCAGAGCCTGTTCCACCGCCGAGGGAGTGTGTGAGTTGAAATCCTTGCAGGCAGTCGCAGCTCTCCGCTTCCTTTCGGACAACATCCAGAACAGAATCTACAAGTTCGGCGCCTTCTGTGTAATGTCCTTTCGCCCAGTTATTTCCAGCCCCGCTTTGTCCTGAATAAAGCAAAGAAAGGAAATTGATTAATCGACATTAGACGCAAAAAGCACTAAATTAAATATGCAATGCATAGTAAAAACCAAACTGTCGATTCTGTTTACACAGTGTTCAACCTACCAAAAACAAAGTTATCAGGTCTGAAAATTTGTCCGAAAGGTCCAGAGCGAACTGAGTCCATTGTTCCGGGCTCCAAATCGACCAATACGGCTCGTGGCACATATTTCCCTCCTGAAAAAAAAAGGAAGGAAAAAAGTAAGGGAACCGTCCAAAGTCCCTGCAAATGTATGGAATAACCCGGGAGCAAAAATATATCCAGCTACTTCTTCGACTAACGTACCAGTTGCCTCGTTGTAGTAAACGTTTATTCTTTCTAACTGGAGGTCGGAATCACCATGATATGTACCAGTTGGATCGATTCCATGTTCGTCTGAAATAACTTCCCAAAACTGAGGAAGAAAGGAGAGTTGGCACATGAATTGACACAGCTGTGACAGCGGCGCGACCGTTTCGCGCCCTTGGATTTCACGGCAAATTTAATTCCAAGACAACCTACCTTAGCACCAATTTGGTTTCCGCACTGACCCGCTTGAAGATGAACGATTTCACGCATTTTTAAAGGTTAAACAGTAAAACTCCCACGGAGAAATAAACTACAAACCGACTTTGAAAAAATTTACTCGAAACTGATTCGCAATAAACGATCTCGTTGCACACGTCATAATACACACGTGTTGTTTTCAAATAACGGCGTCTGATTGGTCAATTTTATGTCGTAATAACAGGCGCGTCGCTTCGCTTCGATTGATTGGATAACAACAGGTGACAATTTCCCGCCTTTTTTTCTAACTCGCTAATAAGCTGATAAGACACGCTGTTTGGATAATTTTACAACCTTTTGTATATTCTTGCAAACGTCGTAGGCAACAAAATTCTCGAAAAATGAGCTAAAATTATTTTCGGAATTTCTCCAAGAAAGCTCTGAAATTCTTTCAAAAATTCCTAAAATTCTTGAAACAATTTCGAAAATTCTCGAAAATTCAAAGCATTTGATAATGAAGACATAACAAGAAATAATGACTGATAAATTAAAAACACGTCTTTTGCCAAAGCTGCCGAGATCCCAATAAGCAGCGACAAAAGAAAAAGAATTGTCTACCGGCGATCAAAATTAAATGGTGAGCGGTAACACAAAATAAACGCCTTTGCGACGTTTTAGCTTGTGTAAAATTGTCCAAGTGCCACCTTGGGAGCTAATATTTCTTTATTTCTCTACAATTCTACGAAATTTTACTCATTGTCTAAAATTTCCAAGATTTTGTAAAATTCTTTTCGTGCTAAAAAAAATCCCCCAAAAATTCCGGAATTTTGTATCTAAGCCTAAAACCTTGCACAGTTCGACCGTCTGTAGCGTTCCGAGTGGTCTTAGTTACCTTTACTTGTAAATGTAAATGTTGTTAATAGGGGGTCATGCATTGAGCGTGGAGTTAGCTAGCATAACATGATTAAAAATCCCAACTGGCATGTGGCAGACCACATATACAAAGCGTGATCGAGGACTTGAATTCGAGACGACCTAGAACAAGTCCAGCTAGTGACAAGGGCTTCAACCCGGACCTCTGGATTACACTCAAGGTCACTCAACCACGTTCACGCTGTCTCCAGACGGCACCTGATTAGTCAGTTTTATGTCATTGTAACCGGCGCTTCGGTTGATTGGATTTGTACAGGTCCCGCCTTTTTCCAACTCGCTGTAAAAGACACGCTGTTTTGGATAATTTATTTCTAAAAACTTTTGTAATCCATGCAAACCTTGCACAGCTCAAACGTCCGTAGCGTTAGGCGCGGTTTTGCTTTTTCTTCGTATTTCTTTTTTTTAGAAATCATATAGACGAGGAGCCGAGACAAGTTCCTGTGACTAGTCTCCTCGTGTAAACTCTTTAAGGGACTTACGCATTTATTCCAGAGTCGTCCGGGCAACCCACCGCAGACCGAGGAGACAGCAGCACGTGCACACTGGCAATCAAACTGCACGAACTGATAAAAGTGACGGATCTCTCAGCAAAGTACTCGAAATACGCCTACGCAATTAACCTTTTTCAGTAGCAACAGGAGCCCATTAATGGGCTCCTGGTAGCAATCATTACAAAATAAACCATCTGAATGCAATGGTAACACAACACAATTAGCTACAATTCCGCGGTTTGGCCAGAACCTGCGCTTAGGGGATGAGCCACTTGGCGCGTAAAAACCTTCTCTTCTAAAGTAAATCAAAGCCCCATAAAAATAATTTGTGATCGTAATAACACAAATACCCCCCCCCAACCCCAGTAAATACAGTTTTAACAGTGATTTTGTGACTGAGAAAAGTATATTGAGCCTTTTAATACAGAAATTACGCACAAGCTTTTTGTGGCCGAGAACTGGGCCTCATACTGTACCGCCACATTGAGCCAGTGCCGGCAAACTCATTAAGAAATCAAACATAATGGGCTGTCATATGAAAATATCCTTTAATCTAGCAAGTATGTCTACTTTTCCAGTTAATATCTGCTGTTACCATGTCACGACACTTTCAGTTTTCTAGGCCTGAAGAAGTTCTTCATCGACCTGTAGACTGGTTCCACAGACTGATGAAATACCTGTGGCAGCTGTAATTGTTTTCATAACATCCGGACAGGTACGTAACGGACCTGTCTATTAGCCAATGAGCAGCCGCGGGGAGGACAGCAAATTGGGTAAGCAGGGGAATGAGTGGGGGGGGGGGGGGGTTGGGAGGCAATACGGAATGGAAAGGGTAAAATTAAAGGCTCTCCACTCGAGAAATACAAATTAAAGCAACAAAGTAAAGGTAAGAGTCTACCCACAGGCTTAGATTGTTTATAACAGCGAGCAGCGCGTGAATATTAAGTTGCATTTTTGCCAAACAAAACTTTTTATTGTCAGTTGTGAGGGTTGCTCTAGGTCGCAAAGACGATCAGAAACTCCATGTCAACAAATTACTACCGAACTAGGTAGGCTGTTTATTCAGACGGCCGTGACAGTTGCCGTGTGCGGCGTCTAAGAGTGAAGTCCACGTGATCTTTAACTGCAACCATAAAAGTAAGCGCATGTGATCACATTAAAGCCACAAAAGTAAATTAATGGCGGGCTTCTCCGTGAATAGCAAAGGAAGATCTTTTCAACGTAGAAAAAGCTTAGAAGGCCTTCGAAGTATTATCATCGACACTATCATTGCTGAAGGCTGGGATCCAGCGACGGGTTACTTTGGCTTTAGAAATGTGATCACTTGCGCTTACAAATTAATTGACAGACACAAAATTTCTGTGTAAAAATTTATTTAGGGTCTGTAAAGACATTATCTTCTTTAAATAATGAGGTCCTTTTAATGGGCATTTGCAAACCACAATATCAGCAAATAATTGATGACGCATGTGTAGAAAAATAGAAATGTTTCACTAACATTTTTTTCTTCTTTTTTTCCAAAATGTAGAGAACCGGTAGAAAAAGAGTTCTATTAAATGAAAAACGGGGGTCATTAAGAGTCCATGATTGTAAAATTGACGCGAAGTTACTGATTGTAGCAGCCACCAGCAGTATCATTGTCCAGTTTCTTTCTTGGCGCGCACCCTCGACGCAACACATAACGACACGAATGTCCTTATTTTTTCGTTTTGTTTTTCGTTTCTTGCTCAATAATATACGAAGGAGATCTTTTCGCAGGCTAGTGTGCACGTGTGACAAATTACACTTGACAAGCTAACAAGGGTTGTTGTTGAGTCTGTTTCGTGTAGCCTAGCTGTTTCCTCATCCATGCTTCCGTCACGCTTCCCTTATCACCACCAAGAGCTCTTGTAGAATGTACAGTGTAATTCCAGCTCTTCCAAAGTAGAATCCGAGCGCCTAAAGGAAACTGCTCAAGGCAGGGAATGGATTCTGTTTGCTGACCACCAGTTTCTGGTGTTGATGGGAAATATACCCTTTGATGTAACCCTAAAACAAACAAACAAACCCTGTAAGCTTTTGTAAAGGGGAGAACCCATCAGTCTCTTAAGGTGGATTTTCACTGACGCGTAATTTTTTTATGTGCGTTTACGTGCGTGAAAAGAATTCACATAAACGCACGTAAAAAATTACGCGTCAGTGGAAATCCACCTTTATGCTAGATTTCCACTGACGCGTAGTTTTAATGTGCGTTTACGTGCGTGAAAAAAATTAGAGACAATGTATGAACGTCTTGCGTAAACGTGTACGAAGTCGTTCATATATTAGGTGGATTTCCAGTGACGCGTAATTTTTACTGACTTACCATGTATATCAGATTTGCCACAATGCACTCAACCTCGATTACGTCTATGTCCTCAACCTTGGGGAAAAACTGTTTAATTAGAAACCTGAAAAATTGTTAGAAGCGAAGGAGAGTGCAGAGATTAGAAGCAATCGACGGAGGGAGGGATTGAGCGATAAAGGGTGGAAGGGAGATAAAGAAACATGAGTAGATTGAGGAAGACTGGGAGAGAGTGAGGAAAGGGGGGAGGGCAGGAGGGAGAGAGAGGAGGGAAGGGAGGACAATGGCCAGAAGGAAACCGCTGCCAATTGTTGCTTCAAGAAACGCATTCAATTCGTGCCTATTGGTTGACATTGTACTGACTCGAGGTCGCATTACCCGTGGCATTGTTTAAGAATAATGAATTACGTACACCAGAGCGTAATAACATTATACATTACAATAATACATGACACTAGTGTAAAACACATTTTATCACTTTTCAATTACAAACTGACTGTTTTTGGTTTTAATTTTCAACATTTGCATTCTGTTATTTAAAGTGCACATTTCATAGATAATGAAAATGTTTTCAATATTTGATTTACTACGAATCTCATAAACACATTTTCTTTGTAATAAACTACTGTTTGTATTTCCTTTTGTTTAGCGTAATGCAGTTCCAAAAGAAACCAACCAAAAATAAACTTAAAACTTCAACTTCATAAGTTACTTCAAAAACTGAAGATCAATCTTTCATCTTTGTTTCTTTGTCAGCAGTTCACATGTATGTGTCATGCAACAATCACTTGACCAAAACGTAATATGTAAATGATAGCGAGATCGTTGTTTAACCCAGGGCTCAAAATAACGGCCGGTCAACGGACAATGTCCGGCCAAAATGACGATTTGTCCGGACAAAATTTTGGTTCGGCGGTCATTTTGACCGGTCACGTACACGGCTTTCAAATAAATAACACACAAAAAATTTATTCGCGGTATTTCTTGAAATTTTACAGTAAAATCATAAAATATCATAGCAGCTTGCAGTCACAAATTTGTAGAATACAGATGAGACGGTCACGCTCTGCGGATTTGTTAGCGGTTTGCTTAAATAAAACAGGAAACATCCACATCTGTAAATACGCTAAACAGACAACAATGAACATGGCATCAATCAACGTCTGCTATTAACGCAATTACAGTTTCAATTGTCAGGCGCGCCGAGAAAAATAGCACTCGTTAGTGGATTAAAAAACTATATGCACCTTTAGAAAGTACGAGTTCGTAGCGTGTTTTTCACCAGCAAGATCATAACAAAATAATAAAATCATTAAATGCTTTAAATGTTAAGCCAGCAATGTTTCTTTAAATTGTGCCTATTTCGCAACTGAACATGTCCCCATGTTGACCACCTAAGACGTGGTGCTACTTAATTGTCAAAGAGAGTTCCGGTAAACGTTTGCTCTTACTGTACAAAATAATTTTAAAAAATGGTCTCCGCGTCCGGCGTCTACAGATTGAAACGAAAACTCTCGATATCTTTTATTCTAGCCATGGCATTTGAGTGTTTCTCACCAATTCTATCGAAGTCTTCTTGTGTAAGGCTACTTCCGCGGATATCTATGATTAAAAGTACTTTGCCGTAAGTATATTTCAGCAGCTCAATCAGGCACCGCATAGAACGGGCTTCTCTGTTGTAGGCGACGTTTAAAACTTGGAGAGATCAGAGTTAGTGGAGAGATTCATGATTTTTAAAATGCGAAGTGACGTAGGCTTTCTCGCTAATCTCTTGGCAGTCTTGAAGACATGTTAAACTTCCGGCACACCCTTACTGAAAGGCCTGTTTGCTAAGCGTTGTGGACGAATGTGAAATCTTTTCTCGGCGGTTATTTTGTTGGTATCGCATGATACAGGAAAGATATCTAAAAGTCGAGGACGTGAATCTTTTTTACTGACCACAGTTGACATGATGTCGTTGGCGTTTCCTTTCTTCCTACATGCCGAGCAAAGGCAAAGTTATCTCACTTGTAGCATGGGCATATGTCCTATTACTATTTAGTGTTCGGCAGTAAAGACCAGTAAAGTGCTTACAACCAAGATCGCCTCCACCCGTAAGTCGTTAACTAATGTAAAACTATGCAGAGTAACATAACACGACTACTGAGCATTTTGTTTTATGTAGAGTAGAACGCAGAAGAAATGGAAATTCAAAAAGCGAACATAATAAAAGGACACTTTTAGCGATCAAAACATTTAAGCTTAAGCCTTACAGTGCGAATACTCGAACCGGGACAGTTGGAACAAAGTTAACCAATGACAACGTTAATTGAGAACAAAGGATGTCGACCTTTTTCGTTAACAGACCAATGACGTTCAAGAACGCAAACAATAGATTTACAGAAAAATTTGAAAACTCAACAACGTTGCAAATAGTTGCGGACCTCTCAGGAAACTCGCCTTGTTTTTGATTGGTTAGTTACGATCCTTAATTTTCAAGAGGTCGTAGATAGAGATCGTAGATAGATAAAGTTAGACAAGTTATACAAGATGAATGTTACAATATCATCTTCGCGAAAAGTTTACAAATCAAACTACGAACCGTGATTTTTCTCTTCACGGCCAGGAGCTGTGAATTGAATATTCCAAACTGTGTTCGCTCTTGTTTGAAAATTTTCACTCCGGAAATAAAATGAAGACTGTGAAATCAAATTCACGCCGTAATTATTTTCATTTCGCTCTAGCTTTTCAGTAGCTTTGCTCTGTCTGTTGCCTTGAATCGATGCGAGTCACCTCGCCAATGTTAACAAATTGCTTTTACACCTTCGTATGACTTTGAAATTCACAAAAACAGAATACTTATATCGTCGGTCAATGCCGTATAACTGTCCAAAAGTTACCACTTTACATTTTTTGACACGATTTGAGGCCACGTGAAATGTAAACATCAGGTCGAATGTTGTTTTCGCTTGTTTGCTCACGGACTCATTTTCTGTCGGTTATCTACTGTTACAACTTTGTAAACTCACGGTTTTCGTGAAAGAGGAGTTTGTTCCGTTTCGTCATTGAGTCTTCAATCTTTCTGTGGTCATAAAATTACCACAGGCTAAAGTCACTGAAACTTTTATGGGAGAAAATTCATTTCATGCGGCGAAAGCAAAATTGCCATTAATATAATATGCAAGGTCAGTTGTCGCTGTGGCGGCATCCCAAATCTTTCTTGCCTTGTCTTTCGTCAGAAACAAAAAATAATCACAACAAACACGAGTATGTAACTTAGAAGAGTGAAAACAACGGACTTTTCAAACATGAAATGTAGAACGTTTCTATTCACTTTCTGCTCACATGCGACATAAGACACTGCATACGACGGAATTGGCACTTGAGAAGTCCTTTGAAACAATTCCATCCCGTTTCGCGTCTTCGCGCTTGTCGTGAATAAAAGCGTCCTTCGTTATTCTTTACTGTGCTATCACCAACGAAGAGCAATACAATTTTATCAGAAAATTTCTTTTGAAGAATTTTTCAGCCTGTGAAAGCCAACTTTTGATTACGTTTTTACGAGCGCTACTGAAAATTCGGTGCAGTCAGTGAAAATTTAGGATCGAAACTATCCAATCAAATACAAGGCAAGTTTCCTGAGAGGTCCGCAACTGTTTCAAACGTTGTTGACTGTTTAAATTTTGTTGCAAATCTATTGTTTGCGGTCTTGGACGTTATTGGTCCATTTCTAAAAAAGGTCGCCATTCTTTGTTCTCAATTAGCGTTGTGATTGGTTAACTTTGTTGCAACTGTCCCGGTTCGAGTATTCGCACTGTAAGTGTTTTAGCTTACGAGGCGAAATTTTTGGCATAATAGGCTATTGCTTCAAAGTAAATACTCAATATTTTGACCGGTCAAAAACGAGACATGACCGAGCAAAAATTGATTTGGCCGGTCAACATGACCGGTCAGTATCCAAAAATTATTTTGAGCCCTGTAACCAACTGAAATGAAACTTTTTCTCACCAAAGATCACACTACTCCATTTTCAGGGAAACTAAGAGAAAACAAAAAGAGTCTTGCGTCCTCTCTAAGGGAAATGAAGCCTGATCACCGATTTTATTCGCGCCTAAAGTCTGTCTTACAAACAGACGTTGGACGGGGAGGAAGGCGTGACAAGTAGCTGATAAACACGTTGAAATCTCAAGTGCACCATGGTAACGAAAGTAACGAAGTGTCGACAGAGAGCTGCTCATACGATCTTGATCAAGAGATCACAATCCACTGAAGCACTGAGGCGACCTTAACGTCGTGTATCAGAATGGGGCTGACCGTATCCCGACAAACCGCCACTGTCACAGCTTCTAGTCAGCAGCAAGAGCAGCAGCAGCAGCAGCAGCAGCAGCCGGTGCCGTCAGTGGAAGACACAGACGTAAGCCCTAGAGTTGTTTTAATCACTGGCTGTTCGACCGGCATCGGTCTCGCCACAGCAGCCATTCTTGCTGCAGATGCTGACAAACGCTTCAAGGTGTACGCTACGATGAGAAATCTAGAAAAGAAGACTGCCCTAGAAGAAGCAGCTGGAAACCATCTCGGGGAAACACTGTTCACCAAAGCCTTAGACGTTTGCAGTGAAGACGCTGTGAACAGTTTGGTGAAAGAGATCGAGAGCGAGGAAGGACGGATTGACGTGCTTGGTGAGTTGTTTAAGGGTGTAAGGTTGGGGAGGCTGTCCTTTGAAAGTGAAGGGATCAACCCTCCTATTTTCCTTTCCTCTCGTTTACTTAACTTTCGCTTTTCTCTGGAAATATTAAAGAACCTGATCGCATGTGGAGTTTTCATGGAGGAAGGTCGCGTACAAGAAAGTACTGCTAATTTAATTTAAGTGGAACGAGTGCTCCAATCGGAGAGTGTAGTGTTTGACTCCGAAATATATGTAGCAACTAAGATTAACCTTCAAACCTATATAACCGTTCATTAGTTCACAGTGAAGCAACAGTTTCCACTTAAAAAAAAAAAAAAACAGAAAAACGCGGTAAATGTTTCCTTTTTTCAAAAGATGGTATCAGCAGTGAAAGTATCAGAGGTATTGTTTTTTGCACTGCGAAGATTTCACACGGCACTCTTCTTATAATGTCTGACGGTCTGAAAGCTTTCTTCTGAGGAAATATTCCGCTCTCAAACAAAAGTTTCATTCATAGATGGAAATACTTAGGAAATGTTCAATTTGCGTGACGGATTGTTGATGTAGGGAAAAGGTCATGTTGCTTTAAATATAACTTTGGAAACATTCGCTTTCATGTTTGACAAATCAAAGAAACTTTACTTGCCAACTCGCTTTTTGACATGTTTTTGCTTTTTCTTTTAAGGCAAAAGACAAGAAATTCTTGTAATTCATACCTGGAAACGCGCCGGAGGATTTAAATCTTACATATAATTACATTCGATCTTCTGAAAGCAGATTTGGTGACACGTCCGGCTGCAATGCAGGCTATTTGAAAGCCGATCTTTTGAAATGAATGGAATGCTTGTTCCACTTCAGTGCTAGCGTTATCTCCGTAGGAATTTTCACCCAACAAACAATCTACCGCATGAGTGTAGTTTAAACTCTAAACTAAAAATATAACATCCCGCGAAAACTTCACCGGCAAAAATTCGAGTGTTTTCTGGTTCACATTTCCTCTTGAAGATCGCCAAGGAAGTGATACCTAAAAAAAGTTATTCGACGCTTGGCAGGCGGGAGAACTTTTTAACCCATTGCTTGAGAACATTCATGGATAATAGGTCATAATAACAAGCCCGTTCCCGTCTAATTTGCATATTCGTGTCTACGTGCTTGTTCCATTTGACTGCGCATTATCTAACACCTAGCGAAGCGTTTGCTTTCCCATCTCAAGTCAATGCATGAGTGTAGTGTAAACACTACACTAAAAACCAGTGCTGTCAGAGTAGATATCGCCAATATATTTATTAGTAGAAATAAGAAAAATATGTCCTGCACAAGAATTTAGCATGTAACATTGTTAAACACCGAGCGAATTTAGTGATAAACTGGCGCTGTATTTTACAAGTTATAAACAAGACGTCAAAGATCAAAGAACTAAATTGTGTTTACACAGTGTGGTGCCCTTGGCCTTACGAATGACCAATTAATTGACTGACACTTCAAAAATGAGAGCTATTAATAAATCCATTGGGCTCGTCACGCAATCTTTGATTCACGAGTAAACTATTATTTTGAAGTTTCCTTCGATTTGAAAGGAATCAGAAAAATGACTTAATATACCGCGACATTGTTCCTTAGCGGAAATCCCAAGGAGCGTCAATTCCTCTGGGGCGCTAATTTCAACGCTACTAATCTTCGTTATTTTGAACCAAATGCTTGATCCAGCCCAAACATTACTTTCTAGTAAGACAATTGTAAATTTATAGCGGCTCTCACTTAAGTGTCGAAAGTAATTTGCGTTTGCTTTAGGTTTGCATTACTACACTAAGTGATTGGTTAGAAAAAAAAAAACTCGCGGCATTTTCTCAGCCAAAAAAAAAACAATCGTGACTCGCTCACACACGTTTTCCCGCGCTTCGTGCCGGCTGCATCTATATGCTTGGATTTTTGATTGGTCCACTGGAGTTCTTTGTTGTTGGCCAAGATGATTGCTTTGATTTTGCCTTTTCGACACTAAATCGAAAATCGCTCTAATTTAAACTACGTTAATAAACACAGGCATTAATTTCCTGTCATGAGGTACTTATGGATCAACCTTCCTTTTGCTTGGGGTAAAATATGCGAGCGCACCGGAGGGAAGGAGGAGCAGGGGGCGTCCGAAGGAAACAAGGAGGAGAACAGTAGAGGGTGAGAAGCGGAAGATGGGTATTGCCGCCACCTGGGCAGAGGCGGTCAATGTTGCGGAAGACAGGGTAGAGTGGAGGAAACTGATCAAAGGCCCTATTCTCCCAGAGGAGAATTAAGGATTCAGATGATGATGAAAATATGCGAGCTCTAAACTTGTGCTTTTTTTTCTCTCCTTCTCTCTGTTAACTGTGTGTTACCACAATCAGTGAACAATGCTGGGCAAGGATTGGTCAGTGTGTTCGAATGCATTCCCATAGAGACAGCACAAAACTTATTTGACACGAACTTTTTCGGTGCCATGCGTGTACTCAAGGCTGTTCTCCCGGGCATGAAAGCGAGGCAGAAGGGACGCATCATTAACGTGAGTAGTATCATTGGAGTGAATGGCCACCCGTTCAGTGAAATATACAGCGCATCGAAATTCGCTTTGGAAGGTCTGACTGAGAGCCTTGCTCCGACGCTGAGAAAATTCAATATCAGGTAAAAAAAAAAAAAAAGGAATACAATTTTTTGTCATGTGAATTTTTTTTAGTAAATGACACAGGTATACTCAGAAAAATAAATTCCGAGTGCTCCCAACACAAGTCGAACCTATGATCTTCTGATTAGTATTTCGAACGGTACACTAACCCCCCCCCCCCCCCCACACACACACACACACACACACACACACTCCCTTCTATAATCCCCACGGGAGCCTAGCCCGGGGGGGGGGGGCACTCAGAAAAGTTTTATACGGGCCAAGCTCTTACCCCTTACCCTTTTATATACCATTTTGGCAGAAATTGTACCCCTTTCGTAAACCTTTTACTGAAAAAAGGTACCCCTTTTTATATGCCTAAAAGACATGGCATAGACTTAGAACAGAACGTTTTCTTGTCATTTTCATGTTGCGCTTTATAAATTAAAATAATACAGCCAAAAAGTGCGTCTGTTCAAAATATTTTAGTTCAAGGCCCTTTTAAAAACCTAAATGACGGATTTACATACCCTTTCATATACCTAAACTTGTGAAATCCCTACCCTTTTATATACCTGAAGCCAGAAAAAGGTACCCCTTTCGGGCGGAGCCTCTCCGTGTATGTCATTATATGGAGGGGAGAAGGAGTAGGAAAGAGGTGTTAAGACGGAGTCCGCCGGGCTTGTCGAGTATTGATTGGAATAAATCGTGTACTAAAATTGCTTGCATCTTTCTGCAAACTTCTGTGTTACTGTTCAAATATCTTATCAAAAGAAATTATTTTTTAACAACACCAAACATCGAAAACAAATTACAAAGTTCCACTAAATTCTACTGAATTGCTTAAAAGATGACTTTACAAAAAAGCTATACGTGAGATTTTACCTATCACTTGTGACCTTTGGTTTTCTCAGGCTCTGATAAAAAATTGTTGTTGGCGTTATCACAGATACTTTGATTAGTTACATCTTTTACTTTAACTTTTAAAAAGGGTAGAAAATAACGCACCACTATTTAAATTATTTCAGGTACTCCATTTTTCCAACTAAAATTAATATTTCTCGATTTCCTGATGGATAAATTCCGTCTTGAACAGGTCATACAACTTTCGATTTTGATTATACTTCAGGTGTTCTCTGATTGAGCCCGGGCCAGTGACGACATCGTTTAATGCTAACGCCAAGTTAATGAGAGAAGGGATTGATACATCAAGCGCTGACGAGAAAACTCAAGCCTTATTGAAGGACGCTTTGAAAGAAATGTACCGCACCGTCACATCACAGAGTCAGGCTGCCGAGGAGGTGGCAAGCATTGTTAAAAACGTGTTGCTGAGTTCTGCGCCACATCTGCGATATCAAACAAACAGCCAGTACGGGCCAGGAGAAGTGCAAGCTAAGTTTTCTGATCCCACTGGAGATAAAGCTATTGAACTCATGGAAAAACGCTTCTATCCAGATACACAGTGACTCAGCTGTGACAAGTAAAAACTGTTTAACAATAGATCTGACAAGAGAATAAGAAGTCGGCTCCCAACATACATTATCATTTTAAATAAGCATCAGAACTGCTGTACACTGTGACACTTGGACAATACTAGTGTTTTATGAAAAAAAGACGTGAAAACTCCAGCTGCACAAATGCAAAACTTTCTTCAAACCTTAGGCCTCCCTGGTCCTGGAGTAGGAAGCAGGGGAGGGGGGGCAAAGACATGAAAAGGAGGGGAGGGGCATTTAGGCAAGTAAAGCAGGGGGAGGGGAGGAAAAGGCGAGTAAAGCAGGGGAGGGGAGGCAAGGGAGGGAAAAAGAAAGAGAGAGAGAGGACGGGGAGGGGATCTGAAAAGAGGGGAAGGGTATTTCAAATCATAAATTAACTTGCACAACTGAAAACCATTGTAGAAGATTTCTCAAAAAAGGAACCTATCAGGTTTCTATCCCTAGCAGTTGCATCTGCAAGGTGAGAGATCAAAGAGAGGAGGGGGGACAGGGGGGGGGGGAGAAGGGGAGTGGGGGTTATATCTGGCATGGTATAACTGAAAGGGATATTAGTTTCCCTTACCATGAAAGATGGCTTTTGGTTATGGGTGTGGAAAATGAAAGTATGATGGTATTACAACCCTCCAAGTTAAGACCATTTTAGTCCCCATGGCAACTAAATTGGAACCAAAGTCGCCAGCCTGGTGACTAAAATCGAGAAGGATTGAAAGCACGAGCATAATTTAGCAACTGAAAGTTTTCACTGGCGACCAAATTTGAGCAGTCGTTGGCCAAATGGCCACTAAAGAAAAAATAAACTTGGAGGGTTGTATTAATTCGTCATTTCTTACCTGCATTGCTTTAAGAGCAACAACAAAACCGTCTAAAGGTAGCTGATGAGTTTTTAAAATGACAGCCCTAAAAAGCACACAAAAACATTTTCATTAGTTCAGGAAGTTTAGATGTTACTAAAGGGAGTCAAGGTTAGAGATTATAATAATATTATTGAGAGTAATAACATTTCTGGCTGGTTAAACGCCTTTTTGCCTATAATTTTTTTGCAAGCTGCTCTTTTGTGGGGAGGGACAGGGGGCAGGAACCTGATAGCGAAGGGGTGGGAACTAACAGAGACAGGCAAGAGAATACAGGAAGTGGGATTTCTAAGGTGGCAGGAAACAGAAGAAAAAGGGAAAATTTGGTAACAGAAAAACCACCAAGAAGTACCATGGGAACCACTGAAAGAGGGTGGAGAGGAACCAAGGAATGAACAGGAACCAGGAAGTTAAGACCTCCGTGCCATTCCCCCCTCCCCCTGTCACACACCCCCAACTCTACTTATTCAATAACATTTTTACTGTACTTATGCATTTACTTATTTATAACTCTTACTCCAGTAGAAAACACTTCATACACACTAAAGGTCCAAATCAGCAAAAGTGAATCAAGAATGAAATTAACAAATAGATTTCATTTTGCCGTGCGTCTGTTCAGTAATAGATCACAGATGACGTCAAAATGTGGTATGAACAGAGAAGTGGCCCACGAGGCGCTAGCCGAGTGGGTCACTGATGTTCATACCACATTTTGACATCTTCTGTGATCTATTACTGAACAGACGCACAGCAAAATGAAATCTATTTGTTTTATATAATAACACAAGACTTCAGCACACTTCTGTGTGAGCAATGCTGCCGTACCGATGAGCTAAGTTGTTTTGATTTCACTATTAAGTTTTCGTTAACACGAAGCATTGTTAATGCGATTGAATAAACAGAAAAATGGTCAATTGAAAGTCAATGAAAAAACTAACCTTTATTCCGATTTGGAAAGTTGTTCAAATCTGTAAGCATTAACCAAAGCGTTCAACCGCAATTCGTTTGTTTTCCGTGGCGTCGTCCAACTGTACAACATCGGTCAAACTTTCATACAGATTTCGGATAATTTCTCGAATAATTCACTGTCTTCTTCAAGCTTGTTTCGCCCAGTTAAATGCTTCGAAAGGTGAACGATGCTTGGCGTATTGTTTCTCACTGAAGATTTGTAATTAAGCTGAACTTTTTTGCTTTGTTGTGGCCCCGCAAGTTTGAAAAACTTTGCCGACAACTCTGATTTGGACTATGAACTCTGATCACGCACGCGAGTCACACCACCGCGTGACGTCATCCATGTGTCTGTACTCTGATAGATCATAAGTAAGAACCAATCAAAATGCGCGTATAATTCAGGTTATTATATAATACAAAATAGATATTCTGTTCTCTCTTTCCCGGCCTGATCAATCGATCAAAATCGATGATGGGAAATCAATCAATCAATCGATAATGGTTAGTTAATTGATATCGATTGGCATCGGCCAATCGATGACCAATCGATAGTCACAAATAAAATTTCCTTAATTACATCGATTGTCATCGATTGCTATCGATTTTCATCGATTGTCATCGATATCTTGCGGCGGACTTGGCCCGGCGTGATCAATCGTCTAGGATATCCGGAAATAGATTTTCGCAATCCTAAAACGACATGTCTGAAGCGGATAAAGCAATCCCGGGAGCAATGGACGTTACACTTGTTATTAAGTGTGTGGTCAAAGGCTACCATGCCTGCGACTTCACCGTTGAAGTTGGCGAGGAGTTTGTGGCAAAGAGAAAACAGGGAGAGCTCGGGAACGCGTTCAAAGTAATTAATCAGCGTGGACAATTTCCGGATATCCTATCCTGACGATGGAGGTCGCTCCTGCTCAACAATTAGACATAGCAATGGACATACAGAAAATATCCGTGGATTCTTTTTTCGCTATCCAGTATATTACTTCGATGCGAAGAAAGATCGACTGTGGTATTTGCTTGTACACTTGATTTTTCTTTTAGAGATTATGGGAATCTATCTAGATCAAGCCACTTATTTTCGAGTTATTTTCCTGTTGCTGTTTATTCAAGTTTATATTTCTTTGGCTTGTTTAGCTTACGTAATATTGTACCTGCACATAACACAACTTTTTCTGTTATATTTCTCAAGTAATCTATACGCTAGTGTAAACCTTGCCCCATTTCTTAATAACGTTGTTTTTTATGCATAACATGACAGTGTATCGCGAAAAATAATGAATAAATGAGGTATTGATCACTTTTAAGAGCCACTAAGTTGATGTAATAACACCCATATTGAATCAAACCAAATAAAAAAAGATCGATGAGAATCGATGAAAATCGATAAAAATCGATGACAGTCGATGAAAATCAATGCAATTAAAAGTCACAAAATTTTCCGTCATCGATTGGTCATCGATTTCCAATATCAATCGATTAATTGGCATCGATTATAATAGATTGGTATCGATTATCCTCGATTATCGGTTTCATCGATTGATCACGCCAGGTCTCTATTAAAGAAATAGGAAACAGTAGCTGCTTGTCTGTGTAACTGATTTGTGCGACAATCAATCTCAAAGGTACATTCAACTCATGATCATAGTCAGAAAGAATCTTTCAAAATCTACAGCATACAAAGTCTGTAACAAAGACGTCCAATACTTTGTTACAGACTTTTTACGAGATGCATGCAAGATTTAAGACTCATTTAAATCCAATACTTACACTTTTTTAAATAAGTTCCTGTATGTTATGATCTTTAACTTCTCTAAGATCAGGTAAACACCACACTGAATAAAAAATGCCTGAAATAAAAACAGAAAGCAGAAGTTTGAACGCTATTTTGAGGTATAAAAACTCATTGTGCACGCTCAGCAGAGACTGTAATAAAAACTTACAGGAGTGTATAATTCAACTGTATTGACAGGACATTTTATCCAACAGTGCATGTTTGGAATAATCTGAACTGTGACTTAAGGTTGTACAGGACCCTTGATTTCCTTATGTATCTATTACGAACTGCGATAAGTGAAGCCAACAACAAATGGAATATTCATAAGACTGTAAGTTCTTTGTATAAGTAATTACACATCATTGTTCTCAGCTCTGGGTTCCTTGTGCTGAAACAGCAAATTATCATTATTACATTGTAGATTCACAGCTTTGAATACTGCACTTTGTTGTAAACACTATTAACATGGAAGGTCTTTGGAAGCAAAACCTGCAATTTTTCTGTCCAAGTTTTCTCTGCCAATTTAAAATTTCAGGGGTTGATTCACAAGGAACATACACTTGGTATACTCTTCTATACTGTGACAGAATCAAACTAGCATGTTTCAAAGTTTTGGATATCACTTGTTTTCTCTCTTAGAAGCCAATAACTTCTAGCAATTTTTTAATTCGAGAATTTCCTTCTGTCTTGGTACAAAAGAGGTTTTGATATATCACTCTAAGTTACTGTATATGATCAGTTAAGTGTCATTGTCAGTAAGAACCGGGCAAGCTCCACGGATCGAGGTTGCCCGATCCCCTTCAAACTTTCAGCGTTTTTTCTCTATCGGATATGATTACGATCAGTACTATTCTTAGTAAAATAAAATAAATTCTTTCGGATTTTGACCACCCCCTAGTTTTTGGAGCAAATTAAGCAAGATACGGTGGAAAATTTATGTCAACTTCCACGGCTAATTTTTCTAACGTCAGATAACCCTTGATCATTTTTACGACTGTTACGTATTGTCCGGCATATAAACAACTCATTTCTGTAATATAAACGATTTTGGATAAAAAGCTTTACTTTGGCTCGACTCCAAATATTAGCATTTTTTGGTTATCAGATGCAAGGCAATTTTTTGCAATTTTTAAAGCCAAGTTTCTCAGAAGTGCGGCAGTCTCCTTTGAAACCAAACATATCTTTTATGAGTCCGTCCATAAGTCTAAATAAATCCGCAAACTCTCATTTGGCAAGTCAAAATCCCGTCGTGTGAACTTCCTCACAAATTGACCAAATTAGCATAATTTGATCTAATTTGCATAATTGTTGATTTCCCAGAAAATTGTCACGCTTCTTTGTTTCATGCTGAAGGTGTTTATTATCTTCTTTTTTAGTATTAATAAGCACGATAGACTACTTTCTGAGAATAGTAGGTATACTTAAAAGAATTTTCCCACTTACAAAGTAAAAGTCTATCCTACAGGCTTCCTAAGAATTTGACCAGACTTGCACTATGCCTATTTTTTTGGGGAAAACTTTACTGATGAGCTGTTCAGATGCAAACGATAATACACATCATCGTATTTTGTTTGTTATGAAACTGATTGGTTTTTCAGGCGTAAAAAAGTCCCCACGTTCGGACTGTTCGGTGTCTGATCATATGCTATATTGAGTATACGACTGAACTGAAATGGCACTTATAACTAACATTGTGTGTTGTATTTAATCTACAATAAAGCAACAAGATTGCCAGAACTAGTTAATCTTCATAACCAAACATCATGCCAAAAAGGTGGCCAGTTTAGTTACGCGTTGCGCGCAAGAAGCTTGTTACTACACTTAAACCAGAATTTAATACACGTTTCAATATTGTTTCAATTTTTTTGTTTGACAACGTGACAGTATATAGAGATTGTGTCAACAAAGCTGATTAATACGCTATTTTGTTGTTGAAATCTCCCAGCTATTTCGTATTTACTTTTGTTCTGTCGGGGACGAAAAATGAAACATTTTTTATCCTTGATCACGTCTATACAGTGACATTTCTTACAGCATGTAGAACTATAGTCTAAATACTAAGATTTTCACCTAACTAGTGAGATAAGTTCAGAGCTGAGTCCGAATGATTAATTTGGGTACGAACATCGATAGGGAATAACAGAATACGAATGACGAATTTTTACTGTGGAATAATGGAATAGGACACCAGCAAGGTATAACATAATTTTAATAGAGCTGTAATAATGGAGATGCTAGAGCTGGTTAATGAAATCTCAATTATTCCTCTTCACCCTTGCGTTTCTAACCTAAATGGCAGTAGATGTCTTTGGTAACTACATCTAGACAAATGGCATGAATAATAAAACTTCGCAAATCCAATTTTGATATCTAAACAGCAAAAGAGAACACTGACGATTCTACGTAGCTGGCGGTTTGTTGGCACGTAATGTCGAAGACGGGCTAAACTAGCCAATGGGTATCCTCGCGATTTAACATGTATTTAGAATGCCTGTCATCTCAGAGACTCTGTGTACCTAGCTTACAAGCCTTAATGGAGACGATGGGTTACAAAAAGCGACATAGGTGCATTTGGGACAATTTAGCTTATGTCGTAGGTTCCTTGGCAGAGTGGCCACCCCCACCCCCACACATCCCACATCTCCTTTCGACATCCTTTGTGCCAAAATTATTAGTTATTAGCTAAAAGCTTTTAGTTAAGTTACTTTTGAAAGCACGTACAAATTTCGGAAACTGCTTCAATGGCCTCGATGAAAGTCTTTTCTTGATAACGGTCCGCTTGTCATCAGATGTAGCTGCTTGCAGATTTCTTTCAGGACAACTAGTTTGAGAGGCAAATTTTGGTTTTAACAAGGTTGCAAATTAACAAGAAACAAAAATTGATGGCTTTGCTTGCCCATGTCATCCATCAACAAACTTTTGAGAGTGTCCAAGGCCATCTCCGACACCACGGTGAATGTCTTCCTTAGTGATCTCCTCAGGGTCAATACCCCTATAGCGCTGCACATCTTCTTGGCGTAAGATCATGCTGCTGCTCTGTTGTGCAGTCCTGCTCTCTCCAGGCTTAAAGGTGAGCTGACCATCCTCGTTTCTAAGCATCTTCGTCTCCGTCGTTACCTGCAAAGGATCGGCCTTGTTTCTAGTTCTTGCACGCTCATCGAATTTTTTAGTCAAAAATGTCTGGACGTTATCCGCCATTCTGGTCGAACACACAGGTATTAAAACAATAATAACAACTAAAATAGCGATCGCAACAATGGTCACTGACAAAGTCATCAACATCGTAGTCGTGACAATCGCCATTTTCTTCTTCCTCCTCCTCCTCCTCATCGTTATCATCATCATCATCATCATCATCACAATCATCATCATCATAATCATCATCATCATCATAATCATCATCATCACCATCTTCTTCTTCTTCGCATTTTATCAACATCTTTACCATTATCGTACCACGTTTTAATGTGATTTGCATTTGCAGGGAGCCCCCATGTAGTATAATTTAGCCTCCAAAATGGTAAAAAGGAGGCAAGGGGAGAAAAAATCCGAGCGGTTTCCGAAACGCTTTTCCTTCCAGACCTCACGCCGGCTACCCACGTAACTTTTTTTGTTCCAGACCTCCTATTAGTAGAACATGTTTTAGATTTAATCATAGGATAGAATGCAGAGACATCATATTATTAATTATTTAAAATCAGCGAAGTGGCAAATTTGAATGAAAGCGCCCCAAGAATACGACAAGAAAGAGCCTTAATCGGCCCAGTAGAGAATCTTATTCATTTGCCATTGAGACTCTCTTTAATATATATAATAAAATTTCAATCTCTGAACCCACAGCAGAGTACATTATCCCCCCTACCTCCCTGTCACACTAACCCTCCCATCAACAAGATAAGTTTCCCTAACAATTGGCTCCCTCCCAACGTAGATATTCGAATAAATATAGAAGTAGCCAGCAACAAATTATATAGGTTCCAACTATGCATGTATGTTTAGTACGCCTACCCAGTTCCTTCCTTTATGCTTTCCCGCGGTCCTCGATGGGTTTGATACGAGCATTGTATTACTCTTTCTGTGTACCCAGTTTGCAGTCAACTTTTTCTATGTCTAGGATAAATTATCATGGGCATTTATGTGTCTTTTGTAATAACAATGTGCCCAGCTCGATTCAGGATCAGATCAACCTTGCTAATGAGCCCTAAGCTGACACCCAGGCTTATAAGACGTGAGTCAGATAGATAGCTAGTTAATCATGATAGATGGATGGATGGACGGACGGACGGACGGACGGACGGACGCTTCTTATTTAAAGATTAGTCACCAGTACAATCTGCGATTGTGTGCCCTCTAAACTACAATATATTTTAACGTGTTGTTCTTAATTAGCTTTCCCTCTTCACTTTTAGTATGAAAAATATAATTCGGGATTATTACATTATTGGTTACAGAAAACGCCACAGCATACTAGTCGCTACAGGAGCGGCAGAAATAATTTTACATTCCATGTTCATGAAATAACTCAAGCGTGACAATTTTTCTGGGAGACATGAATTTCGATGACAAATGAAGTTTGGTCAAATTTCTAGGAAGTTTGTAGGAAAGAATTTTTGCTTTGTAAGTGGGAAAATTCTTTTAAATATACCTACTATTCTCAGAAAGAAGTCTATCGTGCTTATTAATACTAAAAAAGAAGTTAATAAACACCTTCAACATGAAACAAAAAGCGTGACAATTTTCTGGGAAATCAACAATTATGCAAATTAGATCAAATTATGCTAATTAGGTCAATTTGTGAGGAAGTTCACACGACGGGATTTTGACTTGCCAAATGAGAGTTTGCGGATTTATTTAGACTTATGGACGGACTCATAAAAGATATGTTTGGTTTTAAAAGAGACTGCCGCACTTTGGAGAAAATTGGCTTTAAAAATTGCAAAAAATTGCCTTGCATCTGATAACCAAAAAATGCTAATATTTGGAGTCGAGCCAAAGTAAAGCTTTTTATCCAAAATCGTTTATATTACAGACATGAGTTGTTTATATGCCGGACAATACGTAACAGTCGTAAAAATGATCAAGGTTTATCTGACGTTAGTAAAATTAGCCGTGGAAGTTGACATAAATTTGCCACCGTATCTTGCTTAATTTGCTCCAAAAACTAGGGGGTGGTCAAAATCCGAAGGAATTTATTTTATTTTACTAAGAATAGTACTGATCGTAATCATATCCGATAGAGAAAAAACGCTGAAAGTTTGAAGGGGATCGGGCAACCTCGATCCGTGGAGCTTGCCCGGTTCTTACTGACAATGACACTTAATTCCACTCGCTATTCTCGCTGAAAACTTGGACAGTTACTGCTCAACATTTGGTTTTCCATTACCCATCTATACACTGAGGTGGAAAGAGGTACTATGAGAGTAAAGTGTCTTGGCCACGGGGGGCGGGGGGGGACTCCTATAGGAAAGGGATGGGGATGCTCGTTGAAAATTTTGAAAATAACCCCTAAAAGATACCAAAAAACTAAGAATAGAATTAATTTTTATATATTTTTTCGTGTGCAGCCCTATAAGCGAGACCAAAAATCCGAAATTTACACCCCTAAGAGAGGCAATGAGCATCTCCGTCCCTTTCATATGCGAGTCCCCCCTCCACCCCCCGGGCTTGCCCGATGGAAAGTATTATCCCTCCTTGAACACTGACCAGGCACTGGTTAGGTGGTTTGGCCTTTCTTGGTGTGACTAATACTAACACTAAATTTTAAATTAATTTTTTAAAAAGCTTAACATATCACCTGTTGTTCCTCCAAGGTCTTGTTTAAAAGTGCAAGATTCCCCATCCTGAAATTTGCAAACAGAAATAACTTGTCTCAATTTTATTAATGTTCAAAACAACCTGTTATCAAAATAAAGTGTTATCACATGAACATGATCTAAGTTCTTACCTTACAGATCTAACAATGTCGACAAACTGAGTAAGGTTGTATTTATAAAGGACCTCTTCTTTTGGTATATAGCCCTAGAGTTCAGAGAAAAGAAAACTGTAAAACAGGGATCAAATGGTCATGCAGTGGTATATAAATTACTAAAACTATTTGACTTGGCTCCTGGGATCCAGTTGTAATTGGTTAATGATTGGTTTAAAAAAACTCATGCCACTTCTCAACTGATCAGAAGTAAAACCAATTATTAGTAGTAAAACCATATTATTATTGTGAGTCGCTCATGCAAATTTTCCCATGCTTCATGCTAGCTACCTTTATTTGTATCAAGTTTTTATTGGATCTGACACGAGATTGTTTGTGGCCTTTGTGATTGGCTGGAGTAACTACTGTACTTTGGTTTTGGTTCTATGACACTCAATCAGAAATTGCTGTATACATTGCTTTATAAGCAAATCTCTAGTTAACTTACCAGCAGCATCTTGACTGGTATAAGATACACTAAGATTGCCCTGCAAAGATGAGATCAAAATCAAGATTAAAACAACAATCTTTGTTGTACTCTTGCCTTACAAAGAAATATTAATACAAAAAGTTATTAAAAATAAAGCAAGAGTATTGGCTTCCTGGAATAACCATTTGTTGGATGAAATTAACTCTTCTTTATGTGAATCATTTATAAGAATGTAAGAGAATCTATGACAAAAAATGTAGATGCAATATTCAGGCAAAAGTTAAATTTTCAGCTACTGTAAAAGCTCCTCTCTCCTAGTTACATCACTCTTTGAATACCCCTTCTCCTCAGTCTAGTCTGGATTCAACCCTGGTAGCCCATCTCGCCAGATCTTATCCCGGTTTCCATAGCAAGATATTTCTACTCCCCTTGGATAGGAAGCTAGTTCATCGCAGGGTTACCCCCAGCAATAAATTCACACTTTTCTGTGCTTGGTACCAGTTGCGTGTGTTTGCTTCATGTTCTTACAGGTTCACTGTGTTTGTAATGCTGATTGTGATTGATCATTGTAATCTATTTGGTTTTGGTTTATTTACAGCAAATCAATAATTGAAAACCACTCTAAAGACTATGAGATCACAAAAGTCCAAGATTACCTTTTATTTTTACTGGAAGATACATTACAGTGTTGAAATGCAAAGGATAGGTATTCATCAGCTGAAAAAAGATCAAAAAACTTTTATCAATATGTTGTGAATAATGACCACTGCTGTGCAGTGAGTAAGCATGTACATCTTAAAATTATACCAGACTGAAAAAATGTTGAAAAAAGTACAAACCACACAATGTCTAACAGAAGAATGCAAAAAATACATACCAGCTTTGAAATCACTATCAAACATTGCTTTCCTTCCAACAAAATATCTAAATAATGTTGAAAAAGATAAGAACAACACAAGGGTTTAGTTGCAGGGTACAACTTCACATCAATCTTAAGTCCAACACACAGCCCGGTCAAAATGTGCTGGCAGCCGGCAATTTCAGCACCTACTTAACAATTATCCAGCGAAATCGCGCGGAATATCGCCTGATACTTAGCCGACGAGGCCGTTGGCCGAGTGGGCTAAAATCAGACGATATTCCGCAAGATTGAGCAGGATAATTGTTTTATTATTCAACAAATTGTCAATGAAACACATTTTGCAGATAGAAAAGCTTTAATTATGCAGCGCTTTACAAGTTTTTGGACGAATCTTCGCAACCTACGTATATCGCAGGATATCTGTTATGTACGGATGGCAGATATCGTTAACATTTTGACCATATATGGGCAGCGCGCGCATTTGTTGAATAATAAAAGGAAATATCTGCCGCCTACTTAATCAGCTTTAAGTTTTAAATTTTGCCACAGATTCAGTCACACAATAAATAAATGCTATAACAACAATGACTTTGCTCTCGTTATATAAGCCAAAACGCAGCAAAAAAGACTCTTAGCTCATAAAACAGTCAAAATCAGCCATATAGGTATTTGAAAATCGCCATAATATTTATTATAATGCATTGCCAAGTGTTGAATGAATATACGTATGTCATGTATGCTGCTGGATTGTGTCTCTAGGGTGTCTTGCTGAAGAAAAAGTCCATTTTCTAGCTGCAAATTAATTATTTAATTAAAACAACAAATGGAAGGGATCATGCTCTTGACATTAAATTTAAAACTTTTCTGTATATGAAATTGTGGCCTCTCCTGCCGACTACTACACCCATCTTGCTTACTATTCAAAAACATTTTGACTGGGCTGAACACACTAACCAATAGGCCACCTATATCTCTACACAATCCATACTATACCTGTATGTAACCAGATGGGCCAACTTAAACTGGTCTTTTATTGTTGCACTATCTATTGCTCTGATTAAGGGCTTGCACAAGTGAAGTTTATTTATCTGAAATATAAAAAAATAATAATTATATCAAACATAAAACAACATAAAAGTGCAATAATTTTAGTTATGAAATAGCTGAGATTATCAGTGGTATCTTTCTCATAGAAAAAAGGTATTCTTTATCAGAGTACAAAAAATAGTATGAACCTGTAGTGCTACATTTAGGTTTAGTTTGGAATAAAATTCTGACTTCTTATTTCATGCCTTAATATAACCTTCCAAAATAACTATTCCAACTCACACTTCACAATCACACCTCTGACATAAAAATGAACTGAACTGAACTAAACTAAACTGAACATGAACTTGATGTAAGTACATGTAGTACCTTGAAGTAAATCTTGAACAAATGATTGACAAGCGCAAGCATGCCCCACTTCTTAGATACATCAAGAGAAGAGCGACTGTAAAAAAAAACATATTTATGTGAGAGAAGCATGGTGAAAGTAAACTATCTTGTCCAAGATCACAACGCAGTGACAAGCGTTTGTACCACCAGTGCACTAACCATTAGGGCACAGGTGACCCTATCCAGTGCAGTGGCGGAATGACGGAATGACGCTAATTTCTCCCCAGTTAGCATTTACTGTATTTGTTGGTTAGGGCAGCATATACCACTGCCTTACCAACTAATAAAAGCTTACTGCAAGCAAACTGGACCGAAGCTAACCACAAGCAAACTAGTGTCATTCCATCATTCAGCCATTCTGCTGAATAGGGTCACCCTTAGGCCACCATGCCTCCCACATTGTGGATAGAGCCCTATGAACAACTGACCTGTCACTTGCGCAAACTCTGAAGCAACCCATCATAACTTCTGCTGCCTTCTCCAACATCTCACCAGGTTTGCCTTGTCCACTTTTTACTTGCTGTTTGTCTGCCTATCAAAATAACAAAAACATATAAATTGTATAATACCCAATGTTTAGTCTTCACACAGCCCGAGGAGACAACTCTGTGGCTTGTGAGAGGCTAGTGTGAGTTAATAAGTAGTTTATTTTATGCCCCTCTTTATTGCCCTGTTGCCTGTTTTTTGCCAACCAGCCAGGCATTAAATGAAAAAAAATATATATATAGACTTTGTTTAATGAGGGTTGCACAAAACATTGGGCCATGCTGAAATTTTATTTCTTAATTTTTAGTACGTTCAATATTGGAGAATAAATTCTTTTTATGGGAATTTTGTTCCCCTAACTATTCTCCAGTCATGCACTTCTGTATCTTTCTGTAATTATTTTAATTTATTAAGCATGACGAAGCATTATTAAACTGAAACTTAAACTTAAATAGTCTTTTGACTGATAAACCTGTGGCCCTTAGATTCCCGATTGAATTGGAGTTTAGAAGTGTTAAATTTTGTAGAGGGAAGAAAACTGGAGAACCTGCTGAAAAACCTGCTAACAATGCCAGTTGGATCAGACTGTTAGACAATCACAGTCCATGTAATATTTTAACAAGCTCTAGCCATGTACTTGTAACATTATCATATTTACATGTACTTTTTTTTTTTACAAATATTTGAGTTTTGTTTTCAACAGTACTTCAAACCTGTACCTGCATAGCAAACAGTCTCAAGTCTAATGTGACAACATTCATCAATGGCAGTGCCCTAGTGGATAAAGAAAATCAAAATCATAAGAGCAACCCTCCAAGTTAAGGCCATTTTAGTCGCCATGGCGACTACAATTTTGGAGCTGGCGACTAAATTGGAAACAAAGTCGCCAGCCTGGCGACTAAATTTGAGAAGAAGGATTGAAAGTATGAGCTTAATTTGGCGACTAAAATTTTTCACTGGCAACTCAACTTGAGCAGTTGGTGGCTAAATAGCCACAAAGGAAAAAAATTAACTTGGAGGGTTGAAGAGTACAGCCCTATAGGAGCTTATTAAAAAAAAAAAAAACAAAGAAATGCTGTTGAAACAGATCAAATAGATACATGTACAGTACAAATGTAAGTATATTACAACAGGGCCTGGCTATTCAAAACATGATTTTATGTTATCCAGGATTTACAGCAAGTTCAAACTAAATTGTGTAAGGTGCTTTTAGAGGTAAATGTTCAATTCCCACGCAAATTAAAAGGTCTGTGTAATGCTTAGCCTTGAGTACACATCTAAAAAGAAGATCTAACATACCAGTTTTCATCTTTTTGACTCTGGAAAGCACGGGTAAAAGATCTGCCACTTTGTTAAGATTAAAAATTCATACGGGTAATAAAGAAATAAATTAAATATATCTTTCTTACAAAATGTTTCATAAAACTGAGAGTGGTTGCAAATCAATTCTACCAGTGCAGGGAAAATTTCCTTCCAAGTTTAAACATGACTTTCTCGAGACAAAAGACATTGAACTTTGAATGCACTAATAATCCTAAAATAATTGTGGTATAATTATTTAAGACGCCTGACACAAGACCAAAAAACAGACTGCACCAAGTTTAGCATTTAAAGGATATTGAACAACAACAGTTTGGGCAGAATGTGCTTCCACATAATCTCCATTGGCCACAGCCCATACAGCTCTGCAGAAAACAAAGTCAAAAAAATAATATCAAGGTAGAACAAGGTCTTAAAAAAAACTTGTATTCCATTTTGGCTTTCAGGCAAGCAACTCTCAAATTTTGGCAGCCAGTTTCAGTTGCCTTAGTCTAATGTTTTTAAAAAAAATCACAATTTAATCAACAGACTGCTTGCCTGAGCACTTGTCAAGCAGGCATGTGAACATGAAAACTTGTCTGCCTGACATGGAAATCTACCTGTCCTAGACACCCAGATCAGAGATGGGTCTTTTTACAAGCCTTGAGGTACCTTTAAGTCACTATAATGGACTACTTAGCATTCCATGTTGGGGAGGGGGGAGTGGTAAAGCTCCCCGACACTTTATGCTAGAGAAACTAAAACTAAACACTAATGAACATTGGACTTGGCTGGATACCGTGGAATGGAACAGTGTTTACCTTTGCCCAAAAGGCTATTCAAGTATTGGTTGTCTTTAACCATAGTGGCTTAAAAGAGCAGGCCAGTATTATATGCAACATTAATTTATCTTTAATTGCAAGTTTTGCTTAGGCACTGAGTGTAATGTACCTTACAACCTGATTACAGTTAAAAACCCTACCAAAATAAGCCCAAGCAAAGTGTGCCTGTGCCAGTGTACTTTTGTTTTATGGCTTATCAGGTCAAGATGTAGATATCATCATGTCGAATATTTTGGGAGAACAATTGAAATCTAACTTCAGTTGTTCTCATGGTCTATACTAATACCGTATTTATTCGATTAAGCGCCCTGGGCACTTATTAAATTTTTGGACCTTGAGAGTGGGCGCTTATTCGAGGTGGGCGTTTGTTCGAGGCTGGGTGCTTATTAACTTTTCACCATTTATAGCAAGAAGTACGTTTATTTTGCAAGAAAACAATATATAATAACAAAACGTGAAGATGTACCACAGCTGAATTTTAACTGTTCATTGACAGTTTCTGTAAAAAATTAAGAAAACTCGGTCTTCTGGGTAGTCCCTTAGTAGTACTTAGTCAATTTCAATCTTAATCAGTCAATAATAGTCAATACTCCTCTTGTGTCCTCTTTTAAGGGGGTGGGGGTGGGCGCTTATTCGAGGCTGGGCGCTTATTAAATTTTCCTACCTACAGGGTGGGCGCTTATTCGAGGTGGGCGCTTTTTCGAGGTTGGGCGCTTAATCAAATAAATACGGTAGTTGTATATGGCTGATGCAAGAGCCTAAACTCGTGAAGACTGACATAAGAAAGGTGGCAAAAAATCTGTAACAAGGACGAAATTCTTCACGACAATCCTAAACACTATAATTTTAAAAAAGTATACTGTACCTGAGGTGAGAGGAAACCATTTCATCATAAGGTTGTTCAAACCATCTTTCACATTGTGCTTGTGAATCTGGTAACTGCAGATAAAAACATGTAAACAGTAAATAAACTACTTTACAAAACATAGGCACGCTAAGCGTGCAGGAGTTATTTTTTCAATTTATGGGGTGGCTTGGGGTGAAACTGGGTGATTGTCCTGTTGGGATGGTTAATGCCATGGGTTGAGCTATTTGTGTATGGCGGCCCACGAAGTCACTTTTTGCACAAAATTTGCTTGCAAACAAAATAACTTTTACGTGCATTTTGATACATCAGAACTGTTTTATTCAATATGTAAATTTTCATCATTTAATTGAAAAACAAAAACTAATTCAATTATCAAAATGTCACAAAATGGCACGTTCTTATTCTGTTTAAGCGGTTATTTTGTTGCTAGCTTTGTTGCAACCGTAACGTGTTACTTTTGTTTGTTACGGAATACTTTTGGCTTTTTGCCAAACACTGAAACATGATATTGTTGTTTTTCTCACTTTTGTAACATGAGACCTCTGTTTTTTAAAAACGAACGTAACACGATACCCTTGTTTTTCTCGAAAAAGCCACGATTCCATATAGACATTGAACGAAAAGTACTATAATAAACGAAGTAATAAACGCATCAAATCAAAAACCACTTTCTTCGGGAAAGTTCTTTAAAGCGCAGTACACCTGGAGTATTTGTTTTCTGTCAGAACTGTTCGACAAAGATTTTCGTTCATTCGCAACCTAAATTCTATTCAACAAACAAGAACTAATTGAGTTATCGAATTGTCACGGAATGGCACGCTCTTATTCTGTTTTTACTCTCGATCGTAGTTGCTTTTAACAGCAAAGTTAATACTTGTACCGGTTCATTAAATGTTTGAACAAGATGTTTTACAGTTGATTTCAGTTTACTTTGGCCACCCGCTTTGCGAAGTTTGTTGGGAAATTGGAAACTTTGTTATGAAGTTGCCAATTACGTTGCGAGTTTGCGAATCAAATTGCGAACTTCGATAAGTTCCCAACTTCGGCCCGACTGAACTTTCGAAGTTTTGGTTGTTGAGGAGAAACAAGACATGTTGCTCGAAAGTCATGGCGATTTCTGAACTCGAAGATTTTAGAGCTTGTCAAGGAAAGTTGAAGTGGCTTGAAGTGTAAGACAACGTTTCGCATCAGCGATCACGCAAGTGATTTGGCGATAAATAAATTTTAAGCAGGTAGAAATTTGGTCAAATTTTAACTTTTTTGTATGAAAACACATATTTAACGATTTCTGTGAGGCATAATCTTCACTGTCTTCAATTTCAAGTCTTCTGCGTTTGTAAACCGGATGAAACTGGATGGTTTATTGATTTTAATCGAAGTCGACGCGACGCGACAGACTAATTTGTTCGAGACAACATGTTTACGGCTCGCTGAACAGAAAAGTTTTTTATTTTTATGACATTTGTTTCCAACAGTTTAGCGTAGCAAAGCCCTTTTTGATAACATAATTATACAAGGTTTTATTAATTTCGGGCCGAAGTTGGGAACTTTGTATCGAAGCTCACAATTTGATTCAAAAACTCGCAACCTATTTGGCAACTTCATAACAAACTTTCCAATTTCCCAACGAACTTCGCAAAGCGGATGGCAAAAGTAATGACCACATTATTCTTCAAATCTGCTTTGTGCAAATGGAAAGCTAGCCTCTCCAAACGTACGCTCGAATAAGACGAATAACAAGTTAGTGTTGGGCCTTTTGCTCACAGCGTGTGCGTTGTAAGCAAGCGGGCGTTACGAAAAACGTTTTTAATCCAGGGTTAAATCACAACTCACCGATTCCGCCTCCTTCTAATCTAAAAACTTCGAACGAAATTGCTGACTACGTCAGATTGCTTCCCCTTTATAAACTGCAATTTTATTGGTTCTGATAGTACCTGAAATCTGATTGGTGTGACAAACACACATACTTCACTGACCCACTGACTGATTACAAGGACACGACGACTAAAGAGCTATTTTTGAAAAAAATAACTCAAAAATGTTATGCCTACAGCAAAAAGGCTCCGAAGCTATACTCACACTCAGGTCTCTACTCCATGCTGGCAAAAATAAATGCTTGGGTCTTTTGGGGGGGTGGGGGTGGGGAATGTGGCCCTGGAACCCAACTGTTTTGGTCTCAGAGCCCTAGAGCCATAAACCCCTTTGTGACCATGACAACTTTAGTTTATAATAGCTTAGTTTTGAGAAATTTTGGCAAGATTTCCGCACAGCCCCATACATTAGTTATGCATACAATTTTCTGACTGACTCGTTTTTTTTCATGATTGCTGTTTGTGTGTAGTGATAGTATGAAATAATTAATCGGGCGGGGCCTGGGCCCGATTCATAATCTGTGTCAGATTTTTTTGTTTTGTCGGTAAATCGATCCAGACCCACGCGGCCCAGCCGGCTCTTCTGTAACAGTCACGCAAGATTTAATATTTAATAGCAATCAGCCGATCACTCGCGTTTAACATGAACACTCTGCTCTCTGAAATGTATAATTTTGTTCCATTCCATATTTTACAAGAAGAGAGGGTTGAATATAATCACATAGCGAAAACACAGACCGCTTGGACATGTTCAAGCTATTTAAAACTACCACTACGTCAGACCCATGTCACGCGATCTCTCGCTTGTAGCTATAAATAATCATTCACCTATTTTCTGTTTGAATACTCTGCGCTCTGTTTGTGTGAAATATTTATTGTAGTGTTACTCAAGCGTTTGGCTCAGAGCGAGTACAAGTCCTACAATTTACCCGGAACGTGTTAAATATTGCAAAACGACAACTTATTTTCTGGATGTATCCCAATTTTTGTTTTGAGTTTACGGTATTTTGAGAATCGAAACGTAAGTTGCAAGCTCAGCAAGAATGTGTCAAAGCACGGGATACACGTCATCGCGCCAGGGGAATTACCAAAAGCTTGTCGAAAGACGCTCAATGGAGAAACACAAAAGGATGGCCTTAGTCTACTCTTTATTTTGACGTGATTTGGCTTTCTTATAAATGAACTGTTTTGGGTTTATTTTATTGAACATTCGGAACAAAATAAATATTTGCATGCGTAAGCAGGCATTTTTCCGGCTAGGCCGGCATGTGGTTTCAAAAAGCAAAAGATGATGTGGTAAAGGAAATTCATGTCACGTTCACTCCGTGACTAACGCAAACACGACTTGTGTGTTTCTCAAGTGACTGCTTTTCTAAAGATTTTACTGTGCGGCGCCGTGCCTTTAAGCCAAAGCACTGAAAGAGGTCAGGTGGTCAAACATTACCCGCACGATTATAAACTGCTAGCAGTTCTTGTTTCATACGTAATTAATGTATGGGGCTGTGAGGAAATCTTTCCGAAATTTTATTTATAAATTTCATAGATATACATGTACCTGCAGTCTTGTACTTGCAATGTGTGGATGGCGAAAAGAAAACAGTTCCTGTGAGGTGAACATACAAAATTATTTTAATTTTATTTAATTAATCAATTTTTTCTTTGCCTCGTGTAGTCCCCAGTTTCCATACTAGGGCTATTATAAATACTCAGAGGGAATTTCATCACTCAAAATTAATTTTCTGATATCCCGACTGATTTTCCGACTGTACTAGCTTGTACTGTTTCAAATCGTAATAAACAAGAGGAGATTTTGAATCTTACCGCTAAAATATCGCCATTTTTGTTCACAAGTCCCCTTTCCACCTAAACAGTAAACATTTTACGTCAAAATTACAACTCTTAAATTATTTCAAGAGCAAAACAATGACAGAATTCTTCGAACCTGGTCCAGGTACTGTTCAAAACTCATGTGCGCCATCTTGAAAAATTGTCTTAGTTGCGCATGCGTTTTATAATTCCGCTGACATCGCTGGCACATCAACATTGAATTCCCGCCAAAATATTTTGGCGGGAAAAGTCTGGTTCAGATCAAAGTTTGTTGGAACTTCATCCGAGGGGGACGCACACTGCGTGGGAGGCTACCTCAGGAGCTCCTTGTCCACCTTCATCAGAGCGATCGAAGTTTATTTTGTTGGATTTCTATCGGAGGGACGCCCAGATCGTCGAGCGCAGCGTAAAAAACTTCAACAAAAGGCACAAAAGATGGACACAAAAACAGTCTCCTAACAACCCGGGGTGCTCTTGCGTGGGGGGTTAACTAGAGGTCCCTCAAAACTTTGCAGTGCTCGCAAATAGGCTTCTGTTCGGAGTGCTCGCAAAATTTTTGTGGGTGCTCGTCTGCTGGTGCTCGCATATTTTTTTACAAGTGCTCACCTCGGGAGGAAAGAGAAAAAAAGAACGTGAATTTGCAAGGACTACTGTGACAAAATAGAAGTACCAGATCCTTTCACTGCAGAAGATCTAATCAGCTATAACTAATGAAGGTTTGGTACTATATTTGAATTCCAATATTTCGGAAGGCAAGGCCTTCCTTCTTCAGGGTCTTACAGAGAAGGAAGAAGGAAGAAAAAGGAAGAAAGACGTGCCTTCCGAAATATTGGAATTCAAATATAGTTCCAAAACTTTAATTTAAAATAGCCTTGCAATTTTCTGATTACTGAAAAAAGAACGCCTGAACGCAGGTTAATTTTCTAGTTGAGAAGTGCAATTTAGTTAACATCGGGGTCTTGAAGCCCTTCTCAATGTCTACCCAAGCCGGAGCATTCCTGAGTAGCGTGTGGTCTGAAATAGCGGAGGCCGTGTGAATCATATTTTTAGTTTGCTTACTTTAACTGCGTGCTATTACTGGTTCGTGCTGCGGCTAGCGTACAAAGCTATCCAACGGATAATTTAATTCACAGCACTGATAGCGTAGTAATCTTTGTCAACACTTATTCACTAGTTAGTGATTTATGCGTTGGATATTGTTATCCACCCTTTGAAAAACCGGGCACTGGCCATCAAGCAGCTCACTAGATGCAAGAGGATTGAAGTAGGGACAGGAACAGCTACCAACCCATGCATTTGAAAAGTGTGAAGCAAAGAAGTGCGTGCAACTTGGGAGACTGGTAAGCACTTCTCAATCAGCACTTTGAACAAAATCACTGCCTTAAGTGCAACTACAATGCATTTATTCAACGTTAAAGAACAAATCAAAAACAGAAATAAACATACACAGTATAAAAATTAACCACGTGATTTTAGAATTAAGCAATGCAATGACTCAATAAATTACGTGCGATGTTAGAGAACATCCAACATTGCACCGATAAACGATATAATTGCGTGATACATAACGAAATTTTGTGGTTAACCTGTGCAACAGCAAATAGCTTTTGACCAATCAACGCGAGTATCATTTTTTTCACTTATTGTATAATAATGAATTAACAACAGCATTCGGCTACTAATCCAAAACTAATCCACATAGATCATTTGCCATTCGTCCTGTTAAAAAAGACAAAAAAATTCACAGTAGCGTCCGGGTTTACTAGAAAGTACAGTATGACCCATAAGAAACCTCTAATCAGTTGCTGGTATGATTATAATACACTGTTTGCGTTGATGAAATATTTCTCAGAAAGATGACACATGTTGAATGTCATACTAAAAAGTAAATTAAGTTGGCTATTCTGATTAAAACGTATTTACACTGGGTACATTTGATGACTATTTGATACATTTAAGCTGGAAAACTACTTACTACAAAAACACACGTTGTTCTATGAGTTAAGTAACGTAACTACTAGATTTCTTTTTAAAGTCGTTGGTATATATTCGACCGATTTTCAAACAAAAAAAGGAACAGATTATGTTCGTTCAGAAATCCACTGGTCTTATTTTCATCTCGGTCCTCTTCAGCGAATATTAAAGTCCTTTCCAGTGATACCAGATCACACCATCACCTGAGGGGGAGGGATTGCTGTGACGATAGATTCCATTCAGGTTGGAGGCGAAACAGCTGTTATACCACCAAGCTCCGTGATACTTGCTGGCACAGTTTTTGTCAGAGTTATCACTGTCCTGATATTGGGTGGAAAATGGTCGGTCACGGTGAATGCTGAGAGAGTCACCAGCAGTTCCTAAAACATTACATCAAGAAATGACCAACCATGATTTATAAAAAAAAAAAAATAATAATAATAATAATAATAATAATTTATAACCATGTATACAGCCGTCCGCTCTTCAAAATATTTCTTGAGGAAAGTGGGCGGCTGTACACAGGCTAGGTTACCATTTATATGCAGTAGCGAAAAAAAATCCTAACTTTAAAACAGTTTAAAACAATCAACTTTTTTTATAATATATCTTTATGACTAATAACTTATAAATTAAAGCTGCACAGAAAAGGCTGTTTTGCACAAGACAATGTAAGTTTTTATACGCAATGTTCATCAGTGCAATGTTGCAACTAATCTGTTCATGGGGTTTCAAGCCACTTTAACCCAATAATAACTAGCCTGTTCCAGGCTCTCGATAATTGGGGGAGGGCGAAAAACGTGGGCAGTTATTTCCTGCTCGTATTTAACCTTCAGAAGAGCATTGATTTTAACAGTGCAACATGAAGTAAAAGCTCACCAGGGACGGCGGGGCAATTTTCCAAGTTGGGGGGGGGGGGCTGACTAGTGACTTGAAGTGGGGGGGGGGGGGCTTAAAAGACCCTTCTCTTAATAAGTCTTTATTTTTTGGAAATTCTGAAGGGCTAAAAAAAAACCCGGCTCCGCCGTCCCTGCTCACTCATACCTGAGTAACTGCCGAGGATCAGCTTGTATTTGTCATTCTCACTCATAACACCAAACATGTCGTACTCGGCATAAACAGTATTCCCTTCAAAATCTTCCAGATCCACACGTAACTTAAGCTTCTTGTTGCCATCTGAGGTCAAGCGGTGGATCTTGTCATTACCGAGCCAAAACTCGCCACTGAGATTGCCGAAGCCATTTTTGTAGTCGCTCCAATATAGAAAGAAATCTACCGAACCGTCCAGCCTCTTCTGAAATACTGTCCACCCCCCACCGGCTGTTGTTTGGTCACAAAACACATCAAAAATAGGCATGTTCTCAAGTCCTATGGTGTATACACCATTTCTCTTTTCACCAGATTTGTAGATGTCAGCGCAATTCTTGTAAACTGCAGAGGAAAATAAACAGCGATCATGAAAAGCATGAGAGAAATCAAAATATGGCGCGTCATTTATTGGTAAATGCCAAACAAGTGAACAGTGCTTTTGGTGCGCTCTGAAACAAAATCGCTTGCTGTTTTGCGCCCGTATTGGGTCAGAAAAATTTTCCACTTATGAAGCCGCTGCACCTCTTTGCATGATGTTATCAGGTATACCAAATAAGAGGGGGTCTGGAACTGCTTACTGGATTAGTATTTGAAGTGGGGTCGGAATGATTGTAAATTGTTATAATTACCATTTTTACCATAATTGATGCATGAATTTTGAAAAGCCAGTTCTATTCTCGCTCCTTGAACTTCTCTAAGCTCAATTCAAGAGCGAAGGGTGTTAAACATATCGCTTGGCGGTGGCCTGAGACGAACGCTTTTCCTCTTATTATGTAGCTACACATAGACACTGAGCAGACAGGCCGGCCAGTGCATCTTTGCAGTCAATGTCATCGGTGTGGAGTGGGACAGCGGAGCGGGAGCTGAGAGAAAAGGGGCGGGAAGCTTGAGAAGGGAGGGCAGGAAGCGGGATTCCTAAGGTCGCGAGAACCGGGAGAAAACGAGTAAGATTTTGTAACATTTCGTTCATTTTGCAATCGATATGGGACAAAGAGGAGAGAACAATTACGGGGCGGTAGAGGGAGTAAGTAAAAAATACGGGAAACGGAAGTAAAAGGCACGGGAGGGGGGAGGTTCAGACCGACCCTGTCCCCCTCAAATGAGCTAAGTATACAATACTCAAGCATACCGCAGACAGTTTACAATTATTAGTTGCAATTTGCTCAGTAGACTTCGCAGCAAAAAGTCAATTTACCTGAACACGAGTTTCCGTCACCATAAAATCCTTCTTTGCACGAGCAGTTATGTCCGCCAACAGTGTTTGTGCAGTTGGCATTCACGTCACAGTCGTGGTTGCCTGTAATGCATTCATCGATGTCTGGATAAAAAACGGATAAGAAAACACGTTTTTAACCTTTGAAATTAATGAAATCCTAAAATGCACAGGGCTGTAGACAAGTCTTAAGCATGGACGAGGCAAGGTCTTGCTAGGCGAGTCGGGGGTTATACTCACAGAAAATTCAGAAATCTCTCAACTCTTAAACCTTTTTTCCAAGGTTTTTCATGCGGTATTTCTTCAGAAAAATTAATCTTGTTCAACTGGGGATTATTTTGCCAACTAAATGTTTATGTTTCGTTTTGGGATAAAAGCTAGACGAGGCAAGTGCCTCGTCTTGCCTCTTGCTAGTTACGGCCCAGATACAGATGCCATGATACTCAAGAAAAAAACTCAGGAGCCTGTTTGAAACAAACAAACAAACCAAAAACAATTAACAACAACAACAAAACAGAATCTATACAAAAACAATGCATAACTGACATCAATGAAGACTAACCTTCTAAGTTCATGTCACAATAAACCAAAACTGCCGTCCCATTTCCATTTAGATCCAGCCAGTACTTGCTGCTAATGATGCCTTTGCCTTCGCTTGCCTTTATTTCCTGGCACGACTGCGCTGGTAGCTCCGGAATGGAACCCAGAGGGGCTTTGATGACGAAAAAAAAAATATTTAAAAAAGTAGAATTGTATCAATGCATGCAAGAGAACGTTCTCTTGCTAGTATAAAATGCATTAACGACTGATTACATACCCCTATCGCTCAAGCGTCTTTTGTAAAACCATGCAGGGGCTGAGCGGAAATTCTCGGGTCTTGCCTCTTTGGTTCTGTTATTCAGTTCGCAGGACTTTTCCCCGGCAGCGTAATTATAACTCTGGCAGGTGATTTCTCTTTCACAGCTGATATCACACTCGTGAAGTGCTGTTACGGAAATTTTTTTAAAGACGAATCCCTGAAGAGCCATCCCACTCACGCTTTTTTCTTCTCGGCATTGATTACCAGCAGATACGCAGTCCTTGAGGAAGCCGAAGAAGAAGAAAAAATAAACCGTCCACAGCATTTTCCCGATCTTTTGTAACTGTATGGAGAGAGTAAATAACCAATCTCTTGCTCATGAAATGACATTATCAGCAGTAATTAGAATTATAGGGATACGACGCATTAACATTAATGGGGTACGGGATATTTAGGCTAAAACTGAATCAGATCTCCCCCCCCCCCCCCCCCCCCCCCACACACACACACACACACACACAATAGGCCTCATTAACAGAAATATAAAAGACATTACTGAACGGGAAGTGTTCTGCCGCCTTCCGGGATCTTTTATATCAAGTGGACCAAAACATCATCAAGGAACATGGTGTTTAATGGAGATCTTAACTCACTCGCTCACAGGCAGAACTCAAAGTTATCACAAAAAGGACAATTGTCATAAACGAGTTGTAGCCAATAGCGTTTCGACAACTCAGTTTGACTTTCGTAAGCTATAGAAATATAGAAAATTCTGAGGATATTACTTTTCACGCCCTTAAAACCTGGAGCTCATTTCTTATTCGAAGGCTTTGTTCTAAGAGCAAGTGTAAAACACCTATACACTAGCTTTACGATAACAGAAAATTGTTTTGTTTGAAAATCTACCTTTTTACCGAAAAACGTTCCGTAACATTAATAAGGTGGCTCTAACATTCTGATCAGTTTTAAGTAATGAGAAATGGCAATCACTGAACTCGTTTTTGAGTTATAAAAACTAAAAGCTAAAATTAAGGGTGTTTTTAACCGGTTATGCTGTTGCTATAGTTACCAGGGACGACAGTAGCTGATAAATATTTGTAGCACTGACCTATCAAAGTATAAGAGCTGGAAAGTGCTGGAAGCATTTGTACCCCCCCCCCCCCCCCATCCTTAAGTATCATTCAATTATTATTGCGAACGGGAGAAGGTATGTGTAGATCAATTAGAGCTATGTTAATGTGCCGCCTATTGAGTAAGCAAGCAAATCGACCATTACATACTAAACACTACATATCGTCCGATGGATGACTCAGCAAGCCTCATATTTCTATTGATTTCCTAATTCTTCGCGTTCTTTGTGTTCACAGGCTATACAAAAAAAGATCGAAATAAACTTAGGGGTATCAAATGGTCTTTGCGAGCACGAAAATTGACACATTTAGCCTTGCGAGCAACGAGCACTTTTTAAAAAGCTACCTCCACTAAAAATCGAGCATGTGAGCACATGAAAATTATGCGAGCAGGAACAAACGAGTACTCATTAAAATTTTGCGAGCATTCCGAGCAAAAGCCTTATTTTGCGAGCACTACAAATTTTGAGGACCATTCATGACCCCTAAATTTAGTAAGCCCGAAAAACAATAAACAATAATCCACTCCTTTTCTGTCGCAGCGATTAATTAAAGCAACATAACGAATTAAAAAAAAATATTCAAGGAGAACAGTTGATACAATTGCGAGCGACAAACAAAACGATCACAGTAATTCAGTCTTTCTCTGTACGTTTGGAAAAGCGAAATATGTAGATAAGAAAGTCCATTCCATGCTGAAAACTAAAAGGAATGAGCGCAAAACACATCTAGCAAACACATCAAGTCTTTCGTTGTTGTGATATTTTAAGGTAAAGCAATTACTCGAGGAAAACCTGAGGACGTGGAACGAAAACTCTATCGACCAAAAATTAAATTGCAAGATAGCACGAGGTAATTTTCCCGCTTCTTGTCCCAGATGTTTTAGTGCGACGGGTTGCTTGCGAGGCTAGTGCGAAAATGTAACGCCCAATTCGTGCGCCAGAACACGCATCGACACATTAAGGGGAAAACGAGAGAAAAAAAGAGACTGTCATACATTCTTAAACTTGATCGTCTCTGTTTTCATTGAAACATCAAGTTTCAAAGTCCATTCGAAGAGGGAGATTTAAAGGGTTGACAAAAATATAACTGCATTTCTCACTTCTGACGTTCAACTTTAAAATAAACAATAACCATAAAAGCTCCATTTTGCTTACCTTTGAATTAAAGTCCCTCTCTTGAAGTTCTATTTCAGTAAAAAAAAAATAGACAGTTCTTACTACAGTTCTATGGATTGAATGGCAGACAAAAACCATAGAAAATAACTGATATTCAAAACGAAAACTTATATATAAAAATAAAAGGAACGTTGGCTAAGTTTTGTCTCTCGTATGATGGTTTTTTTTTCCTTCGGTATTCGTAAAGGATATTCGCTGTATACCGACATTTACTGGATGGTTTTAAAGGCTACTTGAAAGTCAGACTCTTGTTTCTTTTGTCAGCTTGTTGAAAAGGTTCAATAGAAGTAGGAGAAAATACTCTTTAAAAAATTATCTTACCTTCTTGGGGAAATATTTGTCTTTCCCTTTCCGTAGTGTTATCAATGACCGCTCCCTAACCCGGAAAAATGGATTCAAGAGAAATATAAAAATGGCAGACGAAAGTTTACAGCTCTATGGAGGAGAAGGACTGGAACAAGCCGTTCTTTCTGATGATGTGATCACGCGGTTAATACCGAACTTGAAACACTCCAAGTTTTCGCCAGAACAAGGTTCTTTCACTTTTGTCAGGAAAGCTCGAACTACAGCAGGCTTTGCTTCGAAGATTGTTAATTAATAAAATATGTGATGGTGCATATTTTATATAGCATTATTTATATAGCATTGTCGAATGTCTAGTTGATCAAATAATGTTTATATGTTCAAATTTTCTCCGCAAATAATATAATTATTTTTTTCCCAAGTTGAAAAAGGTTAGTTGGCCAAATTCATTTTTTCATTTCGTAGAACTATTCAAGAGAGGGTCACGTTTGTTTAGTTACAGATTTTAGAGCAAAAGAGAGATTGTTGGGAGATTAAATACATGAATTTATCTGTGCAAGCAGAATAAACAGTCGGAGAAGTTGACAAGAAATTTAACAAATAAGTTTACTTAAGTTATAATAGAGAGCCGCAAATAAGCTGGCCACCCGTAACTCAAATATTCATGTTTTATTCAAGCTGGGAAAACGAAAAACAGCAGACTTTGTGATAAGTAAGGGCTAACTTGCGATTTGAGGGTTTATACCTGCCGTTATTCACTCTCGACTTCTTATTAAAAATTATCTTACCTTGTTTGCAGAAAACTTGTCTTTCCCTTTTCGTAGCGTTATTAATGACCGCTCCCTAATCTGGAAAAATGGACTCAAGAGAAATACGAAAGAGGCAGACGAAAGTTTACAGCTCTGTGGTTGAGGAGGACTGGAACAAGCCGTTCTTTCTGAACTCGAAATACTTTAATTTTTGCCAGTACAGTTCTTTCACTTTTGACAGGGAAAGCCTAAACTATAGCAGGCTTTGCTTCGAAGATTGCTAATGGTATATTTAGTGATGATGCAAAGTGATTGTCAGAATGTCAAGTAGATCCATTAGTGTTTATTTGCCGGTTCAAGTTTTCTCTGCTAATTATTAACTTCAAGTTAAAAAAGCTTAGTCGGCCGAATTCATTTCTCCCCATGTTACAACATACCGTATTTTCTCGATTAAACGCCGGGCCCCGAATAAACGCCGGGTCTCCGAGCTAAAGTTGTAAGTAAGCTTTCCAGGCATTTATTCGAAGTGTAACATGCTTTAGGTATGATGGCAAATTACATTCATGTCACAAATAATGACTTAAAACCCTTTTCTAATAAACATTTTGCTTCAATAAAGTGCACCATTCAAATAAACGCCGGATCCACGGACCCAAGTTTGAAATAAACGCCGGGGGCGTTTAATTGAGAAAATACGGTAACTTCCGTTTGTCCCGGCTACAGGTTTTAGAGCAAAAAAGAGACGGTTAGGAGACTAGTTCAAAACTTAATGCATGTATTCATCTGTGCGTGCTCTATGCGTTTAGAATAAACAGTCGGACAGGTTGTCAAGACTGAAATTTTAAAAAAGTTTGCTTTAGTTATAATAGAGAGCTCCAAATGACTTGGCCACCCGTAACCGGCATCTGTGAATTTTATAGTTTTATTCAAGCTGGGAAAACGAAAAGCGAAAGACTTTGTAATTAGTTGTGGCTAACTTGCGATTTGAAGGTTTATCAGTGCGATAATTCACTCTCGATTTTCTATTACAAAGACATATTTTTCACAAGCGTAAAACGCTGTTTTGCGCCGGTCTTGGATGAATATAACGTTAAAATGGCCATCAGTTCATATTGCGCAACTGTTGGTGAGAATCGAGCATTTTACCGGCTATAATATCTTTGCCGTGATGTGGTTTTTGTTGTTTATTTAAAAGAACCTAACAGAAAATCGAAGTTCTGTTTTGAACGGAGTTGCGAACAACCACTAATCAGAGGCAAACTCCCTCTTCATACGAAAAAACAAACAAACAAACAAGAGAACTTCGGTTACCAATTCAAGTCAATCGTTGACTAGGCAACAAACTTCTTCGGCTGCTGTAGGATAATTCTCCAGCTGTGTTTAAATCTAACCATTACAAACACAGCAAAATAAATTACAGGAAAGGGAAAAGATTAATCTTTTTTCCATAATTCCAGTCAGTCTGATACCTGGCAAACTTTACGCATTCAACATTCGCTTATTCCAATTTGAGGAAACAAGAAAACTGGAGAATCTATATTCTGGCCTGTGTCTTGTTTTCGGCAAAGTGAAAGTTATGACCCGGCCCGTTGACCGTTCAATTCCGATAAGAAATGGACTTGTATCATGATGGGCAAAAAAGTTGATGGCAGCGACTGAGTCAGATTGCAGAGAGTTTCAGAAATGTCATTCGTGCAACTTAATAGTAACTGAAAAACAAATCGTCATTTTTGTAGACATGTTTTTCTTTTGTTTCTTATTGTGGGTTCAGAGCCGCGTTGAATTTTCGAAAATTTAAGGTGGCTCTGAACCCACAATACAGAATTTTTTGAAACTTTGCCAAAAGTTGTATCTTAATATGCTGATCATTATTCCATCATAAAAATGAGGGGTCACCGAGCTAGGCAGTCTTTAAATGAATTATTTAGGTTACATAAGCATAAATTAGTAGAAATTTCAATTTTTTATCCTTTTATCTTTTTATATGATGTTCAATTGTTTGATGTTGTTATATATTTTTCTTTTCACAGGACCCCTTTAAAAACAGTACATGTACTGAAGGGCCAACATCCTGTTTAAATATTCGTTTATTATTATTATTATTATTATTATTATTATTATTATTATTATTATTATTTTTAAGTTATAAGCGCTTGAAGCGAAAATTAAGGGTGTTTTTAACAGGTTATACCGTTATGATAACTTGTAATGTCAAGAAAATAATTATAACTTGTTCACCAGTAATTGGGCATCTGTTTAATACCAAAACTGTTGTATCAACTGAAAAGGAGTCGTAGTATTGATTCATCAAAGTTAAGGTGCTGAAAAATGCATGAAACTGTTTTGAGCCACCTTAAGCGAAATGCAAGAGCTAGCATGAGAGAACAAAGGGAAAAAACCTAACGCTGATGTATTTGCATAGGAAATTGAAATGAAAATTCCATCGAAAAGGATTTCGCTCTCGGGCAGAGATTAAAAGAAATTGGAATTTTCATTCAATTATAACAACAAAACTGAGTAATACAATAAATTAACCGATATCCAATTTTGTATAAAAGACGCGGTGTTTCGTTTATAAAACAATTTCGTTGGTCAAATTATTTTCTGTCTCGTTCAAACGTTGCCTGTCGCCTTCAGGATGCCGAATTCTTCGACTGTAGTTGGGTTCGAATAAGAACTTCACCAAATAAAATAAAATAAATACGAAAATAGTAAGAAGTTGTAATAGTTCAGCAAATAAAGAGCTGGAAGGTCAATGTTGTCCTTTTACTTTATCAATACCTCTTATAATAATAATAATAATAATAATAATAATAATAATAATAATAATAATAATAATAATAATAACTTTATTTAACGAGGGTAAAAGCACTTTACAGTTAAAAACTGAGAAACTAGTGGCCCTCATTATATTATACATAAAAAATGGTAATTGAAATGACTAAAAACAAAATACTAAGATAGAGTTTAACTTAACCCTATTCAGACCGGGCTTTCTTTGGTCTTTTCAGACCGGGGGGGCGGATTCCCCCCTCCGTAACTTCCAGAATATTTAAGCAATCACAATGAAACTTACAGGATATATAGTATGTCCCAAAATCTATCTTTTGGTATATGTCACGTGGGATAATGACGTCACATCACGTGACAATTACATCATAATGTCAAAACAGCCGCCATCTTGGATCCGCCATCTTGGATTTCGAAATTTCTTCAAAACGTCAGAAAACCGCCCAAAATTACTGGAAAATACTCAAAACCAATAAAAATGTGCTTAAAACCCGTAAACAGGTGAAAATAATTGCTTTAAAGTTATTTTTCATTAATAGAAACACGAAAATTACAAATTTGGGAAAACATGCCTGTCAAAATGCCGTTGCCATGGTGACGTCAAGTTCCTGACACAACAACCTAGCCTACCAAATTATTCCCAGATAAATTTTAGATAAAGTCGCAAAGTTTGGCAGCGTTTGGTTGAATATTAAAAAAGTTATAAGCGTTCAAAGTCGGCGCGGGCACTTTCCGCCCCCCCCCCCCCGGTCTGGATAGAAAAGAAATAGAGAAATGGTCGAGACCTATGTATGATTCCTTAAGGTAATTCACATAATTATTTTTTAAAAGCTTAACATTCTGACTGGATCTAATGTTAATAGGGAGCTTATTCCACTCTTTTACTGCCGTGACTGCAAAAGTCCTTTCTCCCTCGGTTTCACGCGACTATTTCGGGCATCTCAGGGTTATGCTTCCATGCCTGGACTGTCTCGTAGAAATATCACTTACCCTTGTCAGTGTATTGGACAAATACTCGGGGCATTGGCCATTAAGGCATTTAAACACTAAGCATAACTTGATAACATTAATTTCGTCATAAAATGGTAGCCATTTCAATCTCTTAAAAAGCTTAATTGTCCTCTCCTCTTTTGTTCTTACTCCGAGAATTACTCTTGCAGCTCTCTTTTGCAACCTAAACAACCTTCTTATATTATTAGTGGAGGTGGACCCCCCAGATTAAGCCACCGTACATCATAACTGGTTTGATTATAGCATTAAACCTGCTGTCGACAACTAACTTCTCTCATGCATTTGTCTTGAAGAGTACGCGAGATATCTTTTTAAAAAAGGAAGCAATAGGCTTGGATGCTTTTCGCCGACATAATTTTGAGCACAGTACTCTGGTTTGGGAAACATTTTGCAACGTTTATAGTCCTCTGTTACGGAATTTTGGCGGTACTTTTGGGCAATATCTTTTTAAAACCAAAATTTTTGAGTAGCAAAGAGTAGGAGAGAAGGTCACATATTCACCTGACCCTTTTTAGTGCAGAATGCACTTTTGTGATGGTTTGGTGGGCTGTCGTCTTCTAAACCCCTAACGCGCTAATGTGTAAACTTTTAATCACCAATTAATTAATTAATATCAATTAATTAATTATTCCTTGTGGAGGGGGTGGGGGTGGGGAGTACCTGACCGTACCCCTAGGTAAAACCTGGAGCACATCTACGTTACTTTCATACGAAGATCTCAAACGTATATATTTGTTTCAGAAAACCCTTTGCTCTCCTTGTGGTACTACTCAACGTAATTTACACCAAACGCATGCGCAGATTAGTCCACGTTGTTTTCTGGAACTATCATAAACATCGCTTGTATTGCGTGTTTGCGGTAGGCTTCCTGCAGACTCCTTGGCGCCAAGTAAAAACCGCAAATTAATTCAATTCGATTTTGAGACTTTCACAGCGCTTTCGTAATTAGGTATGCAAAAACTTGCACCGGGATTTTTTGGCGTGAACACCTGATAACCAGGAAACAAATATCCTAGCTGTACTGCGTTTTAAAAAACCTGTCGAAAAATATGTTTTTTTGATTAGATTTGTTTCTTTAGTTTTTGAGGATCGTCTTTCGTGCAGTCTAAACCGTAACTTAATTAAATTAAACAAATGTCATCGATGCCGCCGTAAAACAAAAAAAAACAAAAGTTTATGTTATCGCATTTTCAAGGAAGACAAAAGTATTTTGTTACAAACGAACAAAAGTGTCGTGTTACGTTTGCAAAGATTAGCGTAAGGAACACCTGGGAAAGAATACAAGTAGCCTGTGAACAGTTTTTCCGAAAGTAAAATAAAGCAAATAAACACGAATATATATAAAACATCATACTTTCAATTGTTCCATATTGCATTCTGCACTTACCAAATCATCGAGATTTTTTTAAAAAGTGGTCTACAAATGAACACAACGTATTAGTAGAAACACTGGAACAAACGCTTAGGAATAAGGCTAGCTTATACCTCATATTTGGATTCGCATTGATTAGGAAATATTTGGCGGCGAACAAGCCCTCCGGGGCAAGTTCACCTGACTGGAGAAATTTAAAAGTATATGACCAATAATAGCCCTTTGTTCGCGCCACTCAAGTTTAAAAATGGGCAGTTTGTTCTCTCCCTTGTGGGATCTTTCGAAGGTCAAAAAATTGTGAGTGTGTTTAGATAACATCTTGACAATTAATGGTTACGTCATTTTACAAATCGTCTCCTCGATAAGATAGCGTGCTCTTGCATGACTAAGTAGCAGGGTTTTTTTGGAATTGTGAGTTTTTTTTGAGTGTAAGCGAACAAAATAACTATTTAAGGATGAAACGCCCATGGGTGCACGCGTCCAACAAAACTTCACTGCGTCCGCGTTTTACGGCTTGGTACAAGTGTATACATTGTATCGTTTGAATTCACTGTCATTCACTAACATTGGATTATCGTTCGGTGTTGAAAAAAAAAATGAAAAGAAACAAAAAGAAGAAAACTCAGAATAATTTAAGGAAAATTGTTATAGACATGCGCATTGATCAAGAGTGAGGGTTGAAATGCTTGCACATCCCACATAGATGGAAACGAAGTCTTTCACAAAATCTCTATCGTTATAACGCTTAAACAGCTTTGCGCAGTGGCATTACCGTAGCCAGTGAGGTTCATCCGAGGCGCGGTTATTGCTGATTGAAAACTTTTCCCAATACCCCGCAAGACGACTTGAAATATAGTCGGCTTTGCAATTTTTGACGGCCTGTACAAGGCCCTACTAGAAACAAGAAAAATAATTAAATTGCCAAGGAACTTTAAGTTGGTCAGATTTTGCTTAATTTTATTGCTTTTTAATGAAATTCAGTTAGACGTTTCGTGCGAGCAAATTTAGTTTAGAGGCGTTTCAAAAATAACATAGCATCGAATAGAGCGGTTTTCACTTGAGTGTCGAAAGTAAATTGCGTTTGCTTTGGTTTTGAATTACCACGCTTAGTGATTGGCTTAAAAATCACGCGCCACTTTCTCAGCCAATCAGAACTAAAACCAAAACCAATCGTGACTCGCTCGCGCACGTTTTCCCCCCCCCCTTTTTCTTCTTTTTTTTGTTCTTGTTTCCCTCCTTCCTTTTTTTGCCGTTTCTTTGTTTTGTTTTTCCCTCATTACTCTCTTCGGCGTCTCTTCCCTCCCTTCCCTCCGCCGTTCTTGTCCCCAGAGCCCACTCCCCGACTCGATTTGTGCTCGCCGTAACTTGACGCCGTAACACACAAGTGAACCTAAACGTTTGTAAAAAGGAGAAACCAGTGAAAAAGAAAAACAAGCCATTTTGAGTTCTTTCAGACTTTTAACTCCATAGCCCCCAAAACACTGAAGATTCCTGACGAGTAGGGCAATAACTGACGGGAGGAGTAGAGCTCGCTGCTCTCTTTATCAGTACATTGAAAGAAGGAGAAGAAGTTCTGTTTGAATTTACATGTAAAAGAACTGCCTTACGTCATTGCTACTTCCTGTTTTCACAGTATTTTTTTACCTGCAATGTTTTCAAATATTGAAGCTTAACTTCCAATTTACCACTTAAACAATACTTCGGCATTTTCTGTAATTAAAGGAGGAAAAAGCAGTTTAGACAAAAATTAACACAAAAGACGCCGAAGACAAAAGATAGTTTGAGGATTTGCGGACGCTTTGATATTCTGAAATTAAAAATATTGTCAAAAAGCTTTTTTCTGTACATGTGCTTTGAATTTTTAATTTCTTCAGCTTGCGTCACAAAAGATATTTTTATCTTAAATGTAACTTCCTTTTACAATTTTAATCCAAGCACTGCGGAATAAACTATGATAAAACACTCGCCAAAACCTCCGGAATAGTTGACTTAATTGAAGGATTGTAATAGACAAATTAAATGTGATGATTTGTTAGTTTTATAAGCCACAGCGTGGATAATGTATCGAAAATTAGCCTAAATGTAAATATTGAAGTTGGAGGACACGGGTTAACAATCCAGAGGCGCAAACAGAGATAATCCCAACCACTGTATGTAATCCACACGAAACTGAAACTAAAAATAATCCACTTTAGTAGCCTCTCTTTAATTTCCGTCATTTTCTCTGGAAGTTTGAAAGCGGTTTTAGAAAACGAAATAACCAGCCACTAATGGCCAACTGGATCAACCCTTGGCTTTGAAGTGCGAGCTTCTTGATGGACTTAAACAATATTATTTTTGTACAAGGGGTGCACAATTTAACTTATTTTTATCGAGCTCAATACCATTTTTCTCAACTTTGTTGCAACTAAAACATGTACTAAACACCTAGCTTTAATATATGCTCATCTTTTTTCGTTCTATTAGCACAATTACTGCTTTTGGCGGCAAGTTTCGTTGAAGATTATCGTTCTTCAATTAGAAATTAGCACGTAGTTTTCAGTCAAAATGGTGCCATCACATGCATGACATACGTCACGTTGACTCGCGTCGTTGCAAAAAAAAAAATCGCACCGGGCTCGACCGAAATATAAGCTACAATTATTTCTTCTCCTTTCCGTCGTGTAACGGCGCATTTTATATTTTTCTCTCCCCAGTCTTCCCCCTCACGGTAGTAAGCGAACACAATAGAAGCCACTCTGGAGGAAAGAGTTAAAAAAGAACTACCGGTAGTTTCGTAGCTCTAGAACGTTTTCGATTCTTTGTTTCAACTTTTGCAAGTTCCACTAGCGAAACCTTTTATGCAAATCAAGGATTCGTTTTGGAAATGGAGTCGTTCTCCGTTTCTCAAATGGTGGTAGTAAAGTTCAAATAAAAATGATGATGTTTTAGAGATAATTGAAAATGGAATATTTTCTAAACGTCTAGAAATGTAATCAGAAACCCCCCCCCTGGAAACACACTAATAATGACAACAGAGCGCCCTATCTTGCTTTTATGATCGACATAATCATAAGAAAATGAATGATCATTTTCAGCTTATTATGATTATGTCTGTAACAACTGCGATATTGTTTTGCGGAATGCTTCAGCAGTTTTCTTTGTAAATACCACTGGCGGGACATCAGCAAACACTCAACTGTTTTTAAAATTCTCGAATAGTTGCATTATTCCTAGCACGGGACATAACTGATTTCAACGTTCGTCTTGTATACTGAAACCTTCACACGGCTCGATGGAAGAGCACGTGACATGAATTGATTCCGTGTATAAATTAAGTTTTACCTATCTACCTACCTTTTGATAGGCATTTTTCCCTGTAAAAACACTTAATTTGGATTTGAACGCCTAAAAGATCCTAAGGTCGATCTTTGTTAGTTATTCAGAACCACCACCACCCCCCTTATCATCATCATCATCATCATCACTTTATTTATCCTCGGATTTCAAGAGTAGCTTACTATAGCTAATATTTCCGAACATTTCAACAGCACGCACAGTACAATGTGCAAAGGCCAGACTACAACACCGGGAACTCCGTGCCCTACTCTTTACGATAAGTGTGTGGGTTCTTTTACGTCACCTACGGACCGTGGCACTGAAGATGCAGGGGACGGGGCCTACGGTTTATCGTCCTTATCCGAGAAGACTAGAAATCAAAATGTTATTGCAAAGGCAGCATATTCTTTTCAACTGCAGCAAGAGAAATTTTTCAAGAAAAAGAGTCTTAATGATAGTCAAGAATGACTTGGTCTGGTTTAATCTATGCGATTATACACTGCAACATAATTATTTTAACCCTTAATATGCTGAAATTTCTCCAAAAAACAGGGTTTTTTAACCGTTAATCGATTTTCTTGGCTCTACGGTCCTAAATTTCTCTAAACTTTTCTAGAAATGCACTTTCTGACACTGCAGTAGGTTTTTTATTCAATTTCCATGTAAAAATGTACAACATTTTACTTGGCGCATGCGCATAAGCCTTTTTTTTGCTGAACCGTTCCAAGTTTTTTCCTTGCTCCTTTCCTTTTCGTTTTTCTCTGCTTTCTTATTATCTCTATCTTTTACTCTGTGCTCGCCTTCTACTGGCCTGAAAAGTTTTGATCTAAATCAATGGAAAACCCTGGAAAGGAGACCATGATCAAGTGCGGGTATATTGGCCTGTTTTAGCACCAATTTTACACCAAAAACTGATCACGTTTTTTTCGATTAGCTCTGTCGGAATGCAGTCAATGTTCAAGATGGACAGTCCTGTGGAAAGATCTATCCAAACTCTACAAGTTGCACATCACAACAATCTGCTGACGTGTAAATTGGTGACGTCAGAAGTGGTTGAATGGCCATTCCTCCAAATCCCGGAATAATCCGGACTGAGCATGTTAAGGGTTAATGTATGGTTGTCTAGGGCAGCAAACTCATTCGAAAAAACGGCAAGAAAGTTGGTGTAGTTCTCCTATACGAAAACGACTTATGTGTTTCCTCCAAAGAGTTGATCACCCCTGTCATCTTTTTGGCATTTGACTTTGATTAGAGATACACTGTCCAATTTATGAAGAATAAAATTCTTTGCAAGGGTATGTGTGTTACGCAGTTGTGGAAATCCGAATTCGCACCAAAAATATACAGGGAGGCTCCGCCCGAGGTTCAAACCCTACCACGTACTATTTTCGCCTCACATATCTTCGATAGAAAATAATACTCCTTAATAATATCACAGAAGGAATATACTACGTCTCTTTTCTTAATTTTTCACTTGAACTGAACCACTTACAATACTTAAATGCATCGACTGTTATGTGGAACTGTTCGAGATATCAGTTTTGAAAGGTCCTTTAAAACAACTTAATTACAGTTTTCCTTATCCTTTTGTAAATCCCTACCCTTTTGTATACCTACAGCCTGAAAAAGATTCTCCATTCGGGCGGAGCCCGCCCGTATTCTCCACTAGGACCCCTCCCCTGGTCGGTGAGGTATCAGAACTATTGTAGAATGATTGATATTTCAATCTGGGAGACAACGCACGGATGAGACACACAGAACATTTGGACATACTAAAAAGGCTTAGCAAAATCTGAAGAGGGTTATAGTAACATTAGTGTTATATAGGTAAGAGGATCACGTCTCAAAAGCCCAAGAGAACAGTCTTCAAAGCGTGAATGATGATAAAAGTACATATTTATGTTATCTACTGACAACTTCTCAATCACTACTCAGTCTCTGAGATTTTACGAAAACTCGTACGTTCAAAATTTGCTCGAATTACCGCACTAGATTCATGTCTTACAACGCTCCGGAAAATTAAGTGGCATATTACTGCCTATAAAAGGTCTAAAAACTAAAATTCCTTCCCTTTTCGATATCCTATTCGATCCTATATCTTCTTGAATCAACATTTATGAGGTCATTGTGGCGTCAAACGCGGGAAGATCTAAATGGAGAGTGTTTCCAAATTTCAATGAATATGACTGGAGTCGAGACAACTAGAATAAATTTTCTGCATGCCTCTTTGTGCACCCTTTATTTTTGAGTTTTCATGGATCGCATAAATATCACGTCGATAAAGATTATCAACCCCAGTGCTGTCAACGCTAAGGCGTTTGATTACGTAATGTATTGGAAAGCCTGTGTCATCAAAAATATTTTTAAAGAAACAATGTAGTAATGGGATTGACGCAGTTTCCACTTGTTGAATTTATTTGTATTTTCTTAATTTCGAATGCCAAATATTATCATCTTATCGTTAACGCCACAGGTTACCGTGTATAAATAAAGGTAATTTATTTTTTAAGCCTCTTCAAGGCAACAAAAGAGGTATTCAAAACATTTGTCTGGAACAATCCATTTCTGCGGCAGATGTCGAATTGCTTTCCACAAGACAGGCTCCAATAAACACAACAACAAACGAGAATAAAAAGTGAATGAACCTAATCTGTGAACTAGGTGTTAAACGTTTGAAGAAATGATAGAAATATATTCAAATAATTGCGAAACCAAGCGGAAAGCAGCAAATTGTTCGCCAATCAATTTAAAATGTCCAAGGTTACGTGACACGTCAAACTCGATCTGTATTAAACTTGGGAAATTGAACTTTGCAGCTTTCCGATTCATTATTTATATGGAACGCAGGGAAATATTTTTTTTCGCTTAAGTTTTCCTGTTTCTCCCTCTTTGTCGTGATGTATCGGTGTTTATATACCGGATATTTTATTTGTGACGTTTACGTATAAATAAAATATTTTCCAATACTCAAGGGACATCTAAGTGACAACACGGCTGTCACGGCACATGCGTTGTTCATCAAAACGCTGGAAGCCTCTTCACGCCAGTATTGGAAGAAAAAATTTGCTGCTCATTTCCAATTCCGCTTTACCTAACAGTCTTGTTTACAAATTTCTGATCCAAAGTTAGCTGACATCGGAGAAGACCTCTGAGAGAGTCTCTTGTGCGTTCTATAAATTAATGAAGGGCCGTAACTAAATGCCGGGAAGTCCGTAAATTATCTTCCCCCGCTCAAAGAGTCCGCACTTCAATCGAATCTACTCAGCTCGCTTGGTTCAACAGCACCGCGACATTTCTCGACCTTGTATGATTTTTGCCAGCTTTCAAGAGGTGTTTCAGCTCGTGTTGGTTCTTCATCTACGTAGTCAATTCTCGATGTGTCGGATCGCTTATGCGTTCAACAGAAGTGGTGGCCCTCTTCACATGGAGTAAAACCCGTCGACAGTTGTGCTGCGGAATCTTTCGGCTGCCCTCACCGCTGCGGCTTCTAGTTGTCTTAATGCTACTTATCAGGGCTTCAACGTCGGGTGTTGGCGAAGAGATAGATATTAAGTCTCTCAATTGTTGCGGAATGCGACCAAACACCTCAAAATGTTGGACTAATAATCTTGAGTGCGTTTGCGAAGACTGCGGGAATCGAACACTAGAAGACCACTACCGCTTGGAATTTTGTTCATCCTTTGCGCTAAAGGAGATTTTGAATGGCGCGTTTCTGCGGAACAGAACTTCTTGTCGAGAGCAATTAAACATACTACAAGGAGTAGACAATGCGGCTTATCGTAGCTACAAAAATTTCGAGGAAATTATACAAAGGACTGAATGTGGAGAAAATGATGAGCGAACACACACTTACTCTGCGACTTCAACTTGCCTCGACTGTCTGGTGAGTAATTTGAACGTAAATTTATATCATATTCTTTTAATGAAGGATGTAAATGTTAAATGATTCTAGTTCTCTGTGTATTTTACGTGATATGCTGTCGTTTCCCAGGGCTAAATTGCTTTTGAATTTTGTCGCAACGATCGATTTAACCGTGTCCGATTTTACCGTAGTGGCTTTAGAGTAATAAAATACAATTTGACAACAACACAAAATAACTCTTTTCATAAGCCCTTTGTTGCCGCAGTGAGCCACTTAGCCCATCACCATCATTCAAGTGAATGGTTTTTCCTTTCTTTGATTAATCAAATTCGCCTGTACAAGAAATTAGAAAGAACAGCGGAACGCCGCTTTTGTTTACAACTTTTTATATCATTCGCTTTTCTTTGTTGATGAACAGCGAAGCGTGAAAAATCAGTGCGACCTTCACATTCGATCGTGTCACAAATACTCAAGCCGGTCTTTATTCGGCGGCAATTTGCGTTTTAAAATGTAAGAGTGAAGTTTACAGTCGGTGAATGCTTTTCAAATTAAAACGCGATTTTTATGCGCTGGCTTTTTACTAAAATAATTTTCTTTTATACACTGCCGAAACAGGTGAAAGGAAGTCGTGTACATCCCCGCTGGTTTAAATCACGTTCGTTTTCAATCGACGCTGTTTTTCAGTGTTTTTACGTTGTGTAAAGTACAGTCAGACAGCTTTAAGCTCGGTACAGTAAACATATATTTTAATAGATCCGGCAAATCATCATACAAGAAACGACCATGAACCATATTCATTTATTGTACATATCGAAAAGACTTGTAATCGACCAAATTATAGACACGGTAATTTATTTGAATGAACTCTGCTGTTATATTGATTTGATCGCACGAGAAGTCTTTACATGTACACTGCAACTGATATGTATTTCTTGATAAGGTTTTCTCATTCGCACACACAAAAAAAATCCCCATGATCGCTCTTGAATAGGATTAACTACAAGAAATGTCACAATCTAGCTGACCTAAATACTATTTAAGTCCATCAACAATCTATAAGTGCCATCGGTTGTATTAGTGTTTTAGCATTCACATTGTATGCCGTCTTTATTCGAGAGCAAGGTCTTCGCAAACAAAGACGAAAGAGTCGAATTAATGAGCTCGTTTCTTTGAAACAGCAAACAGATGCAGCGTGCGGTTTCAAAGATCGATCAGTTTCCATTTGAACTCGAGAATGTAAAATACGCGCGTAGCTTTAGCACCCTGCTGTGAAAAAGCACTTTTGTGTTGTACAAAGAAAATTACATCAAAATCTTTCTACTTTTCATTCAGTGGCCGAATTTTCATCGATTCTGGAGCAATTTGACGGCGCTTGGGGTAAAACGCTCTTTAATTTTGGCGTCGCGAATAATAATGTAAAGTACCACGTTTTTAGTGGTTTTTTTGACGGGTGTCAGGTCGCGCTTATGTGTATTTGATCTGCAGACAAATGTGTTTGCATTTTGTCTTTTTGCGTTTCGATCTCTGTTTGGATTTGAAAAGCAATCAAGAAGCTGTCACATGTTTCGAATATACGCACGCGTGCCATTTTCTTTTCGCAAGTTATTTTACAAATTTTCAAAAATCTCGGATAGAAATTCAAAAGATAAAAGGATTTTGAAAGAAATTATGCAACTTTAATTTTTTTTGTGTTAAAATTAATATGTTTTAATGTTGCAAATTATTGTATTCGTGTTTGGAATAATCAACACATCTTGAAAAAAGCGAGAATAAAGAAATTCGTAAACTAGGAAGTATTGTCTTAATGTATTATTTAAATTCACAGAACTTTTAAATATTAAAAGAAATGTTTGAATATCAGTAAATATAAATAAATTAAAATTTGGTGCTTTATTTTGGTCAGTTAGAGTTAAATGGCTTATATATTTTAATGATTATTTTTAATATTTATTTTAGTTTGAGGGCCCATAGTCTGCAAAATATATATTCTTTCCAGCATATTTCAGGGGCTGAAAATTTTTTATTAAAATTCTCATTATCATCCACAACTGTATTTTATTTAAATATTGAACATTTAACTTATTTGCTTGATTCTTACAAGTGATAACTTCATTGAATTGTTATTATTTAAATTCAAAAATTCAAAAATTCAAACAGCTTAAATTTTAAGCTTCCTATCTAGAATCAACCCACTGCTAAAATTTATTCGTAAAATCATTATCAAGTACAAAATTATTTCCTTTTTATAAAAACATCTCAATGTATTATTTATAATTTGAGGGTTTATAATACACAACCTTTCTGAGGGTTTAACTTTTTAAACATTATCATTATTTTTGCATATTATAATGATTGTACATATTATATTATAACATAAATTTTGTCTTGAAGCTTCAAATTTTACTCATTATTATTCTTAAAAGCAAAACAATATTATGCAATATTATGGTTTATCCTGCTGTTAACACATTCCACAAAATATAACTCATCAATCAGAATTTGTCAAATTCCATTTTTCATATGGATTTGTACTCCTTATTCTGATGGGAAATCAAACATTTTTATTCGTAAAATTTCTTATCATGCCATGTGATTTCCCAGTTTCCCTTTAATGTATTTGTGCTGATTTTTTCCCACAATGTCAATATTTATGTTAAAATTCAAAGCAGCCTCCTGTGTAGGTTTAATTAATTTTGGTTGGTTTGTGTTTGAGTATGGTATGTATTCTCATTAATCAACCTCCACATAAAACAATGTTTTAGTAAAATCTCATCCATGTGGAAAACATTGTTTAGAGATTCAGAGCATAAATGGTCTACTAATGCAAGAAAACCTGTCATTTTAATATTCTAATAAGTCATTGTCAAAAACGTATTTTGAAGCACAATTACATAAAGACTGTCATTGTTCAGACCATACACAGTATAGCTACACTATCAGTGATACGTTTTGTACACAGTTTTGAACAGAACTAAAAGAGATATTTAATGACAGTGTGCAAAGTAGGAAACATATGTTTTGACTTGATGATAAATATTCTTTACATGCATTTAATTGCTTGTCAGGAATGTTCTTTGTTGACCATTTAAACCCCAGCATGTACAGATCAATGATTTCTCACTGATATATCTGTCTCAAATAAACCAACTTGCAGTAAATACGCAGATTGTGAGATTGAGGGACCTTACCAGACCTGCTTTAAATAAACCTGTACTAAGTCAGAACTCTTTAAAACATTTTCTCTACTTGAGTGCCCTGCAAGATCACCATTTGAAAAAAACACATTCCAAAATTTAAATTTTGGTTAAATCAAATACTCAAACAGCACCACATGAAAGTACTGTTCAATAGCTTTCATTTGAATGGTCACACGCTAGGACACAGACTTAAAAGGTAGAATCACCTTATTCAGCTGCATAATAATCAGTACCACATGAAAGTACCGGTGCACTGCTTTCAGTTGAATGGTCACATAAGGGTTTCATCCACGGTCTTAAAAGTTAGAACCACCTTATACAGCATGATGAACAGTACCACATAAAAATATTGTTTAATAGTTTTCATTTGAATGGTCACACACTAGGGTACTCTCTTGCAGTCCAAATAGTACATACAACATAAAAAACCAGTACCACATGCAAATTCTGATTAATGGGTTTCATTTGAATGGTTACTCACTAGGGTTTCACCCATGGACTTGTGAACAACAAAATAAACGGTACCACATGAAAGCGCCACTCCATAGTTTTTACTTGAATAGTCACACACTGGCTTAATATTCTTCCACAGACTTTGTACAAAGTTGCGCACAACACAATTTACAGTACCACATGGAAGCACTGCTCCATAGCTTTAATTTGAATGGTCACAAACCTGCTTGGGTTTTATTTAGATGTCACAGTTAGAATCACTTTGTACTGTATGACAAAGTACCCCATGATAGCAAGAGTTAAAATTTATAACCATCTTGCCCCCCCCCCACTACAGCACTATTAAGAATACCACAGGAAAGTACAGTTGAATCTGGATAACTCGAACCTACAAGGGGAATTGGAGTTACTGGAGTCATCAAAGTTAAAATAAGCAAAAAATAACCTGTATGGAAATGAAAAAAAAAGTTAGTGGGGGGTTCCAGTTGTTGAGGGTTTCGAGTTATAGGAACTCAACTGTGCTGCACTGTTCAACAGCTTTCATTTGAATGGTCCCAAATAAACTAGCAATATAAAGTTTAAAATATAGTTTTTCTTTAGATTTTTGACTCATAGACTGGAAGAAAAAAAAAGGGTACACAAAAGACACTATGTTGTACATAATATGATCTGTCTGAAAAGAACAGCCCTGTGATTTTTGGATTTGAAAACCTTAAAAAGCTATTTTACTAAGATTTCTGGGTGTACATCAAATGAACATTTTCCAACACAATCTGAGTATTGCTTTGTACAAAGCCTTGATGATTGAATGGAGTCAACTATAAGTTGAATGGAATGGAATGAGATAATCAGATCTATAAATAAACCATGCTCCCCAAGTGATCATACCTTGTATATCATCACCTGGGGTAATTAATTAAATCATGTGGAGCTACGTCTTTAGATAAGCTTGTGCTGCAAGCAAAGGCTATGGTTAAACCTAAGCTGAAATTTCCCAAAATAAAAAACCGTATTTATTCAAATAAACGCCGCAGCGTCTATTAAGTTTATCGTGAGTCGAATGTGGCGTTTATTTGAGGGTGGCATTTATATGAGGGCTGTATTTATTTAAAATTCAATTTCTTTCTTGCAAACAATGGCTTGGTAATTGAACATTATTGAACTTTAAAAAACAGGAACATGTTGTAGTGCTTGTCTCAAAAGTAGTTTTAAATATCTTAAAACATCGTTACAATCAAGTAAAATAATTATTTTAGGCTTGCTGGAACTTGATTAATTACTGCATTTGCTTTTGAGTCGAGGGCTGCGTTTACTAATATTTCTGCTCTAAAATGTGACATTTATTGGAGGGTGGTGTTTAATCAGTTAATACAGTATATAATTATATTTTTTTATGAGGAAATATAAGAAGGGTAAGGGGATGGTCCTTTAAAAAAACGTGGCTCGCAGCGTTTTACCGTAATGATTCGATTTAGCGCCCTCCTTTCAATAAGCGCCCCCTTCTGAATAAGCGCCCCCCTTCGAATGTGTTTTTGTAAATAAGCGCCCCTATTCCAATAAGCGCCCCCATTCTTATAAGCGCCCCCATTCTTATAAGCACCCCTATTCTAATAAGTGCCCCTATTGTGGATAACTGCCCCAACTGAAGTGGTTGACGTCAACTAGATAAACTCCTGACCGTTCACCGTGCTGTTCATGCATATATTTACTGTTAAAATGAACAATTACTTTAAAAGTAACTGAACTTTTAACAATTTCTAACTGTTACAGTTCGTGTTATTGTTAGATACATTTGGTTGTTTCTCAAAAAATTAAACTAGCGCCCTGTCCCGAATAAGCGCCCTGTCTCGAATAAGCGCCCTCTCTTGAGGTGCCAAAAGTAAATAAGCGCCCCGGGCGCTAAATCGAATTATTACGGTAGTCAAATATCAGAGGTCTTCTCAAATTTTCTGGGAATCCTTCTTAGGTCTCAATTTCTTTTGCATGGCTAATAAACATTGGGCTCCCAGAAAAGATATAGGTCTTGCTGCCTCACTAAGTCTTAAATTAACCATTCGACACCCCTACAGACCATAATGCTATCTCTCTTAATTATTGTGATAGTAGCTGTAATGATTTAATTTAGTGTCGTTTTTTATTATTATAATTATTTATATCAGGAGTTCAAGAAAGGGCAATTATTGGAGACAGGAAAAAAAATTGTGAATGATCTTTTTATCATGGTACTGTAAAACAGTTACCGTAAAGTTCCGTGTATAAGCCGCACCTTTTTCCTCTAATTTCAAGTCAAAAATCGGGGGTGCGGCTTATCTACGGAAACATCTCTGGTTGGAGTTCTCAAAGGCCTAATTAATATTCATAAAAAACTTCTCAAGACGTCATTAAATAAACATATAACAACCTAAAAACTTTGTTGTTGTTCACTACCTTTTAGTTCCCCTGCAAAGCTGTTTGCAGTGAAGCCTGCTAGTCACTTCGAATCAATTCTTTCCGCGAGAAACTGTAGTAACGTGCGAGAAGGCACCAAGATAAACGCAAATACTCACAAGGCAAATGGCCGACCGCTTCGGTTTTTTATTGACCTTCACAGCAAATACATCTGCTGGATTAACAAACTCTTATTCTGCATGAAGTTTTTATCCTGTTGCGGGTAGCAGTTTCCAAGAATCTTGAAATAAAAACGTGGTTTCTTCCGAAGGAAATGCTGCCATGTTTGTTTTTAATGCCCAGACTCCTCTCTACAATTCAGAGCTTGGCTACTAAGCATTCATCATTCGCGAACGATTCGAACGAATTACAAGTGTTTCAGCCCGGGGGGGGGTACTCGAAAAAGTTTTGTACAGGGAGGCTCCGCCCGGAGATCCAACCCCTTACCCTTTTATATACCATTTTGATAGAAAAGGTACCCCTTTTGTATACCTTTTAATGCAAAAAGGCACCCCTTTCGTATACCTAAACGACATCGCATTTACCCAAAACGGGAAGTTTTCTTGTCATTTTTATGTAGCGCTTAATAAACAGCCAAAAGTTGCGTCTGCTCGAAATATTTTAAATGTTTTAAGGCCTTAAAATATCATTATGGCAGATTTCCCTACCCTTTCATATACCTGAACTTGTGAAATCCCTACCCTTTTATATACCTGGAGCCTGAAAAAGGTACCCCTTTCGGGCGGAGCCTCCCCGTATAGGCCATTATAGGGAGTACCCCCCCGGGTGTTTCAGGAGTGTTTAGAAGTGATAATCTCGAAAAAATGATATCAAGAGAGCATCTAAGTTTAAGATATTGTGAACTCAAACTAAAAAGGAGGTATGACAAGTGAAATTTAGCTTTCGTAAGACTTAATTTATATTAAACATTGCAACAACCGCCGTGTCAGTGTCTCGAAACTGTGCTTGTTTGCGCTTGATTGTTTACCAATAGAACTTCACTTGAACTTCAAAATTTATGGTCTGTATATTTTTTTTCCCAAAATTTGAGCTTCCAAATCGGGGGTGCGGCTTATCTACGGGTGCGGCTTATACACGGAACTTTACGGTACTCTCCTTGATTTAAGATGTTCCTTTTCCTACTACCACAATCCTTTCTGAGAAAACAATTGCAATAAAAAATATGTGAAGTAAAATTTTGATCCAAATGGACAACACTATGCAATTTAAAAAAAAATAAACAAATAAAAAGGAGTGAATTCTAGTGAGTTGTTGGTTTAAAGAAGTTTAAACTGGGTCCTTGAAGTATAAATGCTTTTCTGCATACTTGAAAGTTGTGGCTTTAAAAAACGGTCATGGGAGTCATACAAATGTCTGTGGTTTGCACAATTTGAAACCACTGCATGATAGTGGATTGAAAGTTTTGTCTGTGACTGTGATATTTCTCTCTTGATTTCCCCATGTCGGCCCACACATTTTGTTTCCTTTGTAAATTTAAAGATCAAATGACACAAAATAGAAATTAATGTCGTATTAAAAACAGCAAAGCATTTGGAAATCAATGATTATGAAATCATTGCTCCTGTCCAAATATTATTTCAAAAGCAATATGACATAATTTGATTCAGAAATGTGATCCTTGCAGTGATTTCCTTTTGACTTGACTTTAGCCAAGCATAATTAATAACGGTATGTTCTACTTGCCAATATCTTCCAAATCAAAGGTGTGAGACATTCAAAGATGATCCAATCATTTCCAAAGATATCTGAAGATATCTGAGGATGTTCTGTCGTTTTGCTCCGAACGTTTCTAGCTGAGGGGCAGCACTCAGGATTTCAAGTGACGGGGATGATCAAAGGATTTTTTGGGTTTGAAATATTCGATTCTGGGATTTTTTGGGGTTGGAAAATTTGGCAAGTATTTTTTTGGGGTGGCTTGATCTAAGTACAGATTTTTTGGGGTATTAAAACCAATCTAAAGATTCGTGGTATGATGAATAAACAAACACGAGCATGCCATTTCTCAGGATTTCAAGTGACGGGGATGATCAAAGGATTTTTTTGGGTTTGAAATATTCGATTCTGGGATTTTTTGCGGGTAGGATAATTTGGCAAGTATTTTTTGGGGTGGCTTGATCTAAGTACAGATTTTTTGGGGTATTAAAAACAATCTAAAGATTCGTGGTATGATGAATAAACAAACACGAGCATGCCATTTCTAATGTTTTTATTCGTGTTATAATTATCATTCCCCCTTTCTGGAATTTCCAAGTCCCAGAATAGTTGTCTGTATCTTAGTGGGTGCTAGCCACTTTTACTTTTACTTTTCCTCACTGTTCATGCAGGAAGATGTTCTCTGAGTGGTATGGTAGGCTTGCTACAAGTCGACTCTTTTGAGCGACAAAGTTGCGATAAATGAGCGACGAAGTCGCGATAGCAAGCGATCGAGTCGACTTGTTCCGCCTGCAAGAAATTAAAGGTCAAATGAACAGAAATTTCGATTTTTTTATTTTTTGCCCATGTGTTTATTAAGAGCCAAATAAACATATCCCGAAGTTTCAAAGTAATCAGACATTGCATCGCAGAGATATTGCAAGTTGAAAAATGCTTTTTCTAGGCCTTCATAATCGTAGAGTGCTCGGAAAAATTGTCGGAAATAAAAACTTGTGACGTCATAATTGGTGTTTTTGAAGACGACCGCAGACCGATTCCGCAGACCGCACATTAGAATTTAAATAAATGTGTTCAGTGAGTTTTCAAGCAGTTATTTTGTTCTGTTCGGCCGTTTTTCAGTTGAGTAATTGCTGGTTGTTGTTCAGAGACGTGCATTTTTTTAAATAAAATAGCTAAAGCTCAAAAATAGCTTAAAGTTTTGCTTGCTGTCATTTTGCATAATCATGTGAGACATAGGTAGAATGCACGCTGGTATGAAAACAAATCAGGAATCCTTATTGTTCTTCTCATTAGCATTTTACGTTAATGAGCAGAATTATCTGCACATGCGTTTTGAATCTTGATACACTTCAAAGCCGTTCTCTGTCGAACAGCAACGTGAAATGACGAAATTCTGCGTATTTTGGACAACTTCAGCCATGACGGCTAATATTCGGTTTTTTCTATTTGGGGTTAAACGCTCTCTTTGAATATTCAGCGGGAGCTAGTTCTAAAAGCAATAAATAAGCAGAATACGTCCAGAAAGTTGCGAGATTCTCAAGTAAAATATAAATTCATTTTCCACCAGAAGTTGTCGTTGAGGATGCCGTCGGTGCGGTCTGTGGAATCGGTCTGCGGTCGTCTTCAAAATAACCAATTATGACGTCAAAAACTCGTTCCATTCCTTCAATTTCAGTGGGCAGTCATTCAAAAACGTTTTTGTGAAGTCTTCGGAAATCTTCGTAATTTTTGCTGTTATTCACGCTTTAAGGCTCGGATAGTTTTAGCGTTTGGTTGGTTAAAATGACATTTTGAAATTTCTGTTCATTTGACCTTTAAATTGAATTTGCATGTTGTAGGCGCAAAAAGTGATGGGTGTTAAGTAAATTTAACAGGCCGCCCGCAAATCACTTGTTTAAATAAACATTCCTCAAATGACTGGATACGTGCCTGAATTTCACAATGAATTGAGATGACCCCAGCAAACTGTTTCCCGGGTCAGTCCTTCCCCAAAATCGAAAGAAACAGTCTGTATCTTGTGCGTGGAAGGGGGTTTCGAACCCGAGTTTTCACCGAAAGCTTTTAAACGGGCCTTACTAAGTCGCCAGCTTGCGTGAACTGAGAAATTTTCCTTGGTGAGAAGCTAGACAAAGAAAGCTGTTTGACTAAATTATCTGTAAAAACTGTGCTCGTTGAATCTCTCCTATTCCCTTGAAAGCAAGCTTCGTTAAACCCGCGTTTATAGCTTCTCTGATGTTCATTTCCTTTGCACGTCTACACTTTCTCTCACGTCGAGAACATTTGTAGAACAAATGACGGATTTCGAAAGGACCAAGTTTCCTGGATAAGTGACGTCTCATTGCATTCCCTGATTGGATATGAACGCTGTGATACCCCGACACACCGTCAACCAGAAAACTGGTCGGTAAAAATTGGCGTGCTGCAGGCGAGAAAAACCTGTATTCCGCCAGATGACTAAGTGGAATGGTTGTGTGATTCTTTATCATGGGCATCCATGTTTCCAGGATCTCAATTTCACAATCTGTATTTGTGTTGTTTGGGTGAATCTTATGTGAATAGCCTCTTTGATCCTGCTTGTGTATCTGTATGAGTTTCAATCAGTATATACATCTCATTAACCAGGCATGAGGGCCATACTGGGAGAACATTGGCCTGAGGTCTTGACAGTACAGACTGCAAGGTCTGTACAGAAAAAAACCAAACGCCAGTATAATGGTCCCGAGCAAGCTTGGTTAATAAGAGGTTTATTACATGACTGATAAAGATTTTGATAGAAGAAAGTGGAAAGCAAGAAGAAATGGGTTTATACAGAAATGGGTTTATACTGATGACCCACTGGATGTTTCGTCGGAAAAGAATTCCCTTATGTTTTTAAAACTAGGTGAATGTACAAGAGGGTTTTTAATGTGTGTTAATTTTATTTTTTTAAGCCATTACAATGCAGGAATTTGTGCAGGATCATTTGGGACAATACTTTGTCCAATACCAAGAAAATATTGGAATGGCAATGATAACCTCAATTGTGTAATAATTATTAATGTATAGCTGGAATTTTTCCCCAAACCTGTGCACTCTCATCCGACAATAAAACTTTTTCCCACCGAAAGTAAATGTTGACCGCCAACCGTCATTTTCACATTGTATCTTCTAATGTCTTTGTTGTGCTATAAAACCACTTAACACTGGTCCTTTAAGAAACCAGTTAATTTTGTTTCCCTCAAATCTCATTGTTTCTGTTGGCTCAGCCTTCGAAAACATTGAGATTAATTTTGAGGTAAACAAAAGTAACTATTTCCCTTGGGACCAGTAATTAAGTGTCAAATATTTCTTTAAAGGCATCCATTTCTTGTAAATGGTCAGTAGTAAAGTTCGCCAATTTTTAGATAACGGTGTGTTTTTCACATAACCTTTAGGAGGCCTATAAAAACTGGATTTGTGCCACCATGTTATTGGAAGCTACAAAGAGCAAGAAGAGAACATGTGTAGATCTTTGTGAGACTGTGTTGCAGAGATGCCCATATCTACAGCCAGTTCCAAATGACACAGGAAATTTAGTGCAAGTAGGATATTCAGCTTTTAATTGTCTCGAACTAAAAGGTGTGTATCATTATTAAATGTATTTCCTAACTGGGATGAGGCTGGAAATTTTGAAGGGATTCATGGAATTATTCCGACATTTTGTATCGCAAAAATGTTAAGTGTTGGTACTCACAGTGCGCTCATGAAACATCAATGCTTGGAGAGGGAGAGGGGGTGTACTCAATTTTTTGGAATGTGAGGCCTTGTAAAAACCTTCTCATACACCTTATTGACAGAAAAGGAAACCCTTGTAATGTTCTGTACATGGAAGTATATTTCCATATATGACACAACCAGTGTTTGTTCAGCGTTTGTTCAGCGTTCCCCCACCCCACCCTCCCATCTTCTTCTCCTTCCACTGATTCAATCAGTGTTGACCGGGGCCTGGAATGGGGGCTCGTGGCTGGGTTGCGAAGAGTTGCCAGCCATAGGAGAGGTATTCTATCTAGGGGCTGGCTGGCCACAGTGGAAGCCTCAGGCACCCACCTTTCATTTAGCGAGGCAGCAGGTTAAACAATAATATAACTGTTATTTTTTTCTCCTAACAGAATCAAAACAAGGGTATAGGAATTTGGAAGATTGCTTACACGTTGATCCAATGGTGAGATGTGAACAGAACAATAATACATCAATTATTCAACCGACATTAACAACAACAAGAGTAATGTCAAGTAGTAATTCAACAACAAATTCTACAAGTAATGGTCGAAGATAGTATTGGCATAACACCTTCACTAGTGGTGGACAGGTGCATCTTTGTTGTGCAATTTTGGGATATTCATTGCTACTTGTAGGTTCTTTTTGTCGTTTAAATTTAAGTCTAGTTATTTATGATTTTGAATGTTGATACATTAATTAGGTAACCAAACTTTACCCTTGACTAGCTCTTATACAACTTGATAAATGAAATATCTAGGTTTTACATTGCTAATGTTCAAAAAGAAATTATTACTTTAAAGAACTACTGTAAAATGCCTGTTGTAAGCCCCACTTCTGATCACCCATCTGGTTATATGCCCATATTCTGGCTATAAGCAGGGCTTTAAAAATGATCTGAAACCTGCTGGAGCTCTGACGAGTCTTCTGTTGTTAATTGCCAGCTAAAATTGGTGCTACAGAATGGCTAGCATTGGGTCCCAATGGGAGTCGGACAAGGGAAAATCTTATTGTTTAAAAGCCCAGAAAGCTCATTCCAAATGATTTTTTATGTTGCTTATTAGCCCCTCCCCCCTTGATACAAGGTCCCCAATTTAGAAGTCCACCTAAAGACCCCTTAGGGCTGATATACACGGTACGACTTCCCCATGTGTGACAAGCTAGTGACAGGCCTACAACATGTCTTAGCACGTCTGTCGTAAGGATGTGGTAGGTTTATTTTCCATACATGAATCTTGTTGTAGTCATGGCGTAAGCGTGTCGCATGAGATAATCGTATGCAACATCTTACCGTCTAATTTGCCCCTTACAAAGTTGTATAAACTGTGGCTTATACAGTAAAAACCCGCGTGTAAGAACCTAGGGATTTTAAAAGAACCTTCTGGCAGAAATTTCCTTTTTTAATACCCCAAAATATAAGAACCTGTTTAGCCAAACAAATTCCAACAGGTTCTTATATGTGGGGTTTAACTATTTAATTTATATATCTTTTTACCAAAAACCAAAAAGGTGATCGAGATACATTTTATATACAGTACTGTATCATTGATCAATTTATGTTGTTGAACTTTTGGCAACATGGGTACATTAATAAATATTTATAATGAAGAACAGACATGATTTTATACTATTTTCTGATAATCAACAACAATGTCTACTCTGTAGAAATTAAGAACCTAATTAAGAACCTACTTAGCCTAAACTGTCGATAAGTACCCCATAATACAAGAACCTGTTTTGCCAAACTCTGAAAAAAGTAGGTTCTTACACGTGGGTTTTTACTGTAATGGTATTTTACAGTACTGCACATTGGTGATCATTGGTGACCAGTATTGGTTAATACTGTTACCAATAGTGGCTTTTTAACTCTTTTCTAACTCAGCTGTATTATATATCGGTAAGAGGCCATAAACATGTACAAGAAGCAAAGAAGTTTTTTCATCAAAATAATAAATTTTTACTTGGGAACTTTTGAGATGTCAGTTTTAAATTATTACCACAACTAAGAATTGAATATTGTTTTAGTTATTTTTTAATTTGAGAAACACAATGATTGATGCGGTTCAAAATTTCGAAAGACAGCATATTGTATAAATACAATAACTCTGCAAACATAACACGAATCAAGATGCACTATAAACGGAAAAGGGAGCTGCCCAGAAAAGACCAAGATTCATTCTACTAACTATGGTCTCATCACTGGCAATATAGACGATGGATAAAAACTAATAAAGAATGCAAAATTTGTAGCGTTTACATTTCCTAATATTATCAATCAAACAAAAGAATTGATAATTTTTGCCTGTTTTTGTTTCTACCATGCAACCAAAAACTATAAAAAAATTAAGTTCATTCAAATATTATTTATTTCCACTATCAGAACGCAATATTACGTTGTATCATATGTAATAACATGTTTTCAAATCACATGTTACTCTTTGAAAAAGTTTTAAGATCTATGTTTACAGATAGAAAGTGTAAAAAAATTTTGAACATGCAAGAGATTTCCCTTAAAGGGAGTGTGTCACGGGGATTTCGCAGATTTTTGGTCTAAACTGTTCTGACATAAGTGGTAGGCAACTTTACCCATGAAAAAAAAACACTATCTTTAAACATTTAACTGAAGATATAACCTTTATTTGGGGATAGAAATCAAACTTTGGCTATAAATATATATTTTTTGAAGGCGCGGAAACAATTTGAAAACGTTGGCTAACGTTTTCAAATTGCAATCCATTTCCATCTAAGCCATCCGCAGCCAAACGCCCTTTTAAACAGTTTTAGTGCTCTAAAAGAGCAATTATTAATAAAAATGGACCATTTTTTTTAAGTTTCCTAAGACACAAATATAAATTTTGGCTGTTCAAAAATCTGTCAATATCCGTGACATAGTCCCTGTAATGTCCATACAAACACACAAAAATGCAAATCAATTGGTATGGAATGAAAAAACTTGGTCCCCCTTATGGTGCATCTAATAAGTAGTAGATCTGGTAAAAAAGTTTATCTGTCTATTGGTGCATGAAGGTGCATCAGTATATATAGCAAGAACAGCTTTGTAGGTAGGGAGCTTAGGTTTTAGAACTTTAATTGTGCTTGCAACACAAAACAGCTGCTAGTCTGAGTAAACAGAGTCATCTCTCTCTTAATTCTTCCAGCACTGAGAGACATTAGTGATTTCAGACCCAAAAGATTCGATTCTGAAGATGCAGCTATTCAGAGGTCTGTAACGTTCCTTGGTGTGGCTGTTTCTTACACACCAAAATTTGAAACCAAGGAACGGCTAATAAGACAATGAATAGATCTCTGAAGAACGAGAGCATCAATAATGAGTGGGCAGGGAATTTAACTGCTAGAAAGTTCTTTTGATTCTATTTTATTTTTTTGTATGAAAGTAGCCAGGGGTTATCAGTTATGCTCATAGTAGGTGGGGGAAATCCCTGACCCTCGGTCCTTGGTGACAGCCCTGATCAATATGGAATAGTTCACGTCAAATCTCAGCTATTAGTGAAGAATAGCTACCAGAAAAACCTGTCAGCCGACTGTTGGCCAACTGTCGGCTGACACATTACCGCCAGTCTACCAACAGGTCACCGACAGTTGGCCGACAGATACCTTGGTTACTTTGGCAGCTGTTGTTTACTTACACCTCTCAGGCATCCTCCAGACCTTGCAAGCAAATTAGGTTCTGCTAACCAGCTGTTAAGTGGAACAGAGAGTACAGAGAAAGACTTCTGTTTATTCAGGCTAAAATGGTTTCACGGTTGCATTAACTGAAAGATGTAGGAAAATGCGTAGTATGCAGGGTGGCATATACAAACCTTATTCCAGAATAAGAATATTCTAAATTAACTCTGATCTATCCAGTCACCCGTATTTTTCTTCTATACCTCTTACACTAGTAGAATGAAAATAATATTCTGCAGTTATGATATTACAACTGTTGTGCAATCTGATTGGCCACACTGAGGTGCAATAAATGCATTGATCAGTAAAAGGCCCTATAAATATCCAGTGAAATAACGATTGGCTTCCTCGCCATTGATTATTGGCTGAGAGAAGACGGTCGCGCGCCCGTTAATTAATGTGGGTGGTTTATTTCCTTGCGATCTGAAATTGTAGAATGCATTCTGGAATAAGGTCCAATGCACCTATATATAGTCAATATACACCTATATACAGAAACAAACTGTTGACAGCAAAAAGGTTATTCTGCTTATTTTCTTGTAATTATTACTTCCGTTTACATGTATTTTACTCTACTGTATATACAATGTAGTATTTGAGGCAGTAATAAAAAAATGTTTTTCACTTGACAAATGTATCAAATAGTTTTAATTGGGTAAAGGGACTTTAAAACCAGTTTTTCTCTTTTATCAGATTCGAAAAGTACATCAATACTGGAAAAGAACCTAATAGCTTAACTTATAGTAAAGTAGTTTGGGATCGGGGATGGCGCAGTAGCGAGAGTGCTCGCCTCCCACCAATATGGCCCGGGTTCGATTTCAGCCAGGTGCCATATGTGGGTTAAGTTTGTTGTTGGTTCTTGTCCTTGGTTTCACGGGTAAATGGAACAGTAGGCATGACGCTCTGATTGGCTTATTGTGAATGTGGGTAACAAGACATTTAAAATGATAGCCCAGCGGGTTTGGACTCCCGGTCCAAGCCTGTTACTGGCTCATATTTTCTAGCGGATTTGGACTTAGAGCGCCTCCTCTCCCCTCCCCGGATAAACTCAATAAAGAATGGAAATAAATAATTATTATTTATTGACTGATTTTAAAAAGAATAGCAATAAGATACTCAATCAATTAAAAGCATCGTCATCAATCTTTAGTTTTCCCCATGTAAACCTCTAAAGTAATTTGATTCTTTTCGACTTGGAGTGAGCATTAGGCTGAATCCACGTGGTGGCATTTTGCCACAAAGGCCCCCAATGTACATTTTAAGTTTCAACCTGGCAGTTGTTGGTGTTTATGGAGTAAAAATAATGCTCGATCTACGCGGTGGTAACATTTCACCAATGGCTAAAAATCTTTATTTTTAGTTCCCCATGACGGAAATGATTTGATTTCCTTGAACCTAGAGTGAGCTTAGGGCTGAATCCACGTGGTGGTATTTTTCCAAAAAGGCCTCCAATGTACATTTTAAGTTTCAAACGGCCAGTTTTTTGTGCATCTGGAGAGAAAATAACGCTTTATCTACGTGGTGGGATATGAGAAGGGCCAAAAATCTTCATTTTGGAGCGCTCCACGTGGCTTTTTCTTATCCGACTCTTTTAGACCTGGGCCGGGTTGTTCGAAAGACGATTAACGCTAACCCAGGATTAAAGGATGATCAAGATTTTAATCTCTCTTGTTTTACAGGGTTTTCCATAGCTAATGTTTTGTTAAGTTCGAGATTGGTCCATGTCAAAACTGGGGACAGAAAATATTAACAGAAAACCTCAAAGAAATGTTATAAAATTAAAATCAAATTTCACGCTAATTCCGGATTAGCTTAATCGCGCTTTGAACAACCGGGCCCTGGAGTGAACAATAGTCTGAATCCACGTGGTGGCGTTTTCCCAAAAGCCCAAACAGTACATTTTAATTTTTCAACTGCCAGTTATCAGATAAGATTTGATCAATGTGGGTTCATTTCATCACAAATGCCAAACATCTTCATTTTAAGCTCGCCAGTAGTACTTTCTTTTAGGATAATTCTGGACCCGTTCATTCCCTAAAAAGACCAAAACTGTTTATCTGAAGTCTCTAACTGGAGGTTTTGCTAGAACTGGTGTGAAAAGAAGCTTTAATCTATTTGGTGGGAATTCAAGACAAGCGTTCAAAATTGTCATTTTCAGTAGCTCATTTACCCGTTCTTATACGATTCTTTTGGACGTGGAATGAAAGTTAGAATAAATCCACGTGATGGCCGTTTATGGATAAGACCAACACTGTACATTTCAAGTTTCAAACTGACCGGTTTTGCTGGTTCTGGAGGGTAGATAAGCTTTAATCTATACGTGGTGGTATTTTAACACAAGGGCCCAAAATCGTCATTTTCAGTTGCTCGTGTAGCACTTTCTTTAATATTCGATTCTTTTGCAGCTGGAGTGAACATTAGGATGAATCCACGTGATGGCGGGTTTCCGGAAAAGACCTACACTGTACATTTCAAGTTTCAAACTGGCCGGTTTTGCTGGTTCTGGAGTGAAAACAAGCTTTAATCTACTTAGCGGTATTTTAACAGAAGGGCCCAAAATCGTCATTTCAGTGGCTCGTGTAACACTTTCTTATTCGGTTCTTTTAGAGCTGGAGTGAAAATAAGGATGAATGCACATGGTGGCCTTTTCACACAAAGGCCCAAAACTATACATTTTAAGTTTGAAAATGCCAATTTAAGTGTATCTGGAGTGAAGATGAGGCTTAATCTACGTGGTGGCATAACATCACAAGGGCCAAAAATCTTCATTTTGAACACCGCGTGTAGCACTTTCTTCTTCGATTCTTTTGGACCTGTTGAAGCCTCAAATGTAATAAATGTCCCTAAATGTAATAAAGGTCCTAAGTGTAATAACTTTTGGTCCTAAATGTAATAAAGGTCCTAAGTGTAATAACTTTTTGTCCTAAATGTAATAAATCGAAATAAAGGTCCTAAGTGTAACAACTTTCGGCCCTAAAGAAAATAAAGGTCTTCAATGTAATTAAGGTTCGGCTAAACATGAAATCATGCACGGTGCTTCTCTATATAAAAGCAAGGAGTTAAAAATGTATCTTAGGGATCCAGATTAAGTTACCGCTTGCCTTAAAGAATGTGCCAAAATCTATTTTATTTTGCATGTCTTTTTGGACATGAGCCAACGGCAACAGACGCTTATAGGTAACAACAGAAGTAGTTTACTCAAAATTCTCAATAGTGCAAAATGAACTATTGTGATGGTTGTTTGGGCTTGTAGCCCGCTAAAACGCTAAGCCCCTTACGCCCTAAGGCTAAAGGTGTAAACTTTCAATAGTCAATTAATTAATTAATTTATTAATTAATTTATTAATATCAATAATTAGTAATTATTCCTGAGTAAGGGGTGGGGGAGGGGGGGAGGGGGGGGGTCCTGATCGTCTGTCCTTGGTAAAACGGGAAGTTTACCTACGTTACTTTTCATATAAAGCGCACAAAGGTATATACCCAGCCTCCTCCTCAGGCGCTTCGCACTCGATTCTCGCTGCAATAACACAAAGCAAGCGCGAAACGCGAGTGACTGGTGAAGAGCGCGAAGCCCGAGGGACCACGCGAAGGAGAAAGAAAGCGCCCATTTCTCCAAACAAGAGAGAGGCGTCTGGGTACGAGGCAGGTATATCTCTGTTTCAGAAAGCAATATGCTCTCCTTGTGGAACAAAACACTTTGTGCTAAATGCATGCGCAGATGAGTCTACTTTATATACTGAGACACTTACAAACGTTGCATGTTTAATCCTGCGGAAGGATTCCTGTAGACTCTGTGGCACCAACTTAAAACCGCACAAAAATTAAATTAAACTTGTTTGCAAAGAAGCTGAAGACTATCACGTTTACTGTTTTAACCTCAAACCAAAATCCAATCTATAGAAAGTTAACATAACAGGGACGTGTTTAGAAAAATTTGGTTTCTTAAGCCTGACGTCGTGTGCTTGTTAATGCTGTAGAATTCTTGTAGACCTGTGCCGCCAGTAAAACCGTAGTTTAATTAAATTAAACTTGGAAGTGTCAGAGCGGTTTAAAAGAACACAAGAGTCTAGTAGTACGTTTGCACGAAAAGTAAAAGTATCATATTTGTTGCTTCAATAGTCTTTTTAAAATTCGAGTTAACGAAAGTTATCATAAAGCACGACGGTTCAAACAATCGAAAAATTCCTTAAAAATCAGGTAAAAAATTGTACTCAAGAACTCAAGAATTGTACTCTAGTGTCAAGTGATCGATCGCGTGGATGAACGTTGTCACGTGATTTAGTTGCTTGCTTCATGACAAAATCGAAATAGCATCTTACAGTACTGGAAAGAAAATGAAGCAAGTAAACATAAAACAGGTTTTAAACTGAATATAATACATAGAAAAGCACCGAGCAGATTTCATGTTAAGCTGGAACCTTTAATACACTACAGACCTTTATTACATTTAGGACCAAAAGTTATTACACTTAGGACCTTTATTACATTTAGGGACATTTATTACATTTGAGGCCTCAACACCGGTTTTGATGGATGTGGAATAAAAATTAGCTATTATCTACGTGGTGGTATTTCAACACAAGGGCCCCAAATCCTCATTTTCAGTGCTAATTTAGCCTTTCTTATACTATTCTTTTGGACCTGGACTGAAAATTAGAAAGAAACTACGTGATGGCGGTTTTCCAAAAAGAGCCAAACTGTACATTTCAAATCTCAAACTGGCCAGTTTTGCTGGTTCTGGAGTGAAAATAAGCTTTAATCTTCGGGGTTTTATTTTAAAACCAGGGCCCAAAATCTTCAATTTCAGTGTCTTGTGCAACACTTTCTTATTCTATTCCAACGTTCAGCTTCTAGCGGGTATGCCTGATGACGCAGCTAAGTTATAGTGGAACCCCGATATAACGATCCTCGATATAACGATATTCCCGATATAACGATGAGTATTCTATGTCCCAGCAAAAGTTACAGTAAAATGTATGGGACGGAACCCCGATATAACGATCTTCGATATAACGATATTCCCGATATAACGATGAGAATTTAGCGGACCGAACGCAAAATCCTCCCGATATAACGATATTATCAGTACACAGTTACATTATATTTGTAAAACATCGAATTTAATGCAATACATTACGGTAATCAAGTCATCTCTAACGTTTCTTAAATCAGCTTTGTACGATGATATACGAAAATGATACTGTGTTCTAAGCCTTCTGATCAGAATTATTCTCTTTATCCTCCTCTAATATACAGTAAAAAGTACTTGTTTCGTTTACCCCGATATAACGATATTTTCGGTTATTTTATGGCCATATCGTTATATCGGGAGTTTCGATATAACGATTCTTCGATATAACGATATAATTTTACTGCTCCCTTGGCATATCGTTATATCGGGGTTCCACTGTAACACTATGAAAGATGTCACCGAAGTAAAGGATGCTACTAAAAGTGGTAACGGGGAACCAGGAACGACCGGGAACCGGGAACGAGTGTACAGCGGTAATCCGTATAAGAGTTCAAAATGGCGGACGAGAAACACAGAAACGGAGTAAAATGTAGCTTACCGATGAAGGTAAATGCTTAGTGTAACCAGTCCAGATTATCCCAATAAATTAGGTCAGGGCCATCTGGCCTTTCAGCCAATCGGAAGGTCCGAAGCCGCCTTTTGGTTCACCGATCGTGGCGGACGAACGCAGACATTTGCGAACTCAGTGTGGACGTGCCGAGGTGTATAAGAAGAATTCGAATGTTTATTTCTTTCTAGAAGGAATCTTTCAACAAGGCCAGTGTTCGAATCCACATTTACACACAACGCAACGCAAAGGACGGCTGTGGGAGCAAGGAGCTTGCACGCTGATCAATAGCTTCGAAATACCTCATTTCGAAAATCAAATTATGTTTTATTGAAATGCAGTCGAATAGTAGGGTAAGTCATAATATGCTGTATTTTCCACTACAGTTGCGGGATTGGTTTCATTTGACAGGATAGAACCTATGTGTTGCGTAACATTAGCAGATATATATTGGCTTGGTTTGTTATCCGATCGATCATACGTTCGTAAATTGTTGCGTGCTAGTCATATTTATGTATTGTCCCACTCTCGTTAACAAAGTTCCCAAGTACATCTATCTCTTGACTTAAAAACAATTCTTTTTCTGGCATTTGTAGGTTGTTAGATAGTAATATGAATGGTGACTTTTATTTTGCTTTTGAACCAAACAATTTTTGTAGGCAACACTGAATATTTGTAGCATTTCCAAAATGCTATTCAGTATAATACAGTGTGCATCGTATCATTGTCCCTGAAAATCACTTTTTCTTCGCACACATGGTATTGCATAAAAGGAAAAATTTAAATTTAACATATGCTATTAATGCTGTACTGTAAATTATAATTGTAGTTCTCCAGGGGTGTATAATTACACTGATTTACCTTTTTGCAACATCCACCGAGTGTTAGGATGGACATTGAAATAAAAGACAACCTTGTAATGTTGTGAATATTAATTTTCTGTATATGTCATTCCCCAACTGTATGCATTCATTCTGAATTCATATCATTGCGAAAAAAATAAAACTGGTTGCATGCCATAAATAACAAACTGCTTACAAATGATGTGTTGTGCTGTCCTACTGATAATTTGTACAAATCACATAGTGTTTGGAATTCATTTACAGATTCACCAAAACAAACTATGACACAGAAATATACCGTAATGCAACACACTGAGCTTTGCAGGAGGCTGTCAAGAGGTGTGGGCTGGAAAGAACATCCCCCAGTCACTTGTATAAAACACAAAATGATCAGCAGATAGAATGAGAAGAAAAGAATTTTAAATTTATTTTCATTTTACAGTAGGTAAACACTAGTCTTAATTTGTTGTCTGTCCTTTAGTCAACTGCCAGATCTACAAAAATGAAATACAGCTATCATCAGTGTGCTGAAATATAACAGCATACAATAAACTGTTGAACAGCAATCACCAAATAGTTATTTTCATTTCATAAATGGAACAAATCTTCATGCAAAGTCCAAGATACTATGCCATGTTTGAAAACCAATGATGAAGCACGCAAAAGACACAATCTGTTGTGAGACGTACATGTGTATCATGATTGCAATAGGGGTTACAGAATCACAGCTGTTGGTTAAGTCTGAGTGTGAGCCCAGTGGCCCATCAAGCCTGAGCTTACCTTGGTTTCCATAATCAATTATAGCATTAGCGACTGGTGGTTTGGGGAGGGGTGTTAGAAATTTTCAGAAATTAATGCATGGACTCATTTGGAGTTTTGTCTTTTCTATTACTGGCCACAAGGTAAAAATTAAATTGACATTGTAAAAGTATTTAAACAAGCAAATAGGTGATTTCCAAGTGAGGAATTGTGCTTGAACTTTGTGTTAACTAAGCATTCTTTAAGATTCAATGTGGTTCACAATTGCACTTGCCATAGTATAAATTGCCAAACTGTCTCAATAATTTCTTATACACAGTTGCATGTCCTGCTGACATGAGGTTTACAACCTTGTGACAGAAGTTCTCTATTAATTTTCCTTTATCATGAAATAAATACTCAAACAAATTTCCTGCAATTTTCATAATTATTGTTGCTTAATAACAGCTGCTGATATCAGCATGCATTTTAGATGCACGGCGGATGGAAGTTCGGTTAATCCACCAGAATGGAAAATTCCACATTCGATTATTTTCGTAATGTTAGTCTTCAGCCTTCGGCATTTCGTCGGCGCAATTTATACTCAGCGCGCCACGAGCCCAGGAAAAGAAAAGAACCGACTGCCTATAAAGAAATTTTGGTTGTTCGTGGAACAGTTGATTTGGTACGCGTAGTATTGCTGCGTCATGATCATCGAACTTTTAAAAAAGTCTACCAAAAATCCAGGTTGTCTACCTTGCCCAGATTGCACACGATAAAACTTACAACTCCAGGAAAATATTAATGATTCTTCACCTACCTTGCAACTCGTCCCAAAATTCCACCTAAACAGCACCTTCGTGAGTCCTTTATAGCGAACAAAAGCACACGAAAAGTCGATTTGCTCCGACAATCGAATTCGAACACTAGTTCCCAGTCCCTTTTCTGTGTTTTCGTCCGCCATTTTGAATTCTTTTACGGATTACCGCTGTACACTCGTTCCCAGACTCCGGTTCCCGGTTCCCGGTTCCCCGCTCCCCGTTACCACTTTTAGTAGCATCCCCGAAGTAAATGATCCATTATTTATTGAAGTTTAGAATATAGCCGCTGTATATGCGCGATGGAATTCTAGCGGGCATTATTTTTTATAGAACATAGCTGAAAACTATAGAAGTCCGGTACCCCGGATGTGCGAATTGTTTGTCAAATTTCGCTGAACGACTTCGTCGACTTCGCCTCTATTCTCTTGTTTTGTTGTTTAAATGATGCTTTAAAAAGGAGCAAGTTTTTATCAGAAACGTTTTACATGCTTAAATGGAAGTAAGGCAGTGCCAAAGGAAGCGACAGATGAAGAAAGAATCGTTGAAATTTGTTGTTTTTCTTTGGAGTTGTGTACGCCACTATTTTGCCGTGAACTGCCCGAAATTGTTTGGAAATTAGTTAGCAAAACAAGCTGGACTCTAAAAACGCTTTAAGGTAAGAAACCTAGCCACAATCTGAAGACAGAACACTCCACTTTTGTTCTTTTTAAATCGAAATTAGAGGCGAATTTGAAAAACTTGCAGCGAAACGAACGCATGAAAATTTTTCATTTGAATGAAATTGAAGTAGGCTTTACCAAACTTGAATGCGTAAATATTTCAACTAAATTTGTTTCATCAAATGGACGCCATTAGTCCGTGAACAAGGAGCGGTCTTTATTGACCAAATATGGTAATACAACTACAACTGGAATGCGTGACTAACTACACGACACGATGTCACGCTAGACTACTTATTGTAACATCTCCCCTCTTGAAAACTGAACGAAGGCTAACATAACAAAAATGAAAATGAAAACTAACTTTGTCAAAATAAAAATAAAAACTTATACAAAACCATGTTAGCTCTACAGTCTTAGAAATCAATGTCTCTTTGTGTGCAGAGTTCTTAACGTGATAGAACTAGCTATAGTTTCAGTTCCTTTGTTTTTCTGAACGAGACTAAGTGACATAGTCTTTGAATCTTGAGGGAACCTTGACTACTCGGGTTCTAGTCTTCAGGACAGCAGGAGGTGTCTTTGCAACGGTCTGTTTGCCTTCGGGAACTACTGGCTGCGTACTACTGCTCAAGGGCTGACTTTCCTCCACTGGAACTGGTTCTGAAACTGGTTTGTGAGAAACTGAGTCAGAGGTAGGAACGGCTGGTTTCTCAGCTGGCTTAAGGAACTCGCGATTTCGACGAACGACTTGGCCGTTTCCTTCAGGTTTGACCAGATAGGATCTGTCTGACAATTTCTCCAGGCAGGTGCCTCGTTTCCAAGTTTCGTTCTTCTGTAAGGGTGCAACTCGCACTTCTTGTCCTACTTCTAGCTCTGGTAAAGTACGGGTGGAACGGTCATGATACCACTTCGCTTTTTGCCGTTTTAACTTTAACTTCTCGGTGACACTCTCAGGAACTTTCGGATAAAGGAGGCTTGTGGCTGTGGGCAGTCTGGTTCTGGTACGACGACACATTAATCTCTGCGCTGGGCTTGCCCCAAGTGACTCGGTTGGTGTGTTTCTTTGATCTAACATTGCAAGCCAAGGATCTTTGTTGTCCTTAAGTGCTTTCTTCAGTAAGGACTTAGCCACTTTCACTGCTGACTCCACTTTACCATTGGACCTGTGGTGGTGCGGAGAGGATGACACGTGTACAAATTCCCAATCACGTGAGAATTGTTGAAATTCATAGCTAGTAAACTGAAGACAATTGTCAGTTACGAGTGTGTCTGGTATGCCATATCTGCTGAATTGCTCTTTGAGAAACTCGATCACTGAACTGGAAGTGTTCTCTTGCAGCTGCTTGACCTCAATGAAGTCTGAATAGAAGTCAACAAGGACAATGTACTCTTTGCCATGAAGTTTGAACTGATCGGCAGCAACTCTGCTCCAAGGGTGATCTGGAATCTGATGACTTTGCATAGGTTGCTTCTGGTTCTTGGCCTGAAATTCGTTACAGATGGAACATTGCTTGATCAGGTCCCGTACCTCTGCGTTCATGTTAGGACAAAAGACTGTGTCTCGAGCTTTGCGGAGACAAGCTTCAACTCCCAAATGGCTGGAATGTATTCTTGATTTGACTTCGGGTCTCATGACACGGGGTATGACCACTCTTGAACCTTTAAACAGGATCCCATTGTGTACTGTTAACTCTTCCCGATATGACCAGTATTCTCTGATGTTGACAGGTACTTGCTCTTTTTGCATTGGCCAACCAGTCAGGACTGTGGTCTTTAAGGTTTGCAATGCTTCGTCCTGTCCAGTACACCGCTGTAACTGCTCCAATCTCTCTGGAGTTACCTTCAGGGCTTGCATAGGGTTTAGGCTCTCTAACTCCAAGGAAAACACTTGGAAGGACTCTTCTGCCATGGTAACTTCATGCTGTGCTGCTCTTGACAAGTGGTCAGCCAAGAACATCTGAGAACCAGGTTTGTAACTGACTGACAAATTGTACCGCTGAAGTCTGAGTAACATTCTCTGAAGACGGCAAGGTGCTGATAACAGCGACTTCTTGAATATGGACTCAAGAGGCTTGTGATCTGTCTCCACTGAAATGTTCTCTCTACGTGCCAGATATTGGTTAAATCTTTCACAGGCAAAGACGATTGCCAGGCATTCTTTCTCTATGGTCGCATATCTCTGCTCTGTCTGAGAGAGGGTTCTTGACGCGAAGGCCACAGGTTGTCCGTTTTGAGTCAGTACGGCTCCCAACCCCTTGTTGCTGGCATCTGTCTGAATGGTGACTTCTTCTTCTACGTCATAGAACTAGAGCACTGGATGCTGGATAACCACTCGCTGGATAGCGACAAAAGCTTCAACGTGTTGTCTTGCCCATGTGAACTGAGCTTGGTTGGCAGTGAGTTCTCTTAATGGTGCAGACACATCTGAAAGCTTGGGTAAGAACTTGGAGAGGTAATTCACAAAGCCAAGCAAGGTGAGTACTTCAGACTTGGATGTCGGTTTGGGCATGTTCTTAATAGCGGTGACCTTGTCTGGATCTGGCTTCAGCCCGTCCTTCGAGATCACATGGCCCATGAATTTCACTTCAGCTTGTCGAAGCTTGACTTTAGACTTGTTGAGCTTTAGGTTCACTTGTCTTGCTCTTTCAAGTAGGCGGATGACATTCTGATCATGATCGCGTTGCGCCTCTGAGTCGTTTTCCCCATAGCCAACTACCAGGATATCATCTCTGATGACTTTCACACCAGGCAGGTCAGCAAGGCACTCTTGCAGTTTACTTTCAAAAACTTCTGGTGCAAGACTTATTCCAAAAGGCATTCGTAAGTATCGGTATCTCCCCAGGGGTGTCCAGAAAGTAGTCAATTTACTACTGTCCTCATCGAGACTGACTTGATAAAATCCATCCTTTGCATCGAATGAACTGAAGATTCTGGCTTTGCTAAGTTCAGGTAAAAGTTCTTCAAGAGTTGGCATTTGGAACTTTGGACGCTGAATAGCACGGTTTAAGTCCTTTGGGTCTAAGCAAATCCGAATCTTCTGTGGCTTGGCTACTACCACCATGCTACTTATCCATTGTGAGGGCTCCACTGCTTTTGTAATGATTCCTTTCTCTTTGTATTCCAGAATCTTCTTCTCTACATCTTTCCGTAAGGCTACTGGTACACGACGAGGTGAATGTTGGACTGGTGTAACACTCTGATCAACCACTATCTTGGCATCGCCAATGTGTCCTAGCCCATTAAAAACATCATGAAATTTGCTCATCAGTTCTTCCTTTGACAGAGGCTCTGGAACAACACTGTCATTTAGCTGGTGAACACTATCCGTAACACTGGCATTTAACTGGATGAGCTGTAACTTCTCACAAGTTTCTGCTGACAGCAAGGGTTTGCACTTATCTTCAATAACTTGAAACTTCAGAACATGTTTCGTACCATTGTGCTTGATGTGCAGGTCGCATTCTCCGGCTGGCTTCATTGTTGAACCACCAAACAGCTTCAACTTGACTGTGGAGTTTTTCATAGGTGGGTCTCCTAACTGTGTAATGGCTGAAAGATTATCTAAGCATAGTACATTGCAGGTAGCACCGGTGTCGAGTTGACATGCCAAAGTTGTTGAGAACTCTTCCTCAGCAGAATTGAAGAATGTGATATCTGCAAACCACTGTCTTGACTTTGTTTGAACCAAGGATACTGTTTCAACTCTCAGGCAGCTCTCATCTGAACTTGACTCATTGCTGTCTTCCACCTGGTGTACTTTTCATTTCTTTTGACATTTGCTGCATGTTTGTCCGAACGCGGGACACTCCGTTCTTCTTGCATGACGTTGTTTACGACCACAATATCTGCATTTGGTTTCAGAGCTTTCACGTTTCGTCTTCTCGTCTTCATTCTTCTTCGCTTTGGACGATTTTTCTTCTTCCTTCTTACGATGAGGTTTTTTTGGCTTTTTCTGTCTGTCATTAAACTTCTTAACTTCTTCTGTCTGCTTGTCTTCGGCGCCTTGAATGTTCTTCATTTGCCGCGAGGCGACTTCACATTTGACTGCACATTTGAATCGCTTTTTGTAAATCCAGCTTCTTTTCTCTCAGCAACCTGACTTTATCTCCTTTGTCCTTTAAGCCGATGACTAATCTGTCTCGTATAACCTCATCCGTCAGTTCGCCGTATTCGCAAGAAGCGGCCAACTTTCTCAATCTTGTGACATAACTTTGTACGGATTCTTCGTTTTGCTGCACGCACGTATTAAAGACGTACCTTTCGTACACCACATTTCTGCTGGGCTTGAAGTAATTCTCCAGCGCTTCCAGACATTTGTCGACTTTCTTTTTGTCTTCCTCTGTAAGGTTTAGGTTGAGAAATATTTGAAGACATTCCCTGCCCATTGCCGATCTCAAGGTCGCAAGGCGGACCGATTCTTCTCGCTTGTCGAGGCCAGTTGCTATCTCGTAATCACTCCACTGCTGTTTGAAGAAATCCCAGTTTCCGACGACATCTCCATGAGATTTCATTGCATGTGGCAGCGGGAAATTGTGCGGATAAACTTGAGGAACAGCTACTTGAGGAACAGCTTGTGATGGCGCTGGAACTTGCGAACTCGACTCCACGTGGTCGCTGTCAGGCATCTTCGTAAACTTTCGACGTACGTATCACTGTGAAAATTAAATACGGTCGACAGAAGAGGACAGCATCTGCTTTCCGTTGACAGCGTTTTTGCCCGTTAGAGCGAACGTGTTCGACGTAAAATACGCTTTTGTTCTGACACCATGTTTCAACAAATGGACTCCATTTGTCCGTGAACAAGGAGCGGTCTTTATTGACCAAATATGGTAATACAACTACAACTGGAATGCGTGACTAACTACACGACACGATGTCACGCTAGACTACTTTTGTAACAAAATTTGTCGGCTTTGTGAGAATCTTTTGGTAGTCGGAGAAAGGACTTTTATAAATACGAAATATGAATGAAATGGTATCTTGGTTTATTTATAAAGAAGCCGCCAAAGAAAAGAATAAACTAAACTTTCACTATACCGATGTTGCGTGCGTTTGTAAATGCCGTGAGCGGCCGCGAGTCTTGTAAGTTTTGTACTCTTTTTAATGCTATATTCTAAACCCACTAGAAGATGGTTTTCCTATGTCCTATAAGAAAATAATGCACTTTTGAGGTCTAGAAAAGCAGCTGAATGCCCTCGCCTGACGGCTCGGGCATCCACTAGCAGCTTTTCTAGACTTCAAGCGTGCATTATTTTCTTATAGAACATGGAAAACCATCGTCAGGACGCACGAAGAGGGATATCTGTGGCGAGACAAGAGTCTGCGAGTAAATACCCCCAACCTCTTTTCATCCAAATCGCCTTTTTGTGTTCGCATTCCCGATATAAAAACGCTCGTCGTAGTCCCGGTAGTCCATGTGTCAGGTTTAGTTTTTAATGAACCAAAGGAAACTTCATCCATAACAGATTTTTAATTAAGGGTATTTTAAGGTCAGATATTTAACAATTATTCGCCGAAGGCAAAGTGATTATTGCAATAATTACTGAGCCTGAGGCAAATAATTGTTTTAGTATAATTTTTAGAGGTGATCATCAAGAACTTAAAAAAATAACGATAGCAAACAAGAAAACAGCAAACACAAGTGTTCGCTTGCATACGGTGTAAACCAGTTTAAATCATCGATTGCAATCAGAATTTATTTAGTTAAAGCAATAAAACGGAACAAAACAAACACAATGAGAAAGATAGATGTCCGTTACCTTTGTATGATTGTGGATGACATCTAAGCGAATGTGCGAATCCTCTAAAAATGAGTATAAGACTTAATGTTTGCTCAATCGATCTGACTGAGTTTCTCATCGATCGCCAAAACCGCCGTGTTTACGATCATTTCTAATGCCTTGAGAACCATCTCTTGAAAATATTTTCGGTTTAAAAGTCTTGGTAGTTAATTTAAAAAATTCCCAATGTTTAAAATATCCAGGACTTGGACTGGTTTCTTTCAAATCAACGAAATTTTCATTCCGCGAAAGCGGCTATGTTTACTTCCCTGGATGTCAAAGGTGGCGTGGCTAAGTAACCAAGCCTTCAAAGCTATAATCACCTCGCGCGGGGTGATTATTTAACAATTATAACATAGATAGGAGTCTACGCGCGCTCTGATTGGCTAAAAACCTATGTTTTATCAGAGTATAAAACATAGAAAAATCATGTTTTATTGTTTTTCGTCAGCTTTCCTCGAGTGCTTCGCGCGTCGTTGACTGTTCGTTGGCTATAACCACTCGTATCCAACAAGGGCGAATGGAATAATTGTTTTATTAAATTCCTTTTTAAGTATAAATCCACTGGACATTTCATTTTGATGTAAACGAAGTGAGGCGGGAAAATTGTGGCGCGGTGTCCACTGCTTGAGATCCTGCTTGAGTTGAATGAAACTCGCAAGGAAAGCGAGCGAGAGAGTTTTCTTTCGAAGATTTTCTTATTTTCTTCGACAATCTCCTCTTAAATCGTCTATTCATGCTGGAACTTGATTGTGACAACAATTAAGGTTTACGGGAATATCCGAAGCAGTAGCTTTTCTGGAAATTATACGCCTTGTTCAAGTCGAACGAAGCAAGGGACGGATGTCATCGAGACTACTATATTATGCTGAGACGAAATTGCACTCGGTGCAGTCGGTGAAGTTTATCGAAGTTCAAAAAGACAAGATCAAGATTAAAAGGTAACAAACTTACCTGAAATGCTTAGCCTTATTTTACGTCGAATACTGAATGAAATTGTGTCAGTTTTCTGGTCTTCCCGTAAACAATTTTCTGCTTTTCATCTTTGTTTACTCGCTCTTGTTGTACATATTTTTAATTAAACTTTTCACTCGTGGTGTCTAAAATCTATATCATAAAGCAAAGAAAGAAGCCTAAGCCATGTTTTATACTGTCATAAAACACTCCGGGCATTTGAGAACACTCGAGAAATGTAGAAAACATTCGCCTGCGGCTCATGTTTTCTACATTTCCCTCGTGTTCTCAAATGCCCGTCGTGTTTTATGACAGTATAAAACATGGCTTAGGCTTCTTTATTTGTTAAATAAAGAAGCCTAAGCCATGTTTTATACTGTCATAAAACACTCCGGGCATTTGAGAACACTCGAGAAATGTAGAAAACATTCGCCTGCGGCTCATGTTTTCTACATTTCCCTCGTGTTCTCAAATGCCCGGAGTGTTTTATGACAGTATAAAACATGGCTTAGGCTTCTTTCTTTGCTTTATGATATAGATTTTAGACACCACGAGTGAAAAGTTTAATTAAAAATATGTACAACAAGAGCGAGTAAACAAAGATGAAAAGCAGAAAATTGTTTACGGGAAGACCAGAAAACTGACACAATTTCATTCAGTATTCGACGTAAAATAAGGCTAAGCATTTCAGGTAAGTTTTTTACCTTTCAATCTTGATCTCGTCTTTTTGAACTTCAATATTAAAACTTTACCGACTCTGAGTGCAATTTCGTTTCAGCATAATATAGTAGTCTCGATGACAGCCGTCCTTTGCTTCGTTCGACTTGAACAAGGCGTATAATTTCCAGAAAAGCTATTGCTTTGGATCTTCCCGTAAACATTAATTATTGTCACAATTTTCCAGGATGAATAGACGATTTAAGAGGAGATTGTCGATGAAAATATTCAAAATAAAACTGTCTCGCTCGCTTTCCTTGCGAGTTTCATTCAACTCAAGAAGTGAACACCGCGCCACGATTTTTCCCGCCTTACTTCGTTTTCATCAAAATGAAATGTCCAGTGGATTTATACTTACAAAGGAATTTAATAAAAACAATTATTGCATTCGCCCTTGTTGGATACGAGTGGTTTATAGCCAAAGAACAGTCAACGACGCGAGAAGCCTTCGAGAAAAGCTGACGAAAAACGATGAAATATGATTTTTCTATGTTTTATACTCTGATAAAACATAGATTTTTAGCCAATCAGAGCGCGCGTAGACTCCTATCTATATTATAAAGCCTCATAAGCCGAGCTTCTAGACCAATCAGAATGCTTCAATTCTTATAATCACCTCTGAAATTGTACTTATGCTGCTTAAACTTTCAAAGATTGAGTTGGTAGATTTTTCCACGAAATTGCATCAAACGCCTAGTCAACACTGTAAGCAAACCGTGTGGCTTACAAAGTTGACGCCGACTCAAACAATGATCTTGGAGAATTCTCCGGTTATGTGAAGTAGTTTGTACACACGTATGAGGCAAAAATGGCAACTTTCGTCTAGGGTGTTCTCGAGTTTCAGGGAGATTGGACCAGTTTTAACGCAGAGGAAACAGACACCAATTTGCAAATCACAAATAAGCTGCTCTGCCCTGGGAATGACATTGAAACAGAAAGCTCTTGTGCCAATTTTTTTCTCTGAATCCTGGGTATGAGGTTGTGCTTAATCAACGACATCAATGAGGCAATCAATGAATAAAATATTTATTACAAAATTATTTAATCGTTTACGTTCGCTTTACAAATCAATCATACGTAGTATATTTCATAATTTGATCACACCAATCAATTCAATAGTATTCAGCTCATATTTTTCATTTAAAAATAAGCGAAACCTATAACTAGTATCTGCCTATCGCATTGCTTAATTTCTTTATAAAATATTTAATATTGTTTTAATTGCATATTTTGGCACATATCAACAGTAAAAATATAAAATAGTTGTATTTCGCAAAGCAAATTACTTGTTCTCCGATCGATATCATTCTTCCAATTGCATGCACTGGTATAAACGTTTAGAGGAATCGTTTTATTAGAATTTTTTGTTTTCGACTTATTTCCCTCCAAGGCAGTCAATAAGGAGGAGTAAAGTACCATCGCAGTTGTTTGTATTTGACAGCAAAGGTGGTTAGATGTTTTACGATTGCTTGTGCCAAAAGAAAAGCATTCCTTAAAACAGAAATTACCATAGATTATTCTGTACTCCTAATTTCCCTTATATTTTACCAAAAGCAATGTTTATAACCAACCACCCATTTAATAATGTCAATTATTTAAAAATGGAAGAGACCATTATTTAAGAAAACGGATGCCTGATACTGTCCAAATCTATTCTTATTCTAATCGTATCTTTCACTATTTATAAATTCCTCGCATATTTAAGGCCGTGAAAACGAACAACCAAAAGTACTGTAACTGAATCTCAAAATAAATCAGGAAGGAGTTGTCAAGGGGAACAAACATCAGTTCATTTCAATAATGGTTTCTTTAAAAACGACAAAAAATCATGAATACAATTTTTAACTAGAAAACTAACACTAAAAGTTGTTCTATTTTCAAAGTACCGAATTTTAAAGTATATTTATAATTATAAAACTATGAAAATAACTATAGTTTCAACGAAGTTAACTATGTAAAAATACAATTTATCTATAAATTGTTAGGTACTCGTAAACCAACGTCTTTGTCTACAAACGTGTTATGCCACTCATATAAAAATTCGTGTTCGCGGTGTTATGATTGTTTTTGTACCTTGGATTCCGGGCTATTATTCAACAAACCAAAACCATCACAGCATGCTGTGATGGTTTCTCCAGTAACCGTGAATTCAGGTTGTTTGTAAAAACGATTCTCAAAGGAAACCTGCTTAACCTACGACAAAATTGGTTTGGTTTTGCTCCGTTCTGGCAAAACAACAACAACACTAAGCTATTGCAAACAAAAGCAAGCATAAATAAGCAAAAGTAATGGGAGAAGCACCGTACACCTTGACAGGCAGAGGTTCCATATAGTCTATATCAAAAAGGAAAAAGATTAAGACCTTTTTCATGTAGATTAACAAAAAGTAATATAAATTCCAGGGTAGCAAGTGCGGTTTGGATTTCTTCGTCAGAATACTCGAAGATAATATACCGAACGTTGTCACACGCGCTTGTTGAAGAAAGAAAATATTAGTCATATTTCTCAGTAAGTAAAGTAAACTAAGTGATTACAAAAGATCTGTTGGGTGTTCAGGACCGTTTTCAGCTCCTTTGTTGCCGCTGACTGAAACATGGCAACTGCCAGAGCATCGAGTGTAACAACCATTGAACTCAGTTAGAAGTACAGTTTAGATGTCATAGTTTACTACACTCCTACGAAAACGTTTCCTGAGTTGTCTGGCGAGCTAGGTTACAGCAGGCAATTAAAGCACTAACTACATTATGCCGTCCAAGCTACAATTCACTCTCCTTACCACCCAACAGAACACAAAAATTAGTCTAAACAACTCAGACAGTCGTCTTCGCAGTCCATGTTTAGATTATCATGCAACAATTCTTCACGTTTCCCAACGACATGCATGATGGCTAAGAAGGTGACTACTAGAGACGCTTAAAATAGAAATTTTTATCTTAAACCATGAGGATTCCATGTTCACTCTTATACTTAAAATCTACGACTGACGCTGTGATGTCTTCTGTGCCGCTGTTTGTAAGTGAAGTGGAGCCTTTTCCAGGTTATTGAGCATTGGTAACATTTTGGGGAAGAAGGCGGCATGACGGCGTCTCTTCTTTTTACTCGCCTCCCGGTAGCACACGGAACAGCGGCTAACACGGCTCAGAATATTGCCAGGTTTAAGAGTCTCTGGAGTTTGGGCGACAAACATCTTATCGACGGTGGCAAGCCAGAAGCTATATTTATTGGCAAAATAGTGACAAGTACCGCGGCCATGGCACTCAAAGAAAGGGTTGTGGCGGTATGTCCTGAGGCACGAACCAGGAGAGGAAAGAGATTGACCACTGCCACTACCACCGGCTCCAGTGTGCTGATAAGGGGAAAACACGAAAACAGCAGTGAATTATAAAGGAACAAATGCATTGTCAATCAGGAAAAACAACATGGAGATTATGGTGACATCACAGTTACAGGGGGCAATGAGCAACAGTAATAAGCTGCAATTAACAGGAAAGCTCTTCAACAAATGTTGGATGGGTCAGGGAATTTAAGTGTCTAAAGAAACTTCTGTGCTGATTACTTTTTACTTGAACTATTGCCCAAGTGAACAAGAAATTATCGCTCCCATGGCCTTTCGGTTGGCTACTGCACAAAGCTAAAATATACCGAAAATTTTGTTCCGGAAAAGACTTCTGAATGCGGATTCTTTAACTTGAACATTAACCTCTATCAAAATATTTTCATGTTCTGTATTTTCTTTATTTTCGGCAATAAATCAGATGGAGGCAATATTGTCCCTATTCTATTTTTAGATTATAATCTTATCATTTTTCCCCTGGGGTATTGTGACGTCACTAAATCCCTGCACTCCAACACCCTTACGTCCCCATGACAACATTTTTATTATTTTTAAATTACACCCCAACGGTCTCACGCCTTGATGATGTCATCATTTTTGCTTACGTCACTTCCGCCCCTGTGACGTCACCTGCTTAGTTAATTCCACAAAAATTAATTTATTCCACAAGAAACAGGAGCAACCGGTCCATTCTATACTACTCTAACTGCTTGAATTTCTTTCATAGCCTGTTTCTAAGCGGCTGTCTTCCTAGGTGACACTAAAGAAAAACGCTTACCATCAGGAAGCTGTATCCGTTCCAAATGGGTTTCCAACCAGCTGGACAATCTGGGATGCTTGTAGACTGACTATGTGTGGCGACAACAGGCCCAGGCGCCTCACAGACGGCACACCTACTGATGAAGGGCTCAACGGCAGGGGCACTGATAGGCATCATAGGAATCTGTATGTCGGTTGTGAGCCAGTAACTGTAGTCATTTCTGGAAGCGTAGTAGCACTGTTCGTTGATGTTACAGAACAGGTATGGCATGGTGGTGAAGCGTCTCATGCACGAGCCTGATAAGCCTAAATCTTGGCCATGCGACGTGTCGTGTCCCTGGACATACAGCAAACTGTACCCAGTCCACAGCCGTGTCAAGTTCAATGGACACTCGGGGATTGACGTTGACTGGCTGTGAACTACCATATGGTAACCCTCACCAGTTGCAGCCTTTCCTACAAGGCCAGTGCTTCCTGGAGGACCCGGTTCTCCCTGTTGTCCAGGGAAGCCTTGATCGCCTTTCTTGCCAGGGATGCCATTTTCTCCAGGGGCCCCTTTTTGTTCAGACGGTAAGCCAGGCAGACCAGGTTCACCCTTTTGACCCCGAACAACGCCAGGTGGTCCTGAAACAACAAACACATATCACAAGGAATTCCTTAATGAGAAAGTGTAACAAAGCTGTCGGTGATAACGTCGTGATCATAAGGCGGGGTTCTACCGTAACAACTAGCTACTATAGTCAAATTAATCATCTGTGTCACAGCTGGCAGGAAACAAGTACCTTGGGGTCCTTGTTCCCCTGGGGGCCCTAGTAGTCCTGGTGTTCCTGGAAATCCTCCTGGTCCTTTGCTTCCCTTGGGTCCTGGGGTAGTGGTGTCTTCACCACGTTCACCTTCGGGTCCAGGCGCTCCTTGTTCACCAGGGTCTCCTTTCAAACCAATGGTCCCATTGGATCCTGCAGACAAAAAATAGGAACTTTTAAAATTAAATGTGGTCAGCTTCCCTGTGCAAAGCAAGGGTTTTTATAACATTGCTTTATTAACATTCAAAGTGCCAGGTAATACAAAGTACCGGTATAACAAAACAGTAGCAGAAACAGTAAACTAAGATGCTTAGGTGGTGTACATTAACAAACATTAAAACATTAAAAATTGGTCTCGATTAAAAAAAAAGGAAAATAAAAATAAAGAAAAGCGCAACGAAAAGAAAGAATAAAGGTTATTTTTTAATTCGTCTAGCTGTTTATTTGCCTGGGGGTATCAATCTTGATACTTGAGAAAGGGGGGAAGCAGTCAAAAATTACGGGATTGTCTTGAGCATGGCAAAATATAAAGTATTTAGCAACAAGTGTGACGTAATTTAAAAAGGTCTTGGAACTGAGTATTGTTGTATCAACCATATATCATATTGCGTTCGCTCAGTTGAGATGTTTGACAATTTTTTTTTCATGCCACCAATGTTGGAACGCATTTCAAAATGCAGACACTACATTACACTGAAAGAGCATGTGAAGAAGTGTTTCTGGTCCAGTCCGACATGTCCTACAAGTGTCAGACAACTTCGCTTGAAACAGGGAACATCTCGTTGGAAGGATGTTTTGTATGATTTTGTACTGGAACATTTGTAATTTGACCTCTCGCATTATTAAGAAAGACATCACATAGACATCTCGTCAAGCTCTCCTTAGTAAAACCATACTGTAAAATTTTAGTTTCAGCTGTACCTGGTTGAAAAAAAATGGTCTAGGATGGCCACAAACATTACTGGTAATAAGTATCATCACATCAGTTACTCAATTACTCAACATGTGCTTGTGCTAACCTCGTGGGCCCGGTTCTCCAATAAAACCATCAAATCCAGGAACTCCAACAGTGCCTTTGAGTCCTTTTGGGCCAGTTGGGCCCATATCACCCATATCACCACGGGCCCCTTGCTCGCCAGTCTGCCCCCCTTCGCCAACAGCCCCAGCAGTCCCTGGAGGTCCACTCTCACCAGTTTCACCAGCAAGGCCTTTTTTACCACTTAGTCCACTTAAGCCCTTCACGCCTGCAACATTAAATAACAATTTATTTTACTACTTCAAAGGAAACATTGTTTGAGAAATCTTGATCCAAGTCACACTATGTAAGAACCGATCTTGCATCCCACTGGCATTCCTCATTACAGTCATTTAACCATCCCAGCTTTACCAAACTCTTTTAGTCCCAAGTGCTTATTGTCTTAAACATGCTTAAAAAACTCATTAATAATTCATAAAGAAAATACAAAAGAAATTAATGTTTAATGAGTGTCTTTATATCTGATAAAGGCACGTCCAATTTTCTAGGCCAAAATAACCCCAAATCTAAAAAATAGTACAAGAATGAGTTGATCTACATCAGAAGATTTTTAAGCCGTCCAATAAATTGGCAGTTTGTGTTTCATCAAGTCTAAAACACTTGGCTGCGCCTCGTGTTTTAAACTTGATAAAACACTGCTGCTCATTTATTAAACATTACTTAAAAGCAAATGCTCAAATGCTTGTATTTTACACATTTCACCAGGTCTCAGTACATCGGTTATAGTGATTTGTGCTGTACCTTTGCCTCTGGCAAAGGTTCAGTTTTGACAACTTTCCAAGCAAAAAAACATGTATGTTACGATAATTGCCTAGCCTTTCTTCCTTTCATGTTTCAGAGCATTCTCAAAACAGTACAGCCGTTTTTTTTTATACCAGTTTAAACCGCAATCTTTTAAAAATAATACAAAATAGGTTCTATGGAACGTTTTAGAGCAAAGCACATTAAGTACATAGGAGAGCAGCTTTTAGACAAGCACACAAGATACTGTAAGTTCCACAATAAATCCGCTCATTGCTGTCACCAAGAATCAAGAGCTTAGTGTATAAACTAATAATAGTAATCTACAGCTGAAAAAAAGGTGTCCACATGAATCATACCTTTTATTTGGGCCCAGGAGCTGTATTTTGTCATACACTTTTTTCCCCAAACAACGTCGATGACAACATACACTAACTCAATAACTTCATACCTTGGGGTCCAATCCTATTATAATCAACCTTACACATGTAATTTTTCTTCTTCTATGTAGTTATATTATTTTTGTTTTTGTTTTTTGCTGTTCTTTTTTTAGAAAAACAAATGTTATTTTACTTTTTTGGTGTATCTATGTATGTAATTTTCTTTTTTTTGATAATCAATAAAAAATAATAATAATAATAATAAAAAAAAAAAATACCTTGGGGTCCGGGGTCGCCATTTTCACCTCTCATACCCACACTTCCAGCTTCCCCTGGTGGCCCTGCTTCACCTGTCTCACCGTTTGAGCCAGCCGGACCATCAGCGCCTGTATCTCCTCTTACTCCTTTTGCACCGCCTTCTCCATCATCTCCTCTGATTCCTGGGTCGCCTGCAATCCCTTGCAAGCCGGTGTTTCCTGGTTCCCCAGGGGGACCTGAAGGCCCTGGGTCACCGGCATCCCCTGTGCCACACAGGACAAAACATAACTAGTAGTCAACACAGTTTGTTTTCTAGTTGGAAAGATTTTTCTCAACAGTGCACACTCTTGTTTGCTACTTTGAGGTCAGAATCTCAAATCAACTGTTTCTACCAAAAGTCTCTGGGCGGGTAACATTGCAAAATCTATGAGGTCAGAGGTCAACAGTGCACTGTTGCCAGCTAAAACTTCTGACGTCTTCATTCTGCTATATAAGAGTAATGTGATGCCATTACCAATTTAATTAAATGATGACAATGAGGATGCTGATGACTGGTCTCTCGAGAAACCAGCTAATTTTGTTTTCCTTGAATCTCAATGTTTTTTCTCTAGGCTCAACATCGGGAAACTATGAGATTGTCGGGAAACAAAGTGAAGTGTTTCCCTTGAGGCCAGTGTTAATTATTTCACTGCCATCTCTTGTTCGGCAGAACAAAAATAGCAACTTCATTTTTCTTTTCGAGCCCAAAAGTAATATCCAGATGATCTAGACGAGTCTTTCACAGGTATGTACATACCAAGTTCACCAGGCTGTCCAACAGCTCCAGCTTCTCCTTGCTGGCCTGGGTCTCCTGTGTCACCATTTAATCCAGGCATACCAACCTTTCCAGGAAACCCAGGTTCACCTGGGTCACCAGCAGGAATAACCACACCTTCTGCTGGGGGTGGGCCTGGGTCACCCTTTTCCCCTTTGACTCCACCAATACCTTAAAAAAAACAATTTAACACCATGAGCCTATCACCCGAAATAGTTGGCACTACACTGCCCCTGCTGTTAATCGGGTTTTTTTCTTTCTTTCTTTTTTCAGCCCATTCGTTACTACAGTCACTTATTTCGCTTGATGTTTTAGCTCTTCTATCTACTTAATGGATTGGAAACCAATTTTCTGTTTGGGATGTAAATAAAGTAAAAATCAATGGCGGCTCGTGTTTCCTAATCATTTCTGGCCTTCTCTTCTTTAAATGGAACAAGGACACACAATTTAAAACGAAATGTGAAAGCCAAGTGAATAAACCCACTTGTGGGAAAACTGCACAACTTCCGATACTATTTGCGCGCCCACTTTGGTCAAATCGAAATTTTTCATGAATATAAGGATATAATACAGGCAGACTTTAATGATGTCTCCTCTGGTTTTGGCCTATGGGCCAAAACCCTGCAGGGGCAACAAACACTGCCTGGCCATTTTAAGTTATTAATATTAAGACCTTTTTACAGCAGTACCGGTAAGTTGTAAGGCTAATAATTGTGTGAGATGTATCATACATGAAGCTGCGTAGAAAAGAATAATCAAACTGAATTGGGGAATTGAATAATGAATGAGAACATAAAATTAACTTTTTGGACCGATAAGTTCAAACCCTCACTCTCAAGTTATCTTTATACTGATGCCAATACATCTTTTTTGTAACAATCAGATACTCCAACTTAAGTTTCCACGCTTTCACATTCCAGGTAACTTTGACTCCCAGCCAAATTAAGTTCAACTTTAACTCAGTTCAATCCAACATCAAATCACTTCAACACTTCGGTGAAAGTTTGCCACAGCTTCAGTACTTAGAACCCACTGAAGCCTGCTGGGGTTCAGCTTACAAGTGATCATTTCCCTGCAGTTTTTATGTTGTGGCGGTGTGACATAATCAATGAAACACTGTACATGTACTTGTAATTTGGAATAGAATTGTGCAGGTTGTGGGATTGAATTCCAGCCAGGGCACTGTCTTTTCCCCTCTTTAACGCATGTGTAAACTTATTTTTCTATGAATATATCTATTTATTGTACTCTAATCAGCATTTAAAAAACTATTTGTCACAATGTAGCACTTGTCTCTCCATCTCATGAAATCTTGTGAATGTTTCGGTCATTCGAGAATTCATATAATTGGCAGTCAAGTACTTTGATTTCAAACAAAAAAAGACGTGTGGTTATTGAAGGATGAAATAAATAATGACAGGAAAGGCGATTTCTTGCCTTGATTACTGACCCACAAGCGTTATGCACTTGTCAGCAGATTAACAAAATGTCTAACAGGAATCAAAGGAGGGATGGAAGGAGTGAAATTCACTTCCATACATTAAACTCAGTAATAGCTTTGCCAGTTTCCTAGTTATAAACTGATTACATCAAATTCCACCTGCCTATAACATACCAGATGCTCCAGGTTCTCCGGGTGTGCTATTTCCTGGCGGGCCTGGTGCGCCATCTTCCCCAACTGAGCCAGGGTATCCGTCCAAGCCTGGAAGTCCGTCCATTCCTTGTTTTCCACGCTTTCCTTTTTCTCCTGGCAAGTCAGGTCCCGGATCACCAAAAGCGCCTGCAGCAGCAGTGGCAGAAAACAAAAAGAAATAGCTGATATTTTAAGAAACTTGATCAGAGAAAAACAATTTTTTTTTCATGAGTAAGCAAAATAAATAATAATAAAAAAAATAAATGAAATTTTGTTTACCCTTGGTAACTGATTTAGCACAAGTCAAGGCTGCTGCCTAACGGGCGCCCGGTCGCCAGGGGCGCCTAAGTTACGAGTGCGGGCGACTGAATTTTTGTTCAAGGAGCCCGCATGGGCGCCTAAACATTGATCTTCCACTCCCATCCTTTGACTTCATTTTCCTTGTAACCTTGTTTCATTGGCATAAAAAATCCCATTTAAAACAAAAAACTGCTTCATTTTAAACGGAAATGCTAACATTGTTCGCATTTAGCGTATCAAGTACGTGACGTGTCTTTGCAAAATTTAGCAACTTCGAAAACCATTCGCTTTCAAGTGTTTAGGACTGGGTCTAACTTCCAAATATGGAATGTGTTATGTTCTGGATTACGTTTCATTTGCTTCGTTGACGTTTCGGAGAATTTTCGAAGTGAATCTGAAGAAATATATTTTACGGATACAAAAGTGAAATCTATCTGTTTGCTACTGCAGTCATGGATCAGGTCTGAAATAATTTTAATCTGCAAACGCTTGATACGAAAACCTTTCCGACAGGCTTAAACCACAGGTAACCAAAGCGTACTATGAGAGTTTGTATGGATGTACTATAAGAGTTTGTATGGATTTGAAATAAAGTTGAGAAAAATATCTCTTTTTACCGGTAAAGTTATAATGAAACTTTAAACCTTACCTGGTGTCACGTTTTTGTATTCCTAGTGCTTTAGAAAGTCATACGCGCGATTTTCGTCTTAACCGTTTGTTGCGTACTAAAAGAAAGACAAGGTAGGAAAGCAAATTCGAAAGGCGAACGCAGGCCTCTTCAAAAAACTCGCTAAAGAAGCTCAAAACCAGACGTAGCTTGATCTTTTTACTTCACGATCCAAGAGCGATAAATATTCCATCTTTCTGTGTAATTGAATTGTATTCAAGTCGAAGTTTGGAGCTAAAAACTTCATTTGAATTCACAACTTCGGCACAAATCGGTCGCCATTAGGCCGTGAAATCCAAATGCGAGCACCTAGCTAACGGTCGAGCCTAGGGCGAGTACAAAATCCACCCCATCCGGGGGAGACAGAGGAGGCCTCTTGTAAGCACCATCTCATGCTCACTACAACCACTATAAGTTAATTTTTGTAACGTTGGGAACGGTGCACAGATTTGAATGTTGATTAAATGGGTTGCTGACGTTTGGGTTTACCCGCCGTTACAAAAATTAACTTATAGTAGTTGTAGTGAGCATGAGATGGTGCTTACAAGAGGTCTCCTCTGTCTCCCCCGGATGGGGTGGATTTTGTACTCGCCCTAGGCTCGACCGTTAGCTAGGTGCTCGCATTTGGATTTCACGGCCTAATGGCGACCGATTTGTGCCGAAGTTGTGAATTCAAATGAAGTTTTTAGCTCCAAACTTCGACTTGAATACAATTCAATTACACAGAAAGATGGAATATTTATCGCTCTTGGATCGTGAAGTAAAAAGATCAAGCTACGTCTGGTTTTGAGCTTCTTTAGCGAGTTTTTTGAAGAGGCCTGCGTTCGCCTTTCGAATTTGCTTTCCTACCTTGTCTTTCTTTTAGTACGCAACAAACGGTTAAGACGAAAATCGCGCGTATGACTTTCTAAAGCACTAGGAATACAAAAACGTGACACCAGGTAAGGTTTAAAGTTTCATTATAACTTTACCGGTAAAAAGAGATATTTTTCTCAACTTTATTTCAAATCCATACAAACTCTCATAGTACGCTTTGGTTACCTGTGCTTAAACTTACGTAAAACAACGTGCAAATATCGTGATGTGTACACAAACTTACGTGGCGTGTTTTACATGTAATTCAGCTTAATCTATAAAGCATTGAACGCTTAACTTTAGAATGAACATAAAGTGTATGCCTCTTTCTTTTCATGTGACATTTCATATCTGCTGCCGCTTTTTTGTGGACTAAGGTTGTTATTTTCAACGAACTGTTTCATGTTTTCGCATTTATAATGAGGAGCATTCTCGGGCATTGATCCGTAACTAGCAAATTTTTGTGCTGGAAACCTCAATTCTTTTTGCCCGCTCAGATGTTCAGTTTGAATAAAATGAATTTCTTTTGTTACTACATTAATTTTATAAACAACTTATTTGATGAGTTAAGTAATTTGAAGTGTTTTCACAATTTAAATTTTCTGTTCTATTTTTGTCAACTGGTTATCATGTAACAAAGATAAGATCATAACTTAATTAAAGTGTTTACACAGGTGTTTTTGACTTCTTATTGCCTTTTTCTAAATTATTGCTTCTTTTTTAACCTTGATTACTAAAATATTAATTGAACTGGATTTTCCTGCTTTATGTTCATTGATTTTCTATGTGAAAAAACTAATGAAAGTACATGAAATGCACTCAGACTGGCACTGGCTTAACAAATGAATAAATCGTTCGTGCTTTCAACTAAATGCATGCCAGTTTTCATTGTTGGTTTATTTCTCCCTGCCCAGCTAGTGATTTAACCCACAGAGGGGAGAGATAATATATATTGCTGATATTGATGACTTATCAAACTTCTTTTCTCTGGGTCTCTTAGGTTGCTGCAGAGTAAAAAACAGTTTTATGGGGAGACTCTGCCCCAGGGTACCCTTACCCTTTTTATATACCCTTTCTGTAACCTCATTCCCAGGATCTCATGAACGAGGTTGCCATTTTTGGTATGTAAAAGCGCCCCTTACCCTTTTAGAAACCATATGCCCCCTCATGAAGATGACACCCCTTTCACATACCAACAAAAGGAATACTACATCTTTTTACTTATTTTTCACTTGAATAATAACACTTTAAAAGACTTATTAAATGACTTGATCATTTGGTGGGTCTGTTCAAGCATTATGAAGGGTTCTTTTAATACTTTAAAACCAGTTTTCCCTCCCCTTTTGTATAGTCTGCAACTCATGAAATCCCCCCCGGGGGGGGGGGGGGCACCCGGTATATTTTTGGGTGGGGGTGTGCCGCTGAGAATTTGAAGCCCTTACCCTATACCGGACCATGTTCAGCTGATTTTTGCAACCCTATACTAGACTAGACACTGAAAATCCCTACCCTATCCCAGACTTGCATTTTGTTAGAACTGTATCATTATCAGTGTTTTAATTGAAAACCATCTGTGAACAACGATGCCGCGATGATTTTATTTACGTTTAGGAAAGCCTCTTTCTCTTCCGAGTTTTTGGACTATATTCGTCATACCGTCGATCGGTTTCCCGGCAAATGCTACCCTTTTCTAGACCAAAACTCTCTGAAATTTCTATACCCTATCCCAGACTAAACTGCTTGAAAACCATACTCTTCACAGCGGCACATACCTATATAGCTCATGTATGGGAGTGCCCCCCCACCCTTTTATATACCTGGAGCCTGAAAAAGGTATCCCTGTTGGATGGAGCCTCCAGGCCGTATTATTCAATTAAGCGCCCAACCTCGAATAAGCGCCTACCCTATAGGTAGGAAAAGTCAATAAGCGCCCAGCCTCGAATAAGCGCCCACCCCCACCCTCCTAAAATGAGGGCATAAAAGGAATTTTGATTATTGTTGAAGTTGAGATTAAAATTGACTAAGTAATACAAAGAGACTATCCCGAAGACCGAAATATTTTATTTTTTTACTGAAAGTTTTTTAATGAACATTTAAAATTCAGCTTAAGTACACCTTCACGTTTAATTATAATACATTGTTTTCTTGCAAAATAAACGTACTACTTGCAAAAAATGGTGAAAATTTATTAAGCGCCCAGCCTCGAATAAGCGCCCACCCTCAAGATCCAAAAATTTAATAAGCGCCCAGGGCGCTTAATCGAATAAATACGGTAGTCCACTATAGGGAGTACCCCTAGGGGACATTCGGGTATATTATAGCAATAATGTTGGGGGAAGGTTCAATCCCTGGGCCCCTCTCCTAGGCCACATAGTCGACCACATATTTGCCTAAGTAACCCCCCCCCCCCCCCCCAGATTTGTCTTCGGCAACTTTAGCTGGGCTCCTAACATAATGGCTTGGGCTCCTAAATTTTGAAGTTAGGAGCCCGAAGGGCTCCTAAAAAATTTCCTTAGGCAGCAGCCTTGCTGAAGTGCTAATGGGGCAGAGCATTCTAATACTAGAAACAGATATTACAAATTAAACATAGGGTTTCAAGTCCTGGCCAGGCTACCTCCTCTTATCTATAGTTATATATGGTGTTTTGCTTTCTCCCTATGTTTTTCTGCTCTCACGAAATGTGAAGTGATTGGTTCAAAATAAATGTTTCCGGAAGCTGATATTGTAAGGAATTATGGCGTATATTCAAGGTTTTCCTGCTCCTAAACAAACCGGGACCCCTCTGTTTATTTCCCTTAACATGAAAAATCAATAGGCAAAGTTTGAATGAAAATCTATGGTCAATTCTATTTCAATGGAATGAACTTAAGCCTCTTATTAAGCACTGGTACGGCATAATACAGATATCAGTTAATTGCTAGCAAATCCTTTACCTTGGAGGCCTGTGAGCCCAGGGAAACCAATAACACCTTTTGGTCCAGCCAAACCAGGCGGGCCAACATCGCCACCCATTCCAGGAATTCCATCCAGTCCAACACGGCCAGCGTCACCTTAAAAAGAATACAACTGCTGTTGCTGAAATGTGGTTTGGGAGTGTTGATGATCCTCCCTTTGATTGGGGTGCTAGTTCATTAGAGGTTATTCCCTGGCATAAAAAGAATACAACTGCTGTTGCTGAAATGTGGTTTGGGAGTGTTGATGATCCTCCCTTTGATTGGGGTGCTAGTTCATTAGAGGTTATTCCCTAGCATAAAAAGAATACAACTGCTGTTGCTGAAATGTGGTTTGGGAGTGTTGATGATCCTCCCTTTGATTGGGGTGCTAGTTCATTAGAGGTTATTCCCTAGCATAAAAAGAATACAACTGCTGTTGCTGAAATGTGGTTTGGGAGTGTTGATGATCCTCCCTTTGATTGGGGTGCTAGTTCATTAGATGTTATTCCCTAGCATGATTTCCCTAACCCTTTGATACTCCTGGCTGCATGGAAAGATGCACTGCAAGCATTATGGAGGGTCCTTCTAGATTTGTTATGTGTGGCTTGGCACTATCTTCCTCACCCCCCCCCCCCCCAAAAAAAAAAAAAAAAAAAAAAAATTAAAAAATTCACCATTTAGTGGTGCTAAATGCTCCAAAATGGCTTGCCAACTTAAGCAATTCCCTAGCAATTGCCCCAGAACTGTAGTTAAGAAGGACCCCTCTTAAGTGTATTGTCCAGTGACCCAGGCAAGAGCTAGAATCCAGAATCCAATGTGCTACTCTCATCAAGTCACCGTGTCTCCCCTTGCATTATAACAAAGACAAACAAAAACAAGAGATGTTGTTATTCAGTTACCTGGATCTCCAATAGCTCCTGCTTCTCCTGCAGGTCCAATGGCTCCTCTCGGTCCTACTTCACCCTTATCTCCCTTAACACCAGCTGCTCCTTGGAAGCCTTGGTCTCCTTTAAGCCCGTCAATTCCGATCAAACCTGTTTCTCCTGGAGGGCCTGGATCACCTGGGTCACCATTCACTCCTTTTGAGCCCGGTGTCGCTTCACCTGTAAAAAACACACAATAGAGCTATGGCAACACTGCTAGGCTGCAACTGTGACCAGTGCGAAACCTTATTTTACAGAGACATCCTTCTAACATAGCCTACCATACACTGCTTTTAAAGCCAGCGAAATTTTGGTAGTACATCAAGATTATATCTCCTACTTGCTGAGCTACAGTTCAGCCCTGTACGGCTGTACCCTGTCTATTTCGTTCTTGTTTCCTAGCGCAATAAATGGCTATGTCAAACTATACAATTTTAAACTATAATTTGAAATCAGTATACTAAGTAAATGGTTTATTCACAGCATATCCAGGTGGTGTCTCTTGATCTGTATCTAACTAGAGTGTTCAAATATAATTAACTCTTCTTGAAATTTTACCTCACCAAGTACATGTAAAATTCAAAATTATAATATGGTTTTGAGGTTCGGTTTATGTCATGTTGCAAGACTTGAATTGTGTTCACATTAAATCTGAAACATGTTTAGAGTAAATATGTTTCACCTAAACATGCTTGTTATTGCATTGTTCACATCAGGTGTCAGTTTCAAACACGTTTCATACCTCATGTGTAATTTCTGTGGTTTTACGGTACTTGCATATACATGTATCTTGTACACTTTTGCTTTAAAATGTAGCTTGAAGTAACTATAACATTTCCATTCATTCTTTGGTTTTGTGTCAATTTTCAAGCCCTTCGTCGGAAAAGGGCTTTTCAGCGTTGAGCAAGGAGACAGTGTTTGTGTTAAAAGATTTGAATAAAAACGTATTCATTTCATTAATTTGTCACTTACAACAAATAGGAAAAATAAAATTCATTCTTAACCAAATTTCAGCCTTGGGAACGTTCTTGTTTAGGATGTTCTTAAATTTTGGCCTTTTTTCAGCCTAAACGTTCTTATAAAAAAGGTTTTTATTTGTATAGAAAAAGTGTATTGGTTTTGCATTTCGATGCTGTACACTTGTATCTTTCATTGTTAAGTTTCATGTCAATGTTTTCCCAATATTTTTACTTTCAACATATCGCTGATAATTCCTGTTGTATCCCTTCGTCAGCCCATATTTCAACTAAACATTTGGCCGGTCTCATAGTAGGTCTAATTTTGAATCTTTTGGGCAGTCTCCTCCTCTCCAAATGTCCGCCATTTTTAAAGTGTTTTGTCTTATCATGAATGAAACTACGTACATGTATACCTGGTGAGGATGTTTCAATCATGCTCAGAATAAACTATCTTGATCATGTTTCATGCAATGCAATGTCTGACGTGAACACTTTTTATAGCGAAACATATTTCATTCGTGATCAGACTAATCATGTTTCAGCCTGGTGTGAACACAGCATTATTGGTGGTTCCACACTAAACAATTGAGACATTATTGTACCTGGTGCTCCTTCATCGCCTGTCAAGCCCTTATCTCCCACCGTGCCTTTAGGGCCTGGAGGTCCTGTTGGACCTGCTGGGCCAGTCGGACCTTGACTTCCTGGCATTCCTGAAAGACCATCGATGCCTGTACCCCCTGGGATTCCTTTTAAACCTTTTGGTCCATCCCTGCCTGGTTCACCAATTCCTCCTAAAGAACAAAATGTGCAGTTGAGCAGTCAGGGTGTTAAAGTGGTTTATGCTGAACATTCGAGCAACAAAGGCAAAAATAAAGTTGCCAAAACAAACTCGTATGTATGGTAACATACAGTTATGCAGAATGTTACTGCGGGGTCACTTTGAGAAATGAATAAAAGTGAGCCGTTTCAAATAGTAATGTGTCAGTGCTATGAGTAGATTTTTTGGAATTACGTGTTGCACTTATTTCCTGAACCTTGAGTGGAATCTGTCACAATTTCCATCAATGAGCACCTCTTAATTGGAAATTTCAAAATTGGACGTAATCATGTTAGCAAATCCTTAGAAATGTAAAGACTATTATTGCTTATAGTACACAAATAAATTTTAAAAAGTACGATTTTGTGGACCATCCGCTAGTCCTTGAGCCCTACAAAGTGTTTGCAAGTAATGCTCAGCAAACAAATAAAAATCTAATCAGTTGTTACATTGATAAGCAAAAGAATTATTATTATTGTTCTGTAAACTACGCAACACATGCCTCTGCAGCTCTTTTCTACTGTCGTCCTGATAAGTCCCAGAAGTTCATCAAAACTTTTTGGTTGCAGAATGTCTTCAGGGGAATCAACTAATATAGACAGCTGATTCCTATCAACACTTCCAATGCCAATTGCAATTACTTTCACACCCAGATTCTTGATTGGTTGAATAGCATCAACAAGAGGTGTTTGATTAGGAATAAGATCTATTCCTGTTTGGTTGCCATCTGTTAGCAGGACCATGACCTACGGAAAGGGAGAATAATCATGACACCATAAACTTTTACCATTGATTAATCACAAGCAAAAAAAATCCCCTCTTAATAAATTGTCGTACAAGTGAAATAGCTTGCACAATCGATCTGAGTGGTTAACAAACCAGAAAAAGCAAGTACAGTTAGTAGTAATTCATTAATTTGGTATTTGGCTATTGGCCGTTCCGAGGTTGCGCAGGGAACTGGAGCGAGTTTCAAATTTCAAGTAATCGATAATCTGACACCGCCACATGAAAGATCACGGCGAGATTGGTCATTTGACCAAGTTTGATGCTTTCAGGATGCACAGAAACGAAACATGGTTAAAAATCCATACAAACGTCTCTAATTGTAAGCCAGCGTCCCCCCAAAACCATATAAACTCTTAAAATTTTTATCCGTTTTGTGACAGCTGCAAAATCCTGCCAAAGACCCATTATTTGAAAGAAACTAAGATGAAAATCACTATGTTTGCCCATTTTAAAGAGTTTATTAATTTAAGAGTTTATATGGTTCTGGGGGACGCTGTCTCAAAATAAAAGACGTTTGTATGGATTTTTAACCATGTTTCAAGGCCCATAACTTCGTCTGTGTGCATCCTAAAAGCGTCAAACTTGGTCGAATGACCAATCTCACCGGGTTCTTTCATGTTGTGGTGTCAGATTATCGATTACTTGAAATTTGAAACTCGCCCCAGTTCCCTGCGCAACCTCGGAACGGCCACAAATATTCTGGTAGCTTTTGGTTTGCTTCTTCTGACGCTTCCAGGTATCGGAATTCTGCTGTATTATCAGCACTTCTGAAAAAGTAGGTATAAAGTAGGTTTCTGTAGAGTAACGGATAGAATAACTGTCAAATTCCACCACTGCTGCACTAATAAAGACACTACAACTCTTGGTGAACTTCATGCTCTAAAATTACAGTTGCACAAATATAATATTTTTAAATTTGGAAGGAGTGGCAATTCCACATGAAAAGGTTTCAAAACCAAATGTAATACAATAGCATTGAGACATTCAAATAGGTAATCATTGATGTCTGACATATTTTACCTTTCTAGAAGTTGGTCTCATTCCTCCTTCAGATGTAAATAATTGTTCAGAGGCAACTTTCAGGGCCAGATCAATTCGTGTTATACCAGCAGTATGAGGCACGTCATCCACAAGTTGTTTAATCTCAGCCTTGTCAAAGGATGTAGTAAAGCTAAACTGCATTTTAGCACTCCTGCTGTATTCAATGAGGCCCACATGAGTGAGTTCAGGGCCAATACTGAGATAGTCAACTACACCCTTAATAAATTGCTTCAATTTAAGAAATTCTTCTGGGAGAATACTACCAGACGCATCCACAATAAATGCATAATCAGCATTTTCTTGGCCACACACTAAAAATTAAAAGGAAATAAAAATGACAATAAATAATGAGAATAAATTTGGAAAAAGATGAGTCAGCATCTGACTTGAAACATGGATGATATGACATTCCCACCAATGGTGGCTGCCAGGTGCCTTTTTTTTCCCTTACCGTTTTCAAAAAAGACTTAATTACTGTTTTATTCTCTGCCTACCAGTACCTAGAGTGCCATTTTCAGCCAAACCAAAGACATCTTAAAACCTGCGAACCTTGAGCTTTTAAAATCGCAATAGCTACACAAAGTGGTACCATATGCTGTCTCACACAAAATGACCAGTCCTGTAGACCGCAGAACAATGTAAGCTGTTTGCATGACTGTATAAATTGTCAGAACTAAGCACTTCAAAGGAGGTTCACTTACAAATGACGCCTGTTTTGCCCTTCTGTCCTTGGGGTCCCGGGTCACCTGGGTTACCAACTGGTCCATCATCGCCCGATGCGCCAGGCACTCCAGGGCTGCCAGGATTTCCAGCTGAGCCTTTTTTGCCTGTTACACCAGCCTCGCCCTTTTCACCTAAAAATATTTGCCATTATAATTTCAGGATAAAATTTATTCTGTAATGGGCAGAGTCACCAAATATTTTTTTGCTAATGATTCATACTGCCAATATATTGTTATTAACTGGATAATAATAAGCCATGCATTCTAATTGGTAGATTTTTGTTACTGGCCCTTCAGCTGTTTAAGTCAGGTAATATGCCGTATTTTGGCCTTATAATTTAGAAAGGAGCCTTTGTATGAGAGTTTTTTTAAATTCATCTTTGCTAGCTTTCTTTGCCATTGCTTCCTGCTATGATCCCGTGTTTCACTGGTTACCAGTGTGGTATGACTCACTTGTTAACTATTAAGAACAAGAACCTTACATTCTGGTGCATGCTAGTTTTGGATTGCTAAAGAAATGAGACTCTTGATATTAGTACACAGAAAAAGACCGATAATTATAACAAACTAAATACCAGGTAAGCATCACACTATGATATCTCTCTATGGAGTATTTGTCCAATAATCTGATTTAGCACAGTACCTTTTGTGGGGACACCAGGTAGACCCATGACCCCAGGTTCTCCTGGGGGGCCACTAATGCTGTCGCCAGGTTCTCCTTTACGTCCAGGTTTTCCCTTCTCACCACGGGGTCCAGGTAGTCCTGTTCCATTTGAAGGCAGTCCCTTTGGACCTATAGGCCCATCTTCGCCAGCACCACCTGGGACACCTGGACGTCCAGGTTCACCTGGTCCACCTTTGGTCCCTGTGAAAACAAACAAAACATGTTCTAGGCTGCAACTCTCATCTATACAGTGGAACCCTGCCTTACGGCCACCCCATCGGCCCAAAATTAAGGGTTCTTTAATGTGGCCACCCTCTTAATGCAACTAGATTTTTGTGGTACAATTTGGTATTTTCCTTTGTTGAAAATTCATTATCATATATTACCATACACCAGACCAAAGGAAAATAACAAAATGTACCAAGGGTAAAATTAAACCATAACCTATTCATTTTGCCATCACTGCTATATGTTCAGCTATGTTTTGTGTTATGTAGCTGACATTTTGTAAACAAAGAATTCTTCTGTCTCAGTTGATACAAGGTATCTTTTTCTAAACAGCATTTCACATCACATTAGTGAAGTACATAAACAAAAATTGATTATGATGATATAGTATCCAATGTAATATTTAATATCTTTTTTATAGGATGTTCTTACATGTACTACAGTGACACATTGAGAAAGACTTAGTGTGTGTCGCTGGCCCAAGATTCAGGCTTGTTAAAGTTGATCTGATGTGTTGTTTCTTAAAACAAATTTCCTCTCTCCTGAGAGCAAACATTTTTGGCCTCTCCCTTCCACCCAAATTTTAAGAACTGCTAACCCCCCCCCCCTTTCTAAGGCCAAAGTTTCCCTCCTACTCAGATGTTTTGTTGGAGGCCCTGAATCTTAGACCACATTGGGAAGATATAAATAATAGTTTGCTTGAAACTAAACTAAAGTTAATACATGATAATGGTGACTTGTATTAAAGTGAAAATAAGTGGAGAAGTGGAAACAAGTCAAATACTCGGAAAAAAGATTTTCCGAGTTCCTCAACGGGAGTCGAACCCATGACCTTCCAGAATACCGGTTCGACTCCCGTTGGGGAACTAAGAAAATCTTTTTTCCGAGTATTTGACTTGTTTCCACTTCTCCACTTATTTTCACTTTATACAAGTCACCATTATCATTTGGACATATTTGAGCCTGCAGTTGGTAGGACATGTGTCACACATAAGAACCCAGTATATGACCTCGCTCACCATGAGTCCCCCATAGCTCAGTGGTTAGAGCGTTCCAACCGGTATTCTGGAAGGTCATGGGTTCGACTCCCGTTGGGGAACTCGGAAAATCTTTTTTCCGAGTATTTGACTTGTTTCCACTTCTCCACTTATTTAAACTAAAGTTTATTGTATTAAACACCTTTCGGTCCTTTAAGTCCATCTTGTCCATCTGTGCCATTTGGCCCATTTCTGCTGTCGCCTGGTTCTCCCACCAGGCCCTGAGTTCCGTTGTCTCCTGGAGGGCCCTGGGATCCAACCATTCCTTGTTCACCAATTTCACCAATAGCACCTCTGGAGCCATAAACCCCTTTTATACCTGTTGGGATTCAACAATAGGTTGACACATCAGACAACCAAAACAGATGGGCATAATTAAACACTGGGCTGATACTTAAAGTATCATGTACTGAATAACTACGCATTAACATTTTGCCAAGTTGCCTCAATAGTTAACAAGTTAGAACCTGCTTTATACTTGGGATGGAGAGAGACACTGTGAGTTAAATGCCGTCCTCAAGCACACAGCACAATGTACCCTAGCCAACACTTGAACCCCTCACTAGGCTCTGTTAAACATAAGGCGACTCAAAACCTTCCACTATTTTAAACAATATATAATTATTACTCTGCAGCTACCTTGTGGGCCTGCAGCACCAGCTGGTCCTGGTCTATCATCTCCCGGGACCCCCTTGGGGCCATTAGGGCCATCTATGCCAGTTTCTCCTTTAATACCCTTAGCGCCAACTTCTCCCCTAGTTCCTTGAGCGCCAGGTTCACCTTTTTCACCTGCTCGTATTTGGGCTGTGAAAATAATAACAAAGAGAATTGTGAGAAGCTCTCAGGTAATCTGCTATTTTCTTTTAGAATTTGATTAATTCAAGTTTGAAACATGTAGGAATTAAACTATGAGCAGTAACATTAATTAGGAAAGTCCTGCTCAGTTGCTTTCAGTGATTTAATGCAAATGGTAACTGACTTAGGGGTTTCATCCACGCAATAAAACAATCAACATTAGGTCAAATTTGTGCATTTACACTGTTTGAAACCCTAAGTATGAGGTTACTTCCATCTCTGTATGTTACTGTCATTTCCCACACCAGAAAAGGAAAAGGATTGGTATATTATTCACCTAAATAAAAATGCATCTATAATGGGAGCAAACAAACAAACAAAGCTTTAATAGAATGGTTTTATTCCATATCAAGAACATTTTTATGTGCAATATTGTATTTATAGTAATACGACAAATGAACACAACCAGTGGGTACATGAAATGCTGCAAAAATGGGCCGTACTAAGTATATCAAGTGGATAACTGTAATTCAGTAGCTGATACAAATGCATGTCATAATCATACCTAAATCAGGTGAGTCATCTCCTTTTAATCCTTTTACTCCCTTTTGTCCATCAGTTCCTCTCACGCCTGCTTCACCTTTTGAACCATTTTTGGCCATTTCTGGGAGCGGCAGAATTGGAGGTGCACCCTTTGGGCCTTTTGTGCCGACATTACCACTCTCGCCTGGATTTCCATCAACGCCAGGAAAACCATCATCTCCCTAAGAAAAAATATTTGATATTTCAAAAATATGCCTACAGTAAAAACCCAATCGATTAGGCTAAAACTTTCATTTTAAACCCCCTCTTCATAAGAACCTATTTAGCCTAAAATTTTCATTAGGTTTTTATTTTACAAAAATGAAGGCACAGATAAAAATACAGAAAACAATTTTTAGCCTAGACAAACATGCTAGTACTTTGGAAAGATAAATTTACTGTACAGTTATCATCTCAACTGTATTCTAGATAATTATTTAATACATACTTGTTATGCAACGCTTTCGGGTGGTATACTTAACAATTATTCCGCAAGCGCGCGTTAGATAGCCAACAAGGCGCATAGCGCCAAGTTGGCTATAACGATCCCATATCCAACAAGCACGAGTGGAATAATTGTTCTATAAAAAACGCTCAAAGAATTGCAATATTTGAGCTCCCCAGCTGTTTTTATTGACCCGTATTGACTAACATACTTGTGGTCAATGGTATATGAGCTCATATTATACCATTGCCTGTTAACCAATCAAAACGTAGGAATTGCAATATACCATTGCTAGTTTTTAATAATTTGGAATAGTCACTTGTATTTACCTCGGTATACACACAAGCCTTTAAAGTAACTCAGAGGGTCAGAATGTGGTGCAAGATGTCGTAAGTTCAAATCCCAGAGGGGTCAGTTTTTCCCCCTTTTTTACCCTGTAGCACTAAAATGGTTTGTTTATATTATATCGCTCCGTAGGTATGCATTGCAGAATAAAAGCATTTATATAAAAGCCGTAAAGTAATAATGCTGTAAATAAATATATCAGAACATAATTATAGACTGATTCATGTAAAAATGTACTTGTGCAGTTACATCTGAAAAGCTTTTTATTTTCTTGCAAACAGGCGGCCACGCACTCAATTTTAGCCAGCGCTCTGGTTTCTAGATAAATTCATCGTTGATGAAGCTTATGTGAAACCCGATATAGCTTTTGAATGTGTAGTTCCAGAAAATATCCATACTCCCCCTCACAGAAGGGATTGGAAATTTCAAAAATTTGAAAGAAATGTATGAAATTTAACTGGCCCGGAAATTTCCAGAGGGGTGGGGGGTTGTTTTAAAAAATCCCTTCCGTGGGGGAGGTATGGAAATTTTATAGAACTACACAATGCTCCTTCATGTACGACGCTAGCTCTACAGATAGACACCAAAGTCATTGAACGATTAATGGCTCTCAATGTCCACTTTTTGGCAGACAATTACTTTCTTAACGTAATTGTCAGCCACATTTTGTTTCTTTTCTTCTTGTTTTTCTTGTCAAACCCCTTTAAATTTGAAAGTCTGCCCTTAAAAAGCGGCCTTGCTACACTCTTTCTACTTTTATATCTGCTGGTCAGCGGAGTTGAAAAAAAAAAGTTTACAGATGATGGACCAACCAACCATGTAAGTGCGACTTGGCTAGCCACTAATATAAACCTCCTGAATTAAAAATTCAGTCATAAAAACGAAAACACAGAGACAGCATATGAGAAGGAAAACAATAAACAAGTCTGCTTTCACTGGACTGGAAAGATATTAAAAACATGGATATCGTTCCATTCACCATTTACTTGGAAACGTTTTTGAAAAGAAATAAAATCTGTATCAAATTGGTCGTGATGAAAGCTTACTTGAATTATTTTGATGGCAGAAACTTATGCTGAGTCCTTGTATACACTTGAATTATACTTTTACGTGCTTTTAGTGCTTTCTGCCAAGTCAAGTCTTTCACTGGAAAATTCAAGACTTGTAAAATTCATACTGAACTTAACTTCTTGAGATGAATTGGTGTATTTTTAATATTCTTGCTAGTGAGATACATGTATCAATGACATTACTTCTTGCTTTTACATACTTCTTTCTTTTAACTGAGCCTAACTCATGCTTTTTACACCACAGCTGTTACCCCTGTTTTGACAACCAGCTGGGCATAAACATAGTTATAATGTTTGCAGGCTGATTACTGTAAAATCCAGCCCCAACTATATAAATTATTAGCCTATAACAATATGTTTTTTTCTTAATAAGCTCTAGCTATATTTTAACAAAGTAAATAATTTTAAGTTACTGATTTGACAAGTTTACAGGTGCTTCTGGCTCTTCCCGTAAAAACTTCTTTTTTACATTCTGTTTTCAGTGTTTTTGTTTGTGTGGTAAAAGGTCTGCCTGTTCTTCATTGTTTGGTTGCAAATTTCTAACTGATTATTAAATATCCTTAAGCAATGATTTTCTCTCTAAACGTTTGTGTCAAATAATTATGATTATCAATCGATGCAATTTTTTCTTCCTCTTCATTGGCCGCGAGTCCACCGCGTGATCTGCAAATAACTGCCTACAAATAATGGTCTGCTCGTGTGCATTATCGTCTGACAGTGATTTTGATACAAATAATATTCTGCTCATGCGTAGTTGTGTCCACTTCCGAGAAAAATGGCAGCTCGTTTTCCAGAGATAAAGAAGAAGAGCTGGATTTGTCTACTAGGCCCGAAAAAACAGCGAAACTACAAAGAAGGCAATGGAATTTCCTCTTATTGTATTACAGCAATATTCTGAAAGAATTGGATGAAGACCAGCTTGTATTATCGAAGGCGAAGTTACGCTTTTGTCTGCATATAATTCAGCAAGAAATAGTGCGGTTTCCACGCAGTTCCCGAAGGTACTTAGTGCGAAACAAATTCAGTGATCGAATGATAAAACAATTATTGAAAGTTCTTGGTTCTCGCAAAATATCATAATTTGTCAGTGTCTCGCAGATCAAGATTAATCTGCTCGCCACTGACAAATCATGACATTTTGCTCAACCTCGTCCAACAACTGTTAATTGTAGACATGATAGCCACAAAAAAGATGGAAATTTGAACTTCTCTGTGTTGTAATAACATCTCACTTTAGTTTCAGTGCCCCCCTTTCTCTTGATCTTCAGTCAAATGCTTTGTTACTAAGCAAAGGAAAACAACTTAGAAACATAAAAATATAGAAAATGTGGATAAAATAAAGTGTTAAGTGTATTATGTTTTTTTGCAGCTTGGTACAGCTATAGGTGTGGCATTCATACTGTCTATTTTGCATCATCAATTATAGGGCTGGTAAGACTTTGGATTATTCTTAAGAAAAAGAGCCCAGAGGAACATGTTTCTTTGCTTATAGCCTAGCATATTCCTAAGAAAAATTAAAATTCCCCCCTACTGGGGAGAATGAGGAGAACACATTTCTTACTTTTTCTCCAGCTGGACCTGCGGCACCCTGGTCCCCTGGGGCACCAATTTGTCCGGGGGAGCCATCATTTCCAGGAGGTCCTGCTTTTCCCTGTTTACCGCGTTCGCCAACTTCACCTTTTGGGCCAGGTGGTTGAAACAGTTCTTCTCTTGGACGTCTACCACTTTCACCTTTTTCTCCAGTATTCCCTTGTGGACCCTGAAAGCCCTTAGCACCCTAAATGAAAAAAAGAGCATAAGAACCCTGTACAAGCATGTTATTAGGATAACAATAGCCTTACTTACCGGTTCCCCTGGTTTACCAGGCAAACCATCTGCCCCCTTTACACCAGTGGGCCCTTGGGGACCTTTGTTCCCATCAGCGCCAGGCTCGCCAGGTTTTCCAGCTGGTCCAGGGTCTCCACGTAATCCTTTAAAACCCTTCGGCCCAGGACGACATATGGGGCATTTGTCCTTTTCACCTTTCACCCCTTGTGGGCCTTGCGGTCCTAGAGGGCCTGTATCTCCAGGTGGGCCTGGAGGCCCTGGGGGACCAGGTTGAGGGTCTGGGCAATCTTCTCCCTCAATGCAAAAAATTGGACCAGCTGCAAAGAAGAAATTGACATTAAAATATTCTTCCAGACACATATTAGGGACAACAACAAAGATCCAACAGATGGAAAGTTTGACGACTTGAAGAACTAAGCAGAAGAGGAAAGTTTGGACTGTGAGAGTGATGCAGAGGAAGATAACTGATGGACAAAATCAAACAAAAAACTCCTAAACATGAAGCTGAAACATGTTGGAATAACTTTGAACAACTGTAATAAAGCAACAGCTTGAATTTCATTATTTTATTGATATAATACAGTATTAATTTTGCGATTTAAATATTTGCATGTCCTATTTTTAGGGAGTATTAAATTTCAGGTATTTAGTACATGGAAAATTAAGTAGGAATAAGGTAATGATACCACCATTAATATGGAATGTTACCATTGCGCCCTCTAGGTCCAACTTCTCCCTGTACTCCTTTGAATCCTTTCAGTCCAGGAGGTCCATCCATGCCTTTTGCTCCAGGAACAGGAAGTCCGTTCTCACCACGCTTTCCTGGATCGCCTTCTGGTCCTATATCCCCTTTGAGCCCTTCTGGGCCCTCCATACCTGGAAAACCTGACAGCAAACAAGGCATGCTTACTGAGGGACAAAATCTGACTTCTTGCCGTCATTTTACCCTGTTACTCTATAGTAGTTGTACTTCTCGGTAACTGCCAACAAGCGAAATACTCATGGTTGTTGATAAGAACAGACACTGAATGGAATTGATATTTGTTTGAAATGAGCAAATGATGTATTTTAGGCAATATGAGAATTGCTATTTCTTGTAGGTATAATTAAAGCACAAGTTTCTTAAAACGTTTTGAACAAGAAAAGGGATGGTTGCATTTCAAGTACTTCTTAATAATTGAGCCTGGAAATCAAAATTGCTAAGATGCATGGACAGTTCAAATTTCAGTTTCAATTGCGAATTTGTCATGTAATACATAAAACTCAATTCCCAAGGGAAAATATGAATAGAAAACAAAACCACAACGGATAAGGAATAATGTGAACACAGAATTTTTATTCAAGTTAAACATTTAACTTTCCACAACCTTGCGTGTATGACATGCGGTAATTTTAGTTAGCGTCACTTTGTATTGATTCTACAGTATTTCTTTGAGCTTAAATATGTGTAGCTTTGAGTGCCAATATAAATACAAACTGTGAAACATTATTTGATTTGGGATGAAATCATCTGTTAAACAACTGGTATAAACAAAATCAACACTTAAAAGTAGCATTTAACCGACTGTGGCATTCCTGTAAGTCGAGAAAACTACATTTGAAGTCAGCAGTCCGCCTTTGGTTTGTCGTGTGTAGCAGCATTTGACTCGACAGGGCTCTTATCAGAAATCCAAGGATTTCAAAGTCAAAAGATTATCTCATCACATTTAAGACCTTGATGTTCCTTTTTTTTGTCGGTCAAGCATTCTTCCAGGCATTCTCCTATAGCTTCCATTTAGAGTTCTAATCAAAGTCTCTTCGAGATATTGACGTTTTTGCATGAAGTATGAGTCGAAGGTTTATCCTGTGCATTGTTCTTCGAACTTATCATTACAGTTTCTTTGTAGTTTAGTTTAACAATTTCCTATCTTCGCGGAGGAAATGCAGCCATATAATTTTGTCAAAAATGGCTCGTCCGGCCGGGTATTTAAACACATATTCCTTAACATTACACAAATAAACACTGCAAATTTCAGCGAGATCTGACAATTCTATACTTTAAAATTGCAAGGACCTTTCGAGGCAGTCGATTACGGCAGAGAAATTAGCAAATGAAACAGCAAAATATGCGTTTGACGCTTTGTTTTTGCGACGTCATATTTGAATTGTTATAGGTAGACCGCTGTTCAATGTGTTCAAGGCCGTATCGTTACGATTGCTCCACGAAAAAGCACGGAAAAAAAATACGGATATTTCCAACTACTGTCGGAGAAAACATTGCGCATATAATTGCGGCGTAAACAAATCGTTACACTCAAGCTGCGTTTTGTCTAGGCTCTGCGAGGGTCGGATATCAAGACCCAGGATTAAACAAAAGCCATATATACAGTGAATGCTTTCGAATTATATTGGAAGATGAAATACGAAAGAACTTTGCTGTCTTTGACTGAAATTCCACTCGAACTGAGTAGATACGATCGCATGTTGTAAAGCCGATTCATGCAACATTGCTCTCAATGCGAGGTCTTGTACCTAACGACCTAGGCTGATGACGAAATAGAATGGCGCTTGCATGTAGCGACCAAATTTGGCCTAATTTTTAACCGCTCCTAAGCTAAAAGAAGCCCCCATCTCTTGCATTTGTTTTAACTTCAATATCTTTGAAAAGAGGGAGTTTTTTGGTATGGTTTATTTTTGACGTTTGTAATTTTTAAACGATGTAAGTGCTAGTGATTATTTATTCGTGTTTTAGGTACGCAATCCATTGTTTGTGCGACGCTTTTTATAGATCGCCTTTCAGACACACGTGCGTTGAGATAAGAAAGCTGACATGTCACTTTTAAAATTGTTATATAACGTTTGTAAATGTGACAAGTCATGTTTTTTCCACGAGATCGCAAGTGATCACCCACAGCGGAAAGTAATCCCTTGAGAAATTAAAACAGTCCCTTGAGAAATTAAAAATCTCGATGATTTGGTAAGTGCAGAATGCAATATGGAACAATTGAAAGTATGTTGTTTTATATATGTTCGTGTTTATTTGCTTTATTTTACTTTCGGAAAAACTGTTCACAGGCTACTTGTATTCTTTCCCAGGTGTTCCTTACGCTAATCTTTGCAAACGTAACACGACACTTTTGTTCGTTTGTAACAAAATACTTTTGTCTTCCTTGAAAATGCGATAACATGAAACTTTTGTTTTTTGTTTGTTTTACGGCGGCATCGATGACATTTGTTTAATTTAATTAAGTTACGGTTTAGACTGCACGAAAGACGATTCTCAAAAACTAAAGAAACAAATCTAATCAAAAAACATATTTTTCGACAGGTTTTTTAAAACGCAGTACAGCTAGGATATTTGTTTCCTGGTTATCAGGTGTTCACGCCGAAAATCCCGGTGCAAGTTTTTGCATACCTAATTACGAAAGTGCCGTGAAAGTCTCAAAATCTAATTTAATTAATTTGCGGTTTTTACTTGGCGCCAAGAAGTCTGCAGGAAGCCTACCGCAAACACGCAATACAAGCGATGTTCATGATAGTTCCAGAAAACAACGTAGACTAATCTGCGCATGCGTTTGGTGTAAATTACGTTGAGTAGTACCACAAGGAGAGCAAAGGGTTTTCTGAAACAAATATATACGTTTGAGATCTTCATATGAAAGTAACGTAGATGTGCTCCAGGTTTTACCTAGGGGTACGGTCAGGTGCTCCCCACCCCCACCCCCTCCACAAGGAATAATTAATTAATTGATATTAATTAATTAATTGGTGATTAAAAGTTTACACCATAGTGCTTTAGCGCCTGAGGGGTTTAGCAAACGACAACCCACCAAACCATCACAATAGTGCATTCTGCACTAAAAACGTCCCTTGAGAGTTTACAAATATGTGGTTCCCACATAACCCCTATTCTACCATTTTAGCTTGTAAACAAGCAAAAACGTCGAAAAAAGGTGTATTTTGATCGTAAAAGGAATAAAAGACCATGTTGAAGATTTTAACAGCCAGCCACGTGGATGCCATTTTGGCTATTTGATCTCTAGCAAGCAGAGAGACTGGGAACTGTTTGCAAAACAATACAACCCAAATATGGGGTTTTCCTTACACCCAAATATGGTTAAAAAAGGCCCTTACGCAGAAGTTGAGTTTTTTTCTGCTATACACGCGGCTCTATGATGCCGCCGAGTCAGCCTCACCTCTTGGCTCGGCTGCCACGTTGGCAACAACAGAATCTGTATTTTGCTTTGGTACTGGATTGAGTAAAGCAGTTTGGGCATGAAAAAACATAAGCCAACAGAGGCTCTCTACAACATTGCCTGCTTGCTAACTATCGAAATGACAAGGCTGAGATGAAAAAAAATCTTTGAATTTGAAGTGCGAGAAATCAGGATTCCACACAATGTTCGAAAAGTTTGATATGTAATCTTACCTTGTGTCCCAGGAGGGCCCTGAAGGCCCTCAGGTCCAGGCTCACCAACAGATCCTTTGGGACCAACAACAGAAGCACCTGGGGAGCCAGGAGGGCCAATGTCACCTTGATCTCCTTGAGCCCCTCTATCGCCAGGAGTTCCTGCAATACCTTTTGCTCCTTGATTACCTTTCTTGCCTGGCAATCCACCCTATGGCAATCATACAGGTTTTATAAAACTCTCTCACCAACTTCAAATTAAAAACAAACAGCAACACAAGTGCAAGAATGGTACTCTGAAAGTTGTTTTGTCAAAACAGCACCACCAGTTGCTTAGCAACATCAAAAAAATTCTGATCTCACAGATTACCATTAGCTGGCCTCTTCCCAAAGTGAAAAATTAGGAAACCATCATTGTAATCTTCTGAAAATGAACTTACCCCTCTGTCTCCAGCAGAACCAACCGGACCTGGATTTCCTTTGATACCGTCTGCTCCCTAACACAAATATGAACACCCAAATTAAAACATTTCACCTTTTTAAAGAACTTCATATCTATTAATTTTTGCACACGAAATTTAAAAGTTTTTGCAAGGTTAAGTAATACATGTACGTATAACTTGCAGAATTTATTGGATTTTTATTTCTGCTCAAATCATTGCTCCTACTTTGTTTCATTCGCACCATTTAGGCCTAGTTCAGACATCGCGCTCCTGCTGTGCCAAACTAAATTCAGGAATTAAGTTCAACAAAAGTATGGCAGAAGCACGGCGTCTGAATCAAACTTTTGAATTGAGTTCGGCAAAGCAATTTAGTTCGACACGGCGTGTCGTGCCGCACGACGTTGGCACGGCAGCGGTTCAGACGTCGTGCTTTTGCCGCACCAAACCAAATTCATAAATTATATTGATGTATTTTGGCGGGATTACGTTCCCGCGAGGAGTTACGAGGAGACCCGAGAATACTTCTCCATTACGGAGTATGCGCACAACCTCGTTCCCAGGGTCTTCTCCGTTTTTAGCCGCCATATTGAAAACGGAGAAGACCCTGGTGACGATGTTCGTCACCAGTTGCATACCGTACTTAAAAGTATGCAAATTGAATTTTATTCTTGCCAGACGGCAAAAACCATGGTGGCCAGCCAAAGGAATACAATGAATATTTTTCTGCTAAAAAGCACGTCGAAGATGTTTCATTCAACGAAGTAGATGACACTAATGACAGGCTGAACAGGGCGAAGAAGAAGCTATTGGGTCTGAATCCGAAATAAGCAAGTTTTCGGAAACTAGTCGGACAAACAAACAAACATTCGCCGTCCTCGCAAAAGGAAAAGTTTTTTTCTGTTGCTTTTCTTTGAGTTTTTGCTGCAATTTGGAAAACGGCGCCATTTTTGTTGGATCACCACTGACTAAATGTTATGTAGCTACAGTAAATCCTGAATCAGAGTCGTGCTTCTGCCGTGCTACAGTAGAACCTAATTGCAATTTAGTTCGGCACGGCAGGAGCACGATGTCTGAACTAGGCCTTAGTTATTGAATCTTTGGGAACACCAAGGAAAACAACATGAGAGGGTGGAAATTAACCAAAATGTTCATCCCAAGACCAACAATAATTGTCTTGACAATTTTGCTAGAATTACAAACACAAACAACTAGACAACCTTTTGAAAAGACCCCAGTGTAAAAACCAAGAAAAATATTAACATTAAACAGCAAATAATTAAAGAAACAAATTATCAACTTGCCTGTTCGCCAGCAGGACCTGTTTCACCCTGCATACCCTGGTTACCTGGATCGCCCTAAGAAATTATAAGAAAGTTATAAAAATTATAATACATGAACACTGTGTTAAAGGTTCTAAAACCATATTCTTAGCTGAGCAGTTAATTGAGAAAATACTGTATGGCACAATGGAATTATACTATGGTCGAACCGCGATTATCCGTACTCATGGGAACTGGCCTAAATAGTCCAGATAATCAAAAATATGAAAGTAAATGAGCCAAAAAAAAGACTGAATAACTTAAAAGAAAACAAGAAGGTCTTAGAGCTTAAAACTGCGCTGGTCACGTGACCACCCTAGGGGAACCATGTGAGGGGAATAAAAAAAGCACCACTCCCCCATCAGGAATTATTCTCAACCCTCTGACACTTTCATACAGTTTTCATATGGAAGTTCTTTTCATCTTTGTTGCTTTGGGAAAAAACCTGACAAGTTTGCACTTCTAAAGTGTGGCTTAGAGGTGAAATTTGCCAGCCTGCTTGTAGTTAACATGCATAAGCACTATTACTTTGGCACAATTGACTGCTGAGCATTTTTAAGATTAGTTTTAATTAGCTTATAAATGTAATCTTCCAATTTATTCTTAGTTTATAATTTCAAGCTAATTTAGTTTTTTTCATAAGTTATAACAATTGCATGTACCCTAGTTTTTACAAATTTATTCACGTTGTATCTAATTTTTAAATATTTGTTCTCAGTGCTGCATCTAATATCAATATTTTTGAATTTACAACCATGTAACTTTGTTAATGAACCTTATCAAGTGAAATAAAGACACACAGTTTATGCTTAGTCTCACTTTCTCTATCAATATAACTGCACTGCATGCACGTGCAGCTTTTTCTCAAACTAATAGAAAACTGATAAATAAACCAGTGCAAGTAAAACCATTGTAACTGGGTCACAAGTGTAAATAATTTTTCAACAACTGGAAATCAATCAAAAATTGTTTAACAAGCACCCCTAAACTTTTCATTATATGCCACCATGGTGCCTGGCATGCAAAATCCGAGATCACGAAAGATTCTCAGACTGAAGTGAATGAAACCTTTCTGAATGTAGCAAACCTGATAGATTTATTTTTTTTACATGAAAATTGTTTGTTTCAGTTTTGTCAAATTGACAATCTACTGACTCTTGCACCTTTCAAGTGTTTTGATGCATGTCTTTCCAATATACTGTACCATGAATTACGTAGTAGAAATTTCATCTGATTTGAAGGCTAGCTAGTTTCTTAATCACTTACATATCTTTTGTCATAATTAAACTAGTAATACCTATCGGTAGAAATGCCAACGAGTACAATGGGACGCTTAATGATTTTGGTCGATCAATAAACATTGCGCGTTTTCTTTGAAAATCTTGAATGTTTATGGAGTAAAATGCGATTTTATGAGGGCTAAAAAAAAGTTCTAAAATAATACCAAAGTAGTGAAGATTTAGTGAGAAATCTTGTAAACTTCATGCTATTTGAGAGTTTCAAGCCATTGTTGTCCAATGCCGCTATTTTGGAAAGGTTTCCACTGTTTTAAAGTCCTATAGGTCTTAATCAAAGTGGCTATGAGCCACTGAACACGAAAAATAAATTATTAAACAAAAAGCAAACTTTTACAAAGATTTGCCAAAACAAAGCATTTCAAACTTTCCACACTGCAGTTGATCCATTCAGCACATAAGTATTCAAAAAAATTGAGGTTTTAAAAGGTAAAAGCCTGGTCGGACAAGTTTGTGGCCAAAGATGGAACAAGTTTATTTTATTATTCCGAGAATAATTCATCACGCGCAATGCGTGATGTCTCAAATATCACGTTGAATTGTTGTTGTTGAGACACTGCAAATTGCGTTTGGGCAACCAGCTTTTAGGAAAATTAAAGGCCCTGTTTCCCGAGGGAAAAAACGCTGGAGTATCCAGGAAAAAATGTAGTATAGGGAATTTATTTTATAAATTCGAGAAACGAAATAAAACTCTCTTCTGATTGATAAAATCTGTGTTGTTTACTTAGCCAGACCTAACTTAATTACGCATGCAAATTTGTATGACTTCGAAATTTTCGAAGCTTTGGAAATCTTGAAGCTTTGGAATGCATTTCTTGCCTTCATCTAAAATGAAATTAAATTCTAAACAAAGTTTAATTCAAGTTTCTTTCGTATTTCAATCTCTAGTTCGGGAATTTTGGCTTTTTGAAGCAAACAGATTTAAAACCTCTTTGTTATCTGAGACGCATCTTGTCTGGGAATTTTAGTTGCCAATGAATCATGCACGTGCTGAACAAATTAGTAGCGCGCTGATTGGCCAAACTACAACAAAGTGTGCACGTGCTGAACAGATTCTGCTGAACGGATTGGCTAAAAACATCAGAAGTTGTGTCGTCAAGATCTACCTTACATTACATTACATTACTTACATTACTCGACATTTGGAGTGTTTCTGAGATTTTTTTCGCATATACAAATCTTCTCGCGGCTCTATATTCTGCCGCCTCGTCAGGCCTTCTGGTCTTCCAGAAGGCCTGACTCGTTGGCAATAATCATTTGACCATACCGTTGGACCAGTATTTCCTTGATCTCCTCTGGATCCACGGTTTCCCTAAGAAAAAAAAATCACAGATACTTTGAATCATCACAGGTTGTGGACATGGGTTACAAAGTGTATACAGTATTACCCACATTTCCCTGTTTATTTACTCAAGAGCAAGAATACGAACTGAGAAACTGAGTGGGAGAAAAACAGGCTCAAGGTCCTCACAAAATAGACAGAAACCAAACATATTATCATGACTGGCCCAACCGAATTCAGTAAATGAACAACTCCTCGTACCTTTTTTGAGTTTCATTATTTTATATTTATTGGAAAGTTGTGAATGAGATCTTTGTGAATGTGCTAAATTGCTTCGAGTGATCATGACACTTAATAAATTGCTTGTCTGTAAATTGTCTTGAAATGTGTGCTTTTCCGTTTTTGTTTAAATGGTGAGGGAAGTTAAATTATGTTGGGCCAACATTGTTTTGTCCCGTTAACCAAATGCAATCCATTTTTGTCTTCTTCAGTTTTGTCCATCAACTCCCAAAGCTTCTTTGTTTTTTTATGTTTATTTTGAGTTTATCTACAGTGTTAAGCCATTATTGTAATATTTCATTTGATTCAATAACTAGATGGCCAGTACTGATATTGCCCAGAGTTGTCTGACTGCCCAGCTCTTGAACATCAACAAGTCTGTAAGTCCATGCAAATTATTGTGTCCCCAGACCCTGCCCTTTGGAGATAAAGGATTTTCAAATTAAATTTTATGGGAGCTTGACTACTACTATTCATGTTCTCTCTGCAGTACCTGTATACCCTTTACACCAGGTTCGCCCACAGCCCCCTTGTCTCCTGGGGGTCCCGGTGTACCTCTACCAGTGGCATCTTCACCTCTTTGTCCTTTTGGTCCCTTAGATCCCTGGAGTGAGGATAAAAGAAATTGATAACCATACTTGTCAGCAGTTCAATTGCTTGACCACTTCATGTTTTATTAACATTCACTAAAATATCAATCATTAATGTGTTAATCAGGTATGTAAATTTGTAACATATGCTAAAATTAGAAACCCTGGTCAAGCACTGATTTTTCAAATGATGATGACGATGACGATGGAAATGATTACAGTGTTGTTTCTCATACTATTGCCACTTGAGAAAGTTTGGATTAATTTTTGACATTTTTTTGACGGCTTTTGTTTGAACTGGCCAATTAAACTGCAAAAACTATGAGGGGCAAAGTTGTTAAGTTCAGAATTCACTTTCTGTCTGCCATCGAACCTCGATTATCTGGACCTCAATTACCCGGATTTCTCTATTATCTGGCCATGGACTTCCTTCTCTGGTCCCAAATTTTTCATGAATATTAATAAGTCACATTCGAGACCAAACTATTCCTGAATTAAAATTTCACTTTTTGTTTGAGAAACTTTGTAATTATAACCCGATTTTTTTTGGCTCATTAATACTCATCCTTTTGATTATGTAATGTTTAATAAATGAGCAGCAGCGTTTTATCAAGTTTAAAACACAAGGCGCAGCCGAGTGTTTTAGACTTGATAAAACACGAACTGCGAATTTATTGAACAGCTTAAAAATCGTCTGATGTAGATCAACTCATTCTTGCACTAATATTTAGATTAGGGGTTATTTTGGCCTAGAAAATTGGACATAAAGTTTAGCCGCATCTTTATCAGATATAAAGACACTCATTAAACATTAATTTCTTTTGTATTTTCGTTATGAATTATTAATGAGTTTTTTAACGAGACTCTCAGTTATCCAGACTATTTAGCCCAGTCCCCCAAGTCCGGATAATCAAGGCTCAACTGTATTGTCAACTCCGCCTTCCTCTCTTCTTGCACTTTGGCCAATTGAAACAGAAGTTGTCACAAAGTTGTCAAAAATTAATCAAAATCTTTGTCAAATGGCAATGGTATGGCATTCAATTAAGGCATTCCCAAAGTGGTATTAAAATGCCTTTTTTGACATAGCTGCCATTGTCATTGGAAATTCCAAGGGGGTGTGGAGATCAAAAGCCAAAGTTTTTAAAGAAAGGTATAAAGCTTAACTTGAATTCCCAAAAAAATTCCATGGGAGGAGTATGGATATTTTCAGGAACAATACATTAATTTAACTCCATACAGTAAGAAGTGAGGCTTTTGGTTCCCCTCAACTACTTAAGCAGCAGTTTAAATTGACACATTTTGTGTAGCCCTCCTCCTAAACTGGATTGTGTGATAAATGATTAATAGGAAGTTGCCTTTGACCCTAGACACAGACAATGCAACAAAAACAACATTTGAATACTACTTACATCACTTCCCGGTTCTCCTTTTTTTCCTTCAAACTAAACCAACACAAAGTTGTCAGATAATGACATTATTGACTAGTACAGACACCAAATGGTGTCGAGTGAAATTAACAATATACTTTCCTAAGGCTTTTTTTTTTACAAATTGCATGCAACAGAATTTTCTAATTTTGCCATTTTTTACAAAACATGTGAACAATCAAGCCCAGCTGAAACACCAAACATGTTATGTGGAGCTCAGGCCCCAGTTCCTGGAAAGCCGATTAAAATTATACACAATTAGCGGTTATTCCTGGTTTAAATTTTTATTCCAAGGGTAACAAGAGAGGGTTCCAGGGTTAACACAATTTAATCCCCGAATAGCACTAATCAGCTTTCCACAAATCAGTCCCAGGTATCAGTTAATCCCCAGCATTAAGTTCACCAGTTCCCACACATTAAGGTGGAGAGAGGCACTGTAAGAGTAAAAAAGTCTCGCCCAAGAACACAATGCAATGACAATGACCAGGGATCAAACACAGACTGCTTGCTCCAGAGTAAAGCACGCTAACTATTAGACTACTGTGCCTCTAGACATATATATTTAGTCAAAAATATTTATGAATACTGTTTTCAATTTCATCTTACTAGAGTGGCATTTGATCCTGTTAATTCCACTTCCCCAGGGTCACCTGGTTCTCCTTGAAGTCCCTAAAAAACAAAAGAACTTATACCTCAACAAAAATTGGTCAGTGATTTTCAAATGTCACAAAATCAAAACAATTTCAGTGGCAAATCAAACATAAACAGCGGAATGAACCAATGAGAACTCAATGCAATTAATTAATACGGGAGCCAGCTGCAGGCAACGGAAAATGTAGCTAATCACACCCCAGGGGCGGGGGAACTCCTATATGGAAGTGGCGGGGGTGCTCGTTGTCTCACATAGAGGTGTAAATTTCGGATTTTGGTCTCACTAAGGGTGTTCCAGGCAAAATGTCAATTCTTGTTTAGGGTTGCACACGAAGAAATACATGTATGCAAATACAAATTCTATTTTCAGTATTTTGGTATCTTTAAATTAAGGGTTCCAAAAAAGATCAGGCCACACCTAAATTGGCCTCTTTTAGGGTTACTTTCAAAGTTTCTGATGTGAATCGCTGCCTCTTTTAAATGAGAGTCCGCCTGCCCCTGGGAACCAACATTGGATATTATTTTGCACATGATTTGTTGAATAATAGCACACATTTTTTACTGATATTTAGGTATGTCAAAAGTTACAAAAATAATTAATTAAAGTGCATGTGAAGTGAAAATTAATTGCTGCTTATTTTGAAGGCTTTACATTTTTGTATTATGCAAATGAGAAAAGTGATGACATCATTAATGGTTCCACAACAAGATAAAACACTGAATCAAGAGTTTCTCAAGAAATATTAGAGTGGTGTTCTTCCAACTTGGAGCCATAAATGTATAAATAGCCTTCAAAATAAGTAGCAATTCTTTTTTACTTCATATGCACTTTAAAATATTAAAAAACGAACTCACAATAAAAAAAATCACCTAATAAAAAATGCAAAAATGGGATAAAATTTAAAAATCTATACCGTAATTGATATCCATTTAACTAAGTCTAGACCAATTGCAATTCTGTATTCACACCCTGCCTTTAAATTTAAGCTTATCTGGAGTGCTGGCCGTCATGCCTGCTGATCTGTCTCCTGTTAGTTAGAAACTTACCCATGTTATTTTCATTCTGAGAGTGGACAATTAAGATATTTATTCATTCAAAAATACTAATGTTTATACTTAAAATTTATACTGAGTACTAATTTACATGTAGGTTTCATGTGATTGTGTCCAGTCTGTATAAAACATGTAACACTGATCCTTTAACAGATCACTGGCTGTCCATTTGTAAATGTGCTACTGTATGATTTTTACAATGCATCATCCCTACCTTTTAAAGTTTGTTTACCAAATACTTTAGCATGCTTTTTGGCAAATATACAGCCTGTGAAATTATAATTATATCTTTGCCACATTTATCATAAACAATAAATCATTGAAAAAAACCTTCGACACTATAGACACCCTGATATTATAATTATTAATCTGAGATGCTTACACTATCTCCTTCAGGACCCATTAATAATGCTGTGTCTCCTGTTGCTGGTGGACCCTATAAACAGTGATGGAAGAAAACTAAGTATTATACTGAAATATCCTAGCATAGCAGTCAAGTTCTCTGTTTGAGCTTTTTACTGCTTTGAAGTTGCACAACAAGCTTCTAGCAGATTATCATCAAAACTGTGTTTTTCACTTGGTTATAGGAATCAGTTAAGAATTTTCTACATTGAGAGTGTGTACAGCTACAATATACAAAAGCCATATACACCTAAGAAATACAATAATATCATAAACATGACTGTAATTAAAAAGAAAAGTAAAAAAATTAAAAAAAAGAATTACTTTAGCCTAATCATTATTAATAGCATGTATCCTTTGCAAGGAACCCATGTTAGATCCAAAGAAACCTGTTTTAACACTATTATTATAGTGCTGACTATTTTTAAAATCCAAGAATCTAGGTTTTTGAATTCTGTAGAAAAAGAAAATATTTTTTTATTTCTTAAAGGTAGCATTTCTTACCCCTTCTCCTCTAGGCCCTTGTTCACCTTTCATACCCTAAGAGCACAAAAAAATGGTTTTTTTTAACAATAACTGAGAGAATGCACAATTCCCTCTATGAGATGCACCTGCAGTGAATCATGCTTGTTGTATTCAGAAAAAAACAAGTCCAAAAACTTGACAACATTGATTACAAGCATGACTCCCTGCAGGTGTGTCTCATAGGGGAAATTGAGAATTTTTGCACACTGGTCAATAAACAAAACAAGTCCAAAAACTACTCTAAAATTCGAGTGAAAATAAAGTCTATGTATGTATGTATGTCTATGAGTACAGACCTGCATAAAAAAGGTGTAGAGTGTTCTTCAAAGGAGGGTAGTTTTCTGAAAGCTTGAGAAATTTTTGCGTCTTTTTTCAATTAACTTCAATGTACAACTGGCAAGTTTAGAAATGTAAATTGGGACATCTGGGGCAAAATTCTGATAAACTCCTTGGCTTCAAGCAAAAATTAAAGTGACTTTTGGGCTGTCATGCACATGAGTGTCAAACACATGTGCAATTTTGCATTGAGATTCCCTCTAATTCCCTGGTGAATTTTCAGTGTTACTGTAAAAAAAAAAACTAATCCACCAAATTGTTCCATGGTCTAAACCATTTTGTACAACAACCTGTTGTTATCATTGACTACTGTCATTTGGGTAACCAGAGTAGCAGTCATCTTTAATTTTTAGTCGAGTACAATAAACAAACTACAAAATGACAAATGGTTATTCTTACCCTGTCGCCCAATGGACCTGTATTTCCCTACAAAAGTAATAAACATTCAAGACAGCAATAAGAACATATAAGTATGGTTAAAAGAGTTGCCACAGTAGACTTGATCATTTGAAGAGTGATAATTACTTCGTCAATGTGCAAAAAAACATCGGAATTCACATCATAACTGCTTCTATGTACAGAAAATGCCAGTTAAAATAACTTCACACAGTTCCAAAATGTTTTTTTGAGTATTAAAGTGCACCTTACCCCAAAAAATTTTTTCGGTCAAGTAAATAACCATACTTTGCCGAGTATTTCTGTGCAAAAATTTTTGATTTGGTTAAATCCTTGATTTTCTATGCCCGGTTGAAGTCCAGCTCTGTTTGGTTCACAACCACGTTTAAGGCTATCTGAGGAGAGCAAGTGTGTGACGTCAAATCCAGAATGACGCTTAGTCAATTCTCTTCAATTCCCTCTTTTTATTGAAGACTTTCTGGGGCTTTCTGCAGCAAAATTTTTATAATTTGCGTCACGAAATCATCTAAATTCTACAGAAATTGGCAATTTATTTCAATCTTTTCATCTGATTTGCGGATGAGTTTTGACTGGGAATACTAAGAAATTCATTTTACCGCTCCCAAACTGAGCACAGCGATTGAAGCCGAACAGGATGCGTTTTTGTGTATCAGAGTAAACCTGCTTTCGGGGTGGAAAGTGAATCTAGTAAGATTCCAGTCTGTGTCAAAACACCTAGTCTTGAAACTGGTTTTATTGTTTAGGCAATGTTTCATGGGCACGCAGATAATAAAGCCTTGACCTCATTGACCTGAAATCATAGGCAGACTAGTGAGGAGTGTGAGCGACGGGGAGTACGAAGACCGAATGAATCGAGTGGCTGATCGATGGGGTAATAAACAAGCCACCTTTCTTTACTTTCAAAATTCATAAATGCCTGAGGAAGCTATACAAATAAACACCACAATGAATCAAGTTGATTTATAGGAAAGAAATCGCCACTTAATTTTCTTATTGTTCGTTTTTTTTTAACCCTTTGTTCTGTACCTGTAATTATGCTATATATTTTTTTCTTGTTCTTTACTTTACATTGAACATGTTTTATTTTGTTCTGGTGGGGTCCATTGTAAATTTAAATCCACTTTTTACATTGTCTTATCAACTGACAATACGGCCTTATGCGCCTACTGGCGCGACGAGAATTGATTGATTGATTGATCAACTGACAATGATAGAAGTCCTGTTTCTTTAGCTTATTTCAAGTTAGGGTTTTCTTTTAGACCTTTTACAAAACAAAAATGTGTAGCCATTTCTTAGTCATAGAAAATAATACTTACAGGACTACCAGTTAAACCTTTTTCACCAGGTGGACCCTGTAAAGATAACAAAAATTAAAGGAAACTAGTCAGTGCAGGAATTAAGAGGGAGTTGGGTTGCATCAGCAGTAAGGTGGAATAAAATAAATAAAAGAAATTAGGGTAGCCCAATTTTGCAAAGATGACTAACCTTTGGTCCAGTTTCTCCCATCGGTCCAGGGTCACCCTGAAAAAAAAAAAAAAAAAAAGTTAATAAAAAATTTCCAGTCACTGTTAACTCTACACTAAGGGCAGGGTGGACCACACTACTGGATGATAATCTGGTATCTGCACCATGAAGTGACTGGGAATATTAATTACTATCTCCTATGTGTGGGATGGAAGTCCATCACAGGTTATCCCCTCCTTCACACCTGGTCCCACTAATACACCTTCATGACAGAGAGAACTGCTGTGACAGTTTAGTTTCTTGCCCTGGGAGACAATGACTCTGGCCAGTACACAAACCAAGAATCCAAATCACTATCTAGTATATAAATCACTATCTAGTCGATAGTTAAGTAGGGATTACAGCTATCCACTGAATAGCCATTTAACTGGTGGATAGAGTTAGCCACCCTTTGAACAACTGGACCTAGGAGACTGCACCACTCAGGGGTATTTTAAGTTCAACAACAGAAGTGCAAAATGTTATTGCAATCTGCTTGGGCCCATGTCTGTTTTCATAATTTAAGGTCATTGCCCTGAAATAGAACTGAACACAATTTTTTAACCAAACTTCGCCTACTGGTTTATTACTTTAAGGGAACTTATATTTTGAAATAAAAAAGGGGGGTCACCAGATTCGTTTAGGAGCAGGAAGACCATGTATATTCCATATAATTCCTTTATAATTCCTCTGCGAGTACTGGCAAAGTACACCTTTTTAGCGATAATTTATTTTTCAAACACATGAATTGATCTGTTTTCATTTTACAGAAAGAATTTGATCGCTACACCAAAAATATGAGAAAAAATTGATAGGTCACCAGACTCGTTTAGGAGAAAGTGACAATTTACTTCTCTCGCGGACTAAGCCACATAGAAAAAAGCCGCCATTTTGTTGATGTTCGCGCGCGAGCGCACTAAATACGCGTAAAATTCTGCGCAGTAAGGATGCGCAATGCAATACAGGGCAATGACCTTAAGGGACACAGTTGATTTGTTATTGTCAGATTGATGAGCCCCAACCCAGCCACCCTAAGGGCAACAACGTTAATTTATAATTTCACATGTGAAATTATAAAATTGCCATGGCAATGTACTTAGCGGCAAGATGTTAACGGCAAGATGGCGTCCGTACTAAAAGAAGTTTTATAAGCTTAAACTTTGTACATTTTCGCTTGAATTCCATCTTAGCCAGCTACAACCATGGACATTTTTGGTTGAAACGCTCTTAAAAACATGAATTTATCACCATAGTTACTGTTAAATACGTGTCAGTACCCCCGTTCCCCCTTTCAATGTTGGCAAGTGGTAAGACGCTTTCAACTGTCAGATGAATGTTTTTTAACAACATTGCATAGGGGTGGGGAGGGGCAAAATGTGTGTGAATGATTGTTTTCCAATACTTGTGACCATGGTTGTCTGAACGAGCGTGACACCGTCAAACCAGTTCTATGTAAGCAATTTCTGCGAAATTTTACCTATGCAGCGGTCTGAGGCAAGAGATCAATAAAAAGATGTAAGGTCATGTGATTGCTAGATGACGTCACAATGACGCCATTGACTTGCAAGGAAATACATTAATGAGACCTGTGTGAAATGCTGCATGTTTTAAATTAGCCACTATCTTTCTGAACGCAATTCTCGTCAGAACACAACAAAAACATGCTATGCTTTGCTTCCATGTTACACTTTGCTAGAGAAAATAAATTTGCATCGTTTTAGGGGCGAATTACAACTATGTGTGACGGTTTACCGACGGTTTACACATGTTAATGACGTCATAATGACGTCACAGTTACACTTTCAAATCATTTTGATGGCGATTTTGCACTTGACACATAAAATTGCATAGGATACCAAAGTATTTAGTCCTGTGCATGCTTTATACCACAGTTTACAACGGTTTACAACTGGGTTATTAAAAATGTTAATAATAACTTATTTTATATTTAATTGTTCTCCATAAGTAAACCGTTTGGAATTCGTTAAAGTCACGGTATTAGTGTCATAAAACGTGCCATCTTATGTTATTTTATATACTGAACAGATTGCGATAGACGATATGTCTCAAAACCTAGTAATGATGACGTCACAACATTCGGTAAACTGTATGTAAACCGTTAAAAACAGTCCTTATTTGGTCTTAAAGTTGTCTCTAAAATAAATATTGGTCCAAGGACCCCATTTTAAACTACTTGAAAGTACAGTTTATCAAGATAGGTATCGAATAACGAAAAAATCACGTATCTTTTAATATGTTTGGCCGAGATACACTTTATTGTTTGTTACATTAAATGGACATGCTAAAAACCTGAATTTTCGTCAAAATTGAAGGCGGGAAATATCGTCATGAAATTAGAGCATACCCTACTGTCAGCAATGAGTTTATTGCACAACATTGCTTCAGCCAAGTTTAGTTTAAATTAGTAAATGTCAGCGTAAGTTATGGGCATTTGAAACAACTATGAAATCAGACAACCATGGACATTTTTGGTTGAAACGCTCTTAAAAACATGAATTTATCACCATAGTTACTGTTAAATACGTGTCAGTACCCCCGTTCCCCCTTTCAATGTTGGCAAGTGATAAGACGCTTTCATCTGTCAGATGAATGTCATTGCATAGGGGTGGGGAGGGGCAAAATGTGTGTGAATGATTATTTTCCAATACTTGTGACCATGGTTGTAGCCTAGGCCATGTAATAAAACTTTTGATGATATTTTATATTTCAAAACATCAAAACGACTTCTTGACTTAAGCCAATTACATAAATGGCATCGAGCGGATTTTTGAGCGTTTTACACGGGCACCGTTTTCAGTTCATTCAAGACGAACTACGGTCACAATGTGAGAAATAATTGACAGTTGATTCATCTTTGAAACTTTTTGTCAACAGCAAAAAGGAATCTCTAAAAGGTTTTCTTCAAAGACTAAAAAACTTGCGAACTTGAGCAAAGTGTATGCTTTCAACTTTTCGAAGCTCGGAGTTCGTGATGCAATATACCAGTCAAAAACCTACGATTGCAAGTGTAATTTGTCACCTATGATATTAAAATGTAATCAAATGGTATACCGTAAAGTTCTGTGTATAAGCCGCACCTTTTTCCTCTAAATTCAAGTCAAAAATCGGGGGTGCGGCTTATCTACGGAAACATCTCTGGTTTGAGTTCTCAATGGCCTAATTAATATTCATAAAAAACTTCTCAAGACGTCACTCAATAAGCATATAACAACCTGAAAACTTTGTTGTTGTTCACTGCCTTTTAGTTCCTCTGCAAAGCTGTTTGCAGTGAAGCCTGCCGGTTACTTCGAAGCATGTCTTTGCGTGCGAGAAAGCACCAAGAGAAACGCAAGTACTCACAAGGCAAATGGCCGACCGTTTTGTTTTTTTGTTGTTGACCTTCACAGAAAATACATCTGCTGGATTATCAAACTCTTAGTCTACATGAAGTTTCTATCCTGTTGCAGGTAGCAGTTTCAAAGAATCTTGAAAACGTGGTTTCTTTCGAAGAATGTGCCGCGATGTTTGTATTTTAATGCCGAGACTCCTCTCTACATTTCAAAGCTTGGCTACTAAGCATTCATCATTCGCGTACGATTCGGACAAATTACACAAGTGTTTCAGGAGTGTTTAGAAGTGACAGTCTCGAAAAAATGATATCAAGAGAGCATCCAAGTTTAAGATGTTGTGAACTCAAACTAAAAAGGAGGTATGACAAGTGAAATTTCGGTTTCGTAAGACTTAATTTATATTAAATATTGCAACAACCGCCGTGTCAGTGTTTTGAAACCGTGCTTGTTTGCCCTTGCTTGTTTACCAATAGAACTTCACTTGAACTTCCAACTTTATTGTCTGTATATTTTTTTCCCAAAATTTGAGCTCCCAAAGCGGGGGTGCTGCTTATCTACGGGTGCGGCTTATACACGGAACTTTACGGTACTCGTAAAATTAGGAAATAATTTCACTTGCATTTTGACAAAACGCGCGTGAAATTAAATAATTTCACTCGTCACCATTCGATTACCAATACCAATCTTGTGTCACTTAGCTTTAGAGTGGTAACATATAAATAATTAATATATTTTTTTACAGGGAACCTAGGAATCATCAGGGCAATTATGGGTTTTGTACATGTAGGGATGATTATTTAGGATTTTTTCCATTTCGAACTGTCCCGTCATTAGTTTCCGTCATGACTGTCTTCATGATAAATTTATTCCCTGGTAACATGAAGAGTTATTCATCAATGTAAATCGACAACACGGAATTTTTGTACACAAAAATGAAGTTGTTCATGATGAAACACTCTCTCAGTGTTTGACAACAAGTCAGATATTAAAGAGAATCTAAGTTAATTTAGTCCAGGTATCCAGACCACCATCATGATCATGATCACCATCAAATAATGGGTTTGAAAAAAAAGTGCTAGTGGAGATACTAGTTACCTGTTCTCCTTTGGTTGCATTGGCTGGGCTGTCATGTGGGTCACCCTAGAAACAACAGATTGTAGTTATACTGTATTATTATTCAACAAAATTAATGCACATGCTGTCCAGATTTGGTCAAAATGTGATTGCTATGTCATCTATGTCACCTGTACATGTACATGTACATGACAGATATCCTGCGACATACGTAGGCTGTCAAGATTTGTCCGAAATCTTGGAAATGCTGCACAACCTCATTTTTTTAGCTGCAATATGAATTTTGTTGACAATTCCTGCTCAATCTTGCGGAAATTTTGTCTGATTTCAGCCAACTCAGCCTACGCCCTTGTCGGCACAATTTTGTGAGATAATTGTTAATTAGACGTAGAATACCGGCTGCAAGTTAAAGGAACTGTTCCACAGATTTTGGCCAAATTGAGGCATTGGAAAAATAATGGCAACCAAATTGGGTGAAATATAAAAATAGCCACTTAGAACAGTGAAGGAACATTTCAACGAAAAAGCAAATACAAAAGAAAGTACGGATAGAAAAAAATAAAGAAGAAGATTGAAACCGATTGTGATGTGTGTTTTTGAAATATTGTTAGTCTCGGTTGTTTGTAATTTAGCACTAGAAATAGTTGACACTAGGTTGTCCTCGCTGTTAATCACTTTTTCTTGTCTGTACATCCGGTACTACAGTCAATTCTTTTGCTTGAAAAAGATGGAAATGAGTTTTCTATTTGGGATGTTCAGGAAGAAAACGCTCCCTGGCGGCTCGTGTTTTCTAACGGTTTCTGGCTTTCTCTTCATCAATATGGAAAGAGGACATACTCTGGCTTGAACCCAGATACCTCGATCAGGATATTCACCATGTATAGACCACAGTGTCTCCCACTGTTTTTCAAGATTAGAATAAATTTTTTCAGAAATCAAGGGTTCAAGAAATTTCAGATTCCACTGTAGCTGATAAGCTTTTCTACAGTGTTGTTTGGAGAAATGTTTATCTTGAACTTTAGGTGTTATTACCTTAGGGCCTTGTTGTCCCTTGTCTCCAGGATCTCCTGCAGTACCTCTACTACCATTTATTCCTACACGGCCAGGTTCTCCCTGCAAGACAACACTTGATCTATCAGCATACTGTATAATGGCATAATTGTGAAAAGAGTTAATGTTAATCTTGACAAAAACATTTCAACAAATTCAGTTGCTGGTTTGCCAGTCTTAGTTGTGGCATTCATTGTAACAGTTGATTGATTACGTTGTTAGGCAAAATGACAGACATTGCTAGGCAGCAATGAAAAAGTGCGTTCACACCTAGAAACATCTGCCATTTTGCCTTGCAGCATAATCAGTCAACTGTGACAATGAATACGACAACTGAGACCGTTAAACACTCAACCTGAATCCGCTGTATTTCAAAATGTGGTGTATGCGAAATGGACTTTGTCTGTTCACAAATAGACACCTCATGTCAATGCATTAACAAACACACCAACTCAAGAACTTTGATTGGAATGCACATAAAATTCAACAACATGTGGTCAATTTGGAAACCAACCATTGCAGTCAATTTTTCTGATCTCAAAAAGTGCTGGAATAAACTTGACTGCCTCCTCTATGAAATGTTGCTTCAAAGGAGCTCAAACCGTCTCTTAATGTGCAATCAGACTTGATTTGCATGGAGTTATTTACCGATGAATAGTACATTAAAAAATTTTGCATCATATCATGTATACTCAAATGTTACCTAATGATATTCAAAACTCAACTCTTTTAACAACTTTGACATTTCAATGAACTTTCAATCTTGAGAATGATGTTGGTTGCTTTTAATTTTTCTAGTCTTGTTAAATGCTTCAACAAGCAATTGAAGAACTCCGGACAAGAATGGCCCCTGGAATTTCTGGCTAAATCGAACATTATCAAAACAGCTCCAAATTGCGCATGCAGGTTTGTTTACGTGTGCTAAACACTGTCCTGTGTTTCATTTCGCTGGTCTTTCATTCATTTTCGAAAAATAACATATGCAAAAAAAAAAGATTTTACAGTAATCCAGCACTAGACATTTTTCCATGCATCGCGTGTGCAAATCTTGCCTCGAGGAACTTTATTACATTCGTCCGGGATGTAAAAACAGCGTTTCACAAACCAACTTTGCTGACCGCCATTAATTTGCTCCCAGGCGGTAGCAGCGAGGGACTGGGACTCGCTATTCTATTGTGACGTCTTAAGTCACATGTTGGGGTTCAAGAACAAAAATGGCGCATTTCTTGGGAAAAAAAACTACTGGTTCGTTTGAGTGCAAGTGCGTCCACTTGGCGGTTGAAGGACATCATTAAGTCTGAAAACCCGTAAGTCTCACAGCATTTCTCGAAGAAATGAGAGATGTTCGGCAATTGTTTTGTACAATAGTGCTTTTTAGCGCTCAAGAGAAAGTTGTCTGACAAAGGCCGGCAGAGCCAAGTGGTAAATAAAGTCTAAAAACAAAGATCTCTTGCCGGGAACTTTGTCAGCGTGAGTTTTGCAGTGTCCCCTTGGGTGCTGCAACGACAACCGAGAAGCGAACTGGTTTTAGACTTAAAAAAATTCTTTAGATGTTTTGCAGGGCACCTTCCCTTCGCAAAATTTTTTCTGTGCCTCATTAAATATTCATCAATCAATCTATCGATTCGTGCAAACGAAAACCTCAGAAGTTTATCTTGTTTTCGCGGGATTTTGTAGATGTGTGATGATGAAAGGAGTGGAGATAGAAGTGAGAGCAAGACGGCAGCACTTAACTGAAAGCAAAATTAGTATAAAGTGAAAACAAGAGCAAACGTATTCAATCAATCAGTCTATCACCCAACAATCAGTCTTTATTTCACTTTCACCTCAAATTACATCTAACGGTAACAGATTAAATAATCTTGCAAGCAGCTAACCGCAAGCAGACTGCAGTGAAAGCTAGCCGCCAGCAAACTGGCGTGAAAGCTTACTGCACGAAAAGCGCGATTTAAGTGTTAAGGCTCTGATCCTAAACTCTGACTCTGATCCTAAACTTAGCTTCTTGAAACGCTAACCATAACCCTTATCCTTGGGTATAGCTTTTTAACCCTAAATTTGAAATGAAACCCTAGCGTCAAACCATAACCCTAACCCTTGGGGTTAGGGTTAAGCTTTTTTCGCTAGGGTTAAGCTTTTGCGTTAGGGCTAGGCCTGTAATCCCAAAACTTTAGCTGGTTTCATTGTTTTGAGGAACAAAAGGTTTCCTTTGTTTATCGTTTGTGAAAGAAAAGTTCTTAAGACGCCGCCAGCAAAAAACCTTGTCTTTTGCATGTGTTATTTTTCGAAAACGAAAGAAAGACCAGCGAAATGAAACATGGGACAGAGTTAAGCACACGTAAACAAACCTGCATGTGAAATTTGGAGCTTTTTCGTTAATGTTCGAATTAGCCAGAAATTCAAGGGGCCATTCTTGTCCGGACCTCTTCAATTGATCATCCAAAAGTTCTTGTGGCACATTAAGGACAGTGCCTCCTATTGCTATTGCGCACTTGTTCTGTGCATCACGCAATGCATCGATCACACTGCACTCTCTGACCCTAGGTTTATATTATAGAACCAGCATCAGTTTGTGTCACTACAGCACACGTTCAACTCTGTTATTCAGCCCTGCAACCTAACGTGCACACCTAACTGACATTTAAGATGGAATCCACTAGGAAGTCAAGAAATATTTATTTAAGTTGGACAAACATCGAGTACCAGAATAATTCAAATCCTATTGCCTTATTTCCTACCCTTAATAAAATTTAAAGATGTAAGTAATTATCCGTGATAACACCAACAACAATTTCTTAACAGAGCCTGAGAAAATGAATTTCAAAGTTCACAAGCTATAGGCAAAATCTCACATGTAGCCATTTTGTAAATTCGTCTTTAAGCGATTCAGTGGAATTCAGTGGAACTTCAAAATTTGTTTTCGATGTTTGGTGTTGTTAGAAAAGATTTATTTTGATAAGATATTTGAAGCAGTAACAAAAAAGTTTGCAATAAGGTGGAAATAATTTTGGTACAACAATTTCTTATCAGAGTCTGAGAAAATGATATTCAAAGTTCACAAGTTAGGGGCAAAAGCTCACATCTTTTAAGCGATTCATAGGAATTCAGTGGAACTTCGAAATTTGTTTTCGAGGTTTGGTGTTGTTAGAAAAGATTTCTTTCGATAAGATAGCGGTATTTGAAGCAGTAACACAAAAGCTTGCAATTAGGTGTAAATAGTTTTGGTACATAATTTTGTCCAATAACTACTCGAAGTCCTGGCGGATTTCCTCTTAATAGTATAGAGGAAACCCCACAGAGGAATGAAGGGAGATTTTCTTACAACAAAGGTGAAAATGTTTTATAGCACAAGTACCTTTTCTCCGTCACATCCACAGAGTCCCATGAAACCCTTTGGTCCATGAATACCTGGAACTCCCTAAAAAGAATGGTTAGAGTATTCACAAAAGGGTTTTCAATAAGAATCAGAGTAGGGGGCAAAAGTTTAAGAGTACCTGGGTAGGGAAGGGAGTACTAACAATGGCATTGTTGTGATTTAAGTATGTTTGTTGGTCAAAAAAGGTATAAAACGTGCAAGAATAATGAAAGAACTTTTTGTCCAATCCACAAATATTTGTGAATCAACTTGAGAGTCTATTTGGTCACCAAATGCAAGTTTATATTTCAAAACTTGCAACTACTGAAGTGTACTTACTGGTATGCCATGTATGCCAGGAAATCCAGGAACTCCAATCATTCCCTAAAAATACAGCCAATGTATGGTAGTTTAGCACTTACTGTTTATGTTTCTTTTAAAAGAAATCATGTCAAAAAAAAAAAAAAACCGTGTCCAAAACCATTTTACTCTAATCCACAGTAACACAGCAAAATCAATTATTACCTGATCTCCTTGAGCTCCAGTGGCACCGGGTACACCTGCTTCGCCCTGGAAACAAAGTTTTAAAGCATTTTAAGTTGTTTCCATTTCACGTCCAGTGTGTTCTTAAAAATTCACATAATTAATATTATATATCAAAATGTATGAGGAGCATAGTAACAAACTGCAGTTGAAGAAATTGCACACATTTAAGCCACATGCTTTATGACTCATTAAAACACACACATTCTATGCTGCATGCTTTATGGTGATCTCGCAAAGGCTTGATTACTCAAGTGTTGTTATGATATAAGACATGCTTTGATTGACCAGCAGCCTCGACTAGATTTTCCTGTAATACCCATGAGCATTGTAAGTGATGTTGGCTGGCAAAAGTAGCAACAGTGCAGCAGAGAGAGGCCTATAATAAACTTCTAACTAACTCATGCTAGCCTGACGGTACTGAGAGAATAACACCCTTGGTCTTTCTTTGGACCTTGGGTGATATTCTACTGCCATTAATATTTTTATTTTTGTGAGCCTAAATTGGTGACTGGCGATGAAGATGTGAAGGGAGTCTCACCTACAATCAACATGGATAGAATAATTGAAGGCAAGAATGACACTTGCTTTATTGGCTATTTGTGAGAGTGCTAAAAAATAATTGAATTTTGGCATGTAAAGTTCCTTTTACATGAGAAACATTAATGCAGAGTTTTTTGCTGGTTTGCACTCATCTTGGAGAAATAACATATGTAAAAAACTCAGAATTTAGAAGCGGCTTTCTTTTTAGTGTTTTGTCTTCATTAAAAGAGGCGCTTCTAAATTCTGAGTTTTTTGCATAGTTGCAAACCAGCAAAAAACTTGGAAACAATGTTTCTCATGTACCAAAATTCAGCTTTTTTGAGCACTTTCAAAAATGGCCAAAAAAGTTTAAGTGCCATTCTTGCCGCCGTGCCTTCAATTGGCAGGTTAGGACTTTTATCACTAAGCCCCATGTGTAGTGGGACCTGCACTAACCTCACTGAAAGGAAACAATGTTGTAGGTCAAATTTGTTTTCAGGTTAAATTTGTTTCCAAACTAGGTTACCAGTAATCTGTTTCAACCTGAAAATGACTCTAACAATGACATTAAACAATTGGAATTCATCAGTTAACAAGAAATCCCAATTATAAATTCAAATTGTTTGAAGCAATTATCTTGAGTGTTATCTTGAAGTTGAAACAAATTTTTTAGGTTGGAAATTATAAACAGACAACAATGAAACCGCACAAAATAAGTTAACAGTTAAAAGTACATTTCCTTGATACCTTGTAACCTTTAGGCCCTCTTAAGCCGTCTTTTCCTGGAGGACCCTATGAAACAAATAAAAAAACCTTATACATGTAGTTATATTTAACACACAACAGACTTATATATACTTATACACTCTGTGTGTCCTTTTGGGTTAATGATCCTTGAATCTGATTGCAATTGGTTCTCCTATTGTTGTATATTCCCTATTATTAAAAACTAGCAATGGTATATTGCAATTCCAGCATTTTGATTAGTCAACAGGCAATGGTATATGAGCTCATATACCATTGACCACAATTTTGGTAGCCGATACGGGTCAACGAAAATAGCTGGGGAGCTCAAATAATGCAATTCTTCGGACGTTTATAATAAAACAATTATTCCCCTCGCGCTTGTTGGATATGAGATTGTTACAGCCAACTTGAGGCTATGCGCCTCGTTGACTATCTACAATCTCATATCCAAGGCGCGCTTGTGGAATAATTGTTTTATAGAACACAGTTGCACATGCATTGCTGTTTAAACAGAAAATTATGCTTTATCTTTGGCTTACAAATACATAACCTTAAGGAATTTGCAGGTTTGGACAGTGTTCCTTTAGTGCTTACTCGTTTGGACTGAGTGACAGTCAACTGGCTGCACCCTGTTGACTATTTGCTCAGGACTGTAGTTTACCAATAAATTTTTCTTCGTTGGTTTTGGCTAAACCTGATCATGTGGAACAGGGCTAGGCACTATCCAGATAGAATGCCCTTGAGCATACTATCTGGTGAAGATAACAAGAATTTACTCATGGTTTTCAGCCAGAAGAGAAAAAGTAGTTGTTTGTAACCAAAAAACAGCAAATGGATGCAAAGCAGATCAAGGTTGGAGAAAAGCTTTCAAAAAGACACTTTGTGAGGCATATATAACACCAAGTTGTAAAAGATCTGACATCATTTTAAAATCAAAGTCTCTTCGAGATATCGACGTTTTTGCATGAAGTATGAGTCGAAGGTTTATCCCGTGCATTGTTCTTCGAACTTATCATTACAGTTTCTTTGTAGTTTAGTTTAACAATTTCCTATCTTCGCGGAGGAAATGCAGCCATAAAATTTTGTCAAAAATGGCTCGTCCGCGCCGGGTATTTATACACATATTCCTTAACATTACACAAATAAACAGTGCAAATTTCACCGAGATCTGACAATTCTATACTTTAAAATTGCAAGGACCTTTCGAGGCAGTCGATTACGGCAGCGAAATTAGCGAATGAAACAGCAAAATATGCGTTCGACGCTTTGCTTTTGCGACGCCATATTTGAATTGTTATAGGTGGACCGCTGTTCAATGTGTTCAAGGCCGTATCGTTACGATTGCTCCACGAAAAAGCACGAAAAAAAATACGGATATTTCCGACTACTGTCGTTACACTCAAGCTGCGTTTTGTCTAGGCTCTGCGAGGGTCGGATATCAAGACCCAGGATTAAACAAAAGCCATGTATACAGTGAATGCTTTCGAATTATATTTGAAGATGAAATACGAAAGAATTTTGCTGTCTTTGACTGAAATTCCACTCGAACTGCGTAGATACGATCGCATGTTGTAAAGCCGATTCATGCAACATTGCTGTCATTCCCTGTCAACGCGAGGTCACGTCCCTAACGACCTAGGCTGATGACGAAATAGAGTTGCGCTTGCATGTAGCGACCAAATTTGGCCTAATTTTTAACCGCTCCTAAGCTAAAAGAAGCCCCCATCTCTTGCATTTGTTTTAACTTCAATAATATCTTTGAAAAGAGCGAGTTTTTTGGTATGGTTTATTTTTGACGTTTGTAATTTTTAAACGATGTAAGTGCTAGTGATTATTTATCTGATTTATTCGTGTTTTAGTTACGCAATCCATCGTTTGTGCGACGCTTTTTATAGATCGCCTTTCAGACACACGTGCGTTGAGATAAGAAAGCTGACATGTCACTTTTAAAATTGTTATATAACGTTTGTAAATGTGACAAGTCACGTTTTTTTTCACGAGATCGCAAGTGATCACCCACAGCGGAAAGTAATCCCTTGAGAAATTAAAACAGTCCCTTGAGAAATTAAAAAAGTCCCTTGAGAGTTTACAAATATGTGGTTCCAAATTTTGTCCACATAACCCCTATTCTACGTTTTTAGCTTGTAAACAAGCAAAAACGTCGAAAAAATGACACGCGCTTGATCAAAACCAATATTATTGTATCATATCTTAAATAAATCTGTAGTTAACCCAGCCATCATCACTCTGTTAGCCCAAGCAAGGTAATCTTTATACAAACCTCCAATCCTTGTGGACCTTGGACACCAACTTGGCCTGGCCTTCCCTACAAAAGAAACAAGACTCAACTGACTAGCCCAGCTATAACATAGGTGCATTTTGACTGATTTCCTAATTTTGTGACAACCCTGCTATAGAGGCTTTCATTATCTGTACCTTTATGCACCTACCAATGTTAAGCGGCAGGAGGGGGAGGCTGGGCATAGGCCCGGCATTTGAACTTAGCTGAGAGTTTCTGTTCAAATGCCCAACCCCACTGAGCATTTGTGGATGTTCAAAAGAGTCATTGAAAGTTCTTCAAAAAAAAATGTTGTAAGCAAGTCCATTAAAAAAGTTCTCTAGCGGCTTGACATTGATAGGTGCATTACAATCTTACATAATGTCCTTTTGATGTCTGGATCACGTTAAAATTGCAGTGATAGTTACTAGTTACTTACCCGTGAACCTTTCTGTCCAGGTTTACAGTCGCATTCTTCATCATTTTGATCCTAAAATATGACACGAAAAACATTGTTACTTTAGCGATGCAAGAAGTTGAGCTGCCGGCCATGCAGACAGTATAGTTTTAAAATGATCTATAACAACTCAAGCATTGAGTTAATGAGGAAACTGTAAATTTACATATGTAAACTTATTTTGATTGTATAATATATCATTGCAAAGAAACAGTTTTTTTCTAAATTGAGAAAAAAAAAATATTTTTTGAAACTCCAAAGCTTCATGTAAATAAGTGAGTGAGTGATTGTCCCTTATTGACCAATTGCTTAAAAGAAAGTCCTGGAAAGGATGCACAAATAATTTTCATTGTCAGTTTATAAGAAATTTCTCTGTAAAACTCTATAAAGACATTGGGAAAATTTGCAGATGTGTTGTTCTAGGAAATATCCATTTTCCCCGAGCCTCAGCATTTTTTGTTTGAACACATCCCACACACCACCCCTGAGGAAATTACAGTTTTCTACTTAATACCTTCCTTAAAATATTTTGACTTTTGAGACCCCCCTCCCCCTCAGAATTTCTAATGATCTTTCATGCCAGAGAGGGTATGGATATTTTCTGAACTGCACAATAAATGGAAAAATCAAATATGGATTCTTTTTGCTTGATCTTTTACACATAAAAGCCCCGGCTAAACGATCAAACATTTTCGTCCAACATCATGTCGGAAGACAAGAGCATGTTTGACCGTTTAGCTGCCTCTCTCAACATTGCATTTAAATGGTTTCCAATGCTTCACGCGCAAATGTTTAGCCACCTCTGCAAACAAAGCAAGCCCAAGCAGGAAAAAGCAACCAATCAGAAACCGAATCTATGTGACATCGCGCCATAATTTCAGCGGTAATACGCACAAAGCGTGATGTGGGCTCACTTTGGTAGATGTTTGATCAAACATTGTTTGCTTGTTTAGCCACCCCGTGTCGTGTGTGACAAACACGATGTTGGAAGAAAATGTTTGATCGTTTAGCCAAGGCTTAAGTGTCTTCATATTTGACCTGAGATTTCTTTTGCCAGACTGTGAATATTAATTTTAAGCAATCTAATTTTTAAGAATTTAACAATATCTGATATAAGAGGCCCTGTTAGAGGTAATTTTCAATGGGCAACACGGCTCTGAAACGACGACATGAAGGAGCTGAAATGATTACCAATGACGAGATGCTCCCGTGAAATTACGACAGCGACAAAGAAAAAAGCAAAATTGACAGTGACATTGGCGCTTTTATAAGCGGCTTGTAGGCAAAATAGCCTTTGCAGATTTACCCTTAAATATTCCCATCTTGCACTTTGTAAAGAGCATTCTCATGCATTGAACGAATGCAATCTTACGCTCTAACAATTCATTTCCAGGTAGAAAATCGCTGCTTAAGTTAAGTAACTACAAAATGATCCATCATTTTGAAAATAATTCTCTCCATGTTCTCTTTGAACCTACTCAGAATAAAAGAAAACATATCTCAGCTACCTCAGTTTTTTAAATTTTTTGGAAAAAATCTCACAAGTCAACGTGAGAGGTCTACAAATAGGGAATATTATGGTGACAGAATAACGAGAACGCATTTTTTTGTGTTATGCACTGCAGACTCAAATATTTCCTATATTATCAGTGGCTATGGACAAATTCGAAATTACGACAGCAAAATGCAAATCTTTTAAAATTGCAGCGTGAAAAGGTTTGAAATCTGGACAGGATACATAAAGACCCCCCCCCCCCCCCTAACAGGGCCTCACATAAGATTCCAGCATTTTTCAATACAAACATTATATTATTTTGTGGTGTTTGCCACTCTGCCAGTTCTAATTCTTTCATAATTCCTTGCACAAAACAAAATATAGTTTACCTGGCAATATACAAATCATGCAAGGTTGGTTTAGGTTGAGACTATAATGACAATAATCAATTGTCAATTTGCAGTCTTAATAGAACTAAGTTTATCTCTTTCTAAATCTTCCTTTTGGTCAAATTTGTTTTAATTCATTCCGAGATATGACAGAAACTTCAATTTAGTGACTTTAAGTTACGAATTAGTAATTATTGTAACATCTACGGGTAGATTTTTTTTGTTCTTGATCTCCCATAAACTATCTTTGATATTTCATAATTTTAAAAAGACTAATTAGTTACTTCACTTCATACAATGTGGTGTCTGAGGGCACTATATAAGACGGTGAACGTTCTACTTTGACAATCACAGTGCAAAAAAATTATAAGGAAAAGAGCAGTAGACGATTAGATAAAAAATCACTTAGCTGGACCACTCAGCTTTGGCGTGAATTCGAAGTAAAATCCTTAAATTCCATTCAAGCCGCAAGCATTATATTTATATCACACAGCACCATGAAAAAACTTTCTATCATCGCAAAGAAAAGTGGCTGTTTAACCCAGTAAACAGAGCTCTTTCGGAATTTGAGCAATACCGATAAACCGACAAAACTTGGTTCGTGAACTGCTCGCGGACTCTTAGTGTTCCCCACGCGCGCTGGCACGCGAGTGAATGTTAGTTCATTCACTAAGGTTTCCCCGCACCGCTCGATGAAGCACAAACAATTTTAGCCTCCAAAATGGCAAAGAAAATGCATAAAACTTGTGAAAAAGTAAACCTTACCTGTGAATTCGCTATTCTGCACACAAGAAAAAGTAGGACGAAGAGAGAGGCCGCCCTGAAGATGTAAAACGTGAAAAATAAGTGAGACAATCCGCTCGTAAAACCGGGTAAATCGAAGACTCAAACGGGACAACAACAGCCCTGGGAATTTTTTAAAGAGTATCAAACGTTCACGCAAACCTACCTTAACCTCATGATGAACAAATATCAAATAATCACCAAGAAGAGATTAAAGCATGCAGAATTGAAGCACAGTGCCGCAGATCGCCAAGCGTTTCGTGGATAGCACAAGAGCTTGTTATCTGAGCCTCGGCGGCCGTGTCAGTCCAAAGGAAGTGGGAAAAATCGATTGTGGTGCAATCCGATTCCCCGAGGAGCTAGGTGAACCCGACAGTTGACAGGCAGTTGTGACCTGACATTTCAGGGATTGTCTGTAAAGGCGGAGAATGACGAAAAGGAAATATCAAATTCAGGATTGTCTCATCACACCTCAATAACACGCATAGTTGAGCACGCCTTGGCGCCAATACAATCGCCTTTTTCGCGGCAAAATCGAAGATCGGCATGTTTACTAAATAAACTGCTCGATATTTCCGGTGGGGAGTAGTCCCGCCATCCAGTGGTGAACCGCTAGAGTCCACGAATTACTCTCCAGCTGCTTCCACCTCGTTTTTGTTTAGTCTTCGACCTTCCACAAAACGGTTCGATGAAAGAAATTCTTGTTTTCGAACACGTCCCCCGAACGGAATGGTTGGCGAAATAAAAGGTATAAAATTCGAAAAAAAGAAGTATTTTCATCAGAAATCCCCGGTTATATTAATATATAAGTTATCTCGTTTCTTGATCTTATCGCATCTGTCATCTTGCAGCTTTTCTAAATCACCTTTCAGATACACGAGGTCGTGCCCGCGGGGGGCCGTATTTTGAAATTTGTTAATTTGTACGGTTTTAACAACTGCTTTAGCCGTAAGATAAGAGCGATTGGCGAATTCGTACACACCTAATATTCGTGAAGCTGCGCTTAATAAAGTGCTTTAATGAATTATCCATCAACAGTTTTTGGCATACAACTTTACCAAAGACCACACACACAAAGACTTCGCGCATTCAATAAACAAACGTTGGTCAATGAGTTTGTTTTCAAACTAAAGGATTGGAAGTGAATGCAAGAAAAAGACTTAATGCAACAAAAGAAAGAACTGCTCCTCACGCTGAATTTACGCTAGCATGGCGTCCGAGTCCTCTCCTTACTGATACAAAATACAGTCAACTCCTGCACGAAGCTGATATTCGATGTATGACTTTAATACGCCAATAAAGGAAGTTATGTCGATTTCCTGTGTTCATTTTTTCACAACTTTCGCGTGCCAAAAGTCAAGGGTAGTTGTGAAAAAAGCCTTTTCTTTACAAACATCACGCCACTCTAGATCTACATCCCAATATAAAGAATATGCTAGGGAATATGACACTTTTTTCCTGTTTAAAGTAACATAACTACATTGCATATCAGGGGGTCTACCCTCGGAGTTACCGAACTGGGTTTTCTCAGGTAGTGACAGACATTTATAGCTTGGGTCAAGTTGTCCGGCGTAAATGATCTTTAATCTCAATCATCCATAGATCCACTGAAAGCTGCAGAAAAAATACGGTTGCGTTTCACCGCTTATATTATTTGACACACTGACGGAGATTGTTTATCTTGTCTGGGTGCAGTACGCAAATCACCATCCAGGAATGACAACTATTTGCGGTTAGAATACTTGGAGTGCTTTTTCCGGCTGCCGAAATATTTTCCGGGCAAAAGAAAATTAGTCTGCCCCAATCCAAAAACATGAACGGACCTTTAATCCGAAGTGGGTTCCGTATTTTGGGAAAACACACCTAATTTCGCTGGATAAATTTCGCGGTTTTACTATGCGCATGCAATTTTCTTTCGTTTGTGTCCGCTTGGTAGATGTTGCACCTCACACCGGCTCTTCCACCTCGAGAACAGAAACTACTTGAAAATAAAAACAATTACTCACAGGCTAAGCTTGTTCAAAAGCGATCAAGAGGGCGTCCGCTGTAACGCGCCTCCAGAAATTCCTGGGAAATTTCCGAATAATTATTAGATTAACCTATAATTACGTTCTCGGTAGAGACTGAGCGCAAGACAGATAGACTATTGTTCCCCGGAGTGAAAAACGCACCCACCCATTCATTCAATCTTGACAGTTCGGGAATTCCGCGATCTGTCAATAAATCGTGAAACATTATCACCCGTGGCCAAACGTGAAACAAAAGCCGCTTTCTCAATCCTGGCATTTGGGTCTGGTGGCCATTTTCACTGATCACCGGGCGACAATTCTCAACTCTTCACACATAAAAAAACCCTCGTTAGCATAGTATGACCAGATAAGAGCCCAACAGAACTGGTAGCTGTTTCTGGATATATTTATTAACCATGCGGTACGTTAGGGCACAATGTTGTGTTAGCGATCTTTGACACGCTTCAGTTCGTGTTTTCTGAATTTGCCAAGGAACATCTCAAGCGTCTGCCACGCGTGTTTGTCCACTCATGTTCGACTTTGGTTTTTTGTCTTGCAGGTTTTCAGTTCGTTTTGCTGCTCTTTTCGTCATAGTTTGTGATTTTTCATTGGTACATTTTCCTCTCACGGACGCCGAGGTAAGTCTCTGTTTCATCAGAAGTGTTTTCTCACACGAAAGCGTGTCCCCTTGCACTGAATTACCAATCGAACTGATCGTAGGAAAAACTCGATTGTTTAAACCCGACAGCTCTAGCTTCTGTTTGCTGTCATTTTGAGTAGTAGCTATTCGTTTGAAAGCAACATTAATTTTCTAACGGTATAAATAAGGCATATCTTTATTTACACTCCAGTTACCCGCACCAAACCATTTATTCCCTAATCATTTCGAATGTTACACTACCATTCATTCAAAGGATCTCGCCTGAAACTTTAATGCGAATGTTTTTCAAAATGAACGAATAAATTAGTATTCTCTCTTGTTTGGAAATATCGGCTACAATAACTTCCCTTAGTTTATGGCGGTTTTATTTTCCATTTAACTTGCTACCCGTACCATAAATACCTCGTGGATTTGATCACACCGATGTACTATTTATACTCTTAGGTAGAGCCGTTTAGAACTTTTATTCCGTCGCCTTAGTAGGGGAAATTTACGGTATTCGCCTTATCCGTCGAGGGACTGTTAAGAAACAAAAAACTTTGCCAGTAAAACATCCTTTCTTTTCTGTTACTGGGCTGCTGTTACAACAACTTCAGCAGGATGAAATTTCAGTTCGTGGTAATCAATCGAAGAAGAACTTAGGGGATATTCCGTTCACGCTGGAGTTTTCGATGCCCTTTTAAAAAAGAAAAGTTTTTTTAAGTCCCAATTTGGACAAATTTTGCTTTGTTCGGGATACTCGAGTGAAGAACTCGCGCGTTAGTGCGAGAAAGTGTGCGTGACTTTCACGCGAGTGAACAGTTTTCGCGCGAGCGCCGGCTAAGCCGACGAAAGACAGCCGACAGAACTGACATGTACGTCGTTCATAAAACCACTGTGCTGCAGTTTTAGAATAAATCCTTGTAATGACACCATGATAAGAAGTAAGCTCACTTGAACTTGGCATAAACATCACGACAGACTTGCTCGAAACACACAGGAAAAACCCCGACATGTTTATGTTTACGACTCGTGCCCTGGGAAAAACCATCGAACACTGAAGCGTTGTGTAATTGGAACTACCATAAGGCCATTAAAGCTTCCCGGGAACTGCCCTTTAGTCCGGCTCGGTTTAAGAACAAAGATCCGCTTTTTATGCGGAGCTTAATTTGAAGTCTTAATTAGTTAAGTATTAAGGAGATTTTTTTATTCACACCGATGAAGGGGCAAGAAAATAAATTCTACGGTAGTTCTCGGTATTTCTGATCTAATGCCATCTGTTTCATCCATTGTGTCCGAGACCGTTCCGCTATGTAGCCTTCGACCTTTCTGCAAATTCATTTCCGGTGGTATCAGGCTATGGAGAAAATATTGAACAACGGAAATTTATCACGATCTCTTGTTGTCTCACGACTGTCCGAAACTGCATACCGTCACATAAAAAGAATCGAGCGTATAAAAGGATGAACAGAGAAAAAGTTGTTACTGTTAAGACAAATCGCGTGAATTTTGGGCATCGACAAGACTCCCGTGACTTCCGAAATGAGCCTAACAAAATCGGACTATCATAAACCTTCTCAGTAATCCTAAAACATGCGTGCCATAGTCTTCCGCTGCTTAAAAGGATAGAGAATTCTAAAGCGTACTGGTTAAATTGCTTTCTTTTTGGTCATGCAATCGACAAAGCTGATGGGAATTCATTATGCCTTGGGCAATGAGTCAAACCGCAAGATTATAGGCGAGGCCTTTCTACAGTTTCTGGAATATATACACCCCCTTCGGCCCCAGCAAAGGCTGTCTGGTATTCAACAATGACAGCGCTCGCGGATCTGGCATTTCATCAAAACATTAGAATTGCATTTTCGTGTAATAGTCTTTTACAAAACGGACAGACTGGCGAGATCTATATTTGGACGTTGCCTTCCGGTTTAGCTTTAGCTTATCCATGAAACACTAGCAATCGATACTAATGTTTGGATATACTTCAGAATAACAACTAAATACTGATAATTACTAGCCTGACTCACAAGAAATCCATATCCGAATTTGGAAAATGTTAGATTACCCAGAACATTTTCAGCTTTCTCCTTGCAATCACCGTTTTTAAAATACAAATTATAAGTTTGACCTCGTCGTCCAGTTACATATAATCATTGTTTTCTTGTATCACATAGAACGAGCATTTTTACAGTCCTGATTTTTAGACTAACAGCAATAAGCCTTTTGCACCTTATAAAAAACTATATTTTTTAAGTAGCAGTCCATTTTTTTAACACAAAAGCGTGCATTATAAAACAGGGTTAAATTTACCCACCCAAACTAGGGCAAAAATTAATTGGTCCTTAAAGTAATAGCATCTTGTCTGGTGACCTGCAATAGCAGTTTACTGTTCCGCAAATTCTGAATTTATCATATGGGTTATTGGCCACTTTAAAAACAAGTACGAGCCTGGAGTTTGAGAAAGTTTGGATGAAATGTCACCAAATACATGTTTTAAAAAAAATCAGGAAAATCCCTCACAGTTTTTTTTTTCTATTATTATAGACAGTGTTTCCTGTGTGACTCTGTAATCTTGTCTGGTTTTTTTAAAAGCACCTTACTATATTTATTCGATTAAGCTTCCAACCTGGAATAAGCACCCACTCTGAAGATTGGAAAAGTTAATAAGCGCCCAGCCTGGAACAAGCACACCCCCCCCCCCCCCACCACCAGCCTCAAAAAGGAGGACTGAGGAGAAGGCAGCACCAGAGAGTTTGCAAATTGACCTTAGTGACAATGAGATTAAAACTAACTAAGTTCTGCTACGAGACTTCACTGAAGACCAAGTTTTCTTGTTTTGTTGCAAAATAACCCTTGCTAAATTAAAATTGGTGCAAAATTAATAAGCGCCCAGCCTCGAATAAGCGCCCACGTCGAATAAGTGCCCACTCTGAAGGTCTAAAAATTTAAAAAGCGCCCAGGCCGCTTAATCAAATAAATACCGTAACGAAGTTACGGACCTTGAAACATGGTTAAAAATCCATACAAACGTCTCTTATTGTGAGCTAGCGTCCCCCCCCCAAAACCCTATAAACTCTTAAAATTTTTATCCATTTTGTGACAGCTGTAAAATTCTGCCAAAGATCCATTATTTGAAAGAAACAAAAGAGAAAAAAGAGTATCACAAAAATCATTAAAAATTAAAAGTTTATATGGTTTTGGGGGACGCTGTCTCAAAATAGACGTTTGTATGGATTTTTAACCATGTTTCAAGGCCCATGACTTCGTCTCTGTTCATCCTAAAAGCATCAAACTTGGTCAAATGACCAATGTAACTGGTTTCGTTCATGTGGTGGTCTCAGACTATCGATTGCCTAAAATTAAAAACTTGCCCCAGTTCCCTGCGCAACCTCAGAATGGCCAATTTTGGCGGTCTTCTCACTGCCTTGAAGCCTTTTGATGTTCAATTAAAAAATCAAGGACTTCCAAGGACCGAAAACCAATTTCAAGAACTTTCAAGGCCTTGAAATCAAACTCCTGAAATTTAAGGGTTTTCAAGGGTTTTCAAGATGCGTAGGAACCCTAAATGTTGTTCTTGTTTTTTTTTTAACAGTGTCAAGGTTGTCAATCTTGTGTTCCAAAATGTATAGGACCTAAAGGTGCACGGGTAAGTATATAATATACAATCTGCCATATCTAAATAAGTAGTGATGAATGCCTTTACACATGTTCAAAAGGACTTCAATACAATTTTTGCACCCTTAAAAACCTTAATACTGTAAAATTCCAAACAACAAATCCCTATTACCCTCACACCTGTTAGATTATGGTCTTCATGGTAATATCCTCATTAGCAATTTCACCTGAAATGCAAAAAGAAAGAAAATAATGCACAATGAGGGCAAGTGTCTTGTATAATTGGTCCATAACCTTGTATCAATAGGAGAATGCTTGTTATATTTTCCTTTAACTTTTCTTCCCTCGAAATGTGACAAAACTTATCCCTATTTCTCAAAGTTCCTGTCACCTTCGGAATACCATTTCCCCCCTCCTATCAAGTTTCTGCCCTCCCCCTCCCTCCGCCACAAACACACACACACACACCCCTCACAAAAGAGCATGATGAGAATATAATGTGTGCTTATTTAAATTTCATTCTCATTCTAGGGAGATAGAGGAAGAACAGGACAAACTGGTCCACCAGGTTTGCCAGTAAGTATATTGATACTTTTTCTTACCTTTGTCTAACAGCCTCTGTGTGAAATACTGGAAACTCAGACCTCACAATAACACTTAAATGTAAGGTGAAATAACCTGAGCAATCAGCAATTTAATTATGTTACCAATGGATGGAAACAAAATCTTTTGTTAAATTTAATTTGAATTTGTACACAAGCAGGTGGATCATGGATCAAATTGCAAATGTGTTCGGAGAATGTACTTGAGTTTTTGATACAGTGCTCTGCAAAATCCAGTAAAAGTAAATTAGTTGGTAGAAAAATTTACAGATAATGAAAGGGAAAATCAAATGTGGACTGTTTACAACTTCTATTTATAACATCATTGAATGCACCAAGAAACCAACATGACTAAAATAACTGAAATTAGTACAAACTCAGCTGCGTTCTATTGGAAATCCACGAATCTGATTGGTTCTCCCACTGTTTTCTATTCGCCAATAGAAAACAGTCGCGCGCGGGCTACCGCGCGCGACTGTTTTCTTTTTAAGCGGTAAATTTTCTTGATTTTTGTCTTCAAAGTGCACAATATTGTAGGTTTTGGACTGCAATCCTTTAGAGTTTCTACTAAAACAATTACACTACTCGCCCTCGTTTTCTATGAGCGATAGTCAACTTGGCTGCGCCTCGTTGACTATTTGCTCATAGAAAACTCGGGCTCGTAGTCTAATTGTTAAATATAAATCAGCAGAGACATTCTCACTCTACATTAGTAATGCACACTGTTCTCATCGTATAAGTTATAATGGTTGAAAAAATACACACTGTTAACAGTGAGACACTCTAAATCATTTGTGGATTGCTTTAAAACAAAATTGGAAGAATTACAGTCCTGTCACAGTCACAGTCCTGTTACCAATTGAATAAAACTGTAACAAAATTGAACCAATACCAAGTTAAAACACACAACAATTGAGTATGTGCAAGGACCAAAATGCAAATGACACGCGCAGTCTAGTTTAATACCCAGGCATAACAACCACACTGTTCAACAAGTAGCCTGCATAGCTGTTGGTATTGTTGGGTTTAAATGCGTGCACAAGCAAGTGGCTTAGGGAGGAGAAGTTGAAATATCAACTCCTCCTCCCCAAGCCACTCGCGGGTGCGCCACTCGTTGTCACAGCTTCACCCCACGCTTGCTAAGAATGCGCGCCTTAAAACCCAACAATACAGCCAGCTACGCAGGATATCCAACAAGCAAATTGTCCAACTGTTAATTTAAAATAATTTTGAGCACCAGGAGAAAGAATGATTCAAGATATTCCACCCAATAATTACACAGTTCAAGTACCTAGCTACACAGCATAGTGCACATTGTAAATTATTATAATGCCCAGAGCACTGACAGGTTTCATGCCTTTTTTGGACCAAACATCGAGGACTTTCAAGGACTTAATCAAATTTTTGAAGGATATATTCGATTCCTGAAGTCTGTTACATGTAATGTGTTCATTTGCGACAAAATGTGAGAATTATGAATAAAAACTGTTAACAACCAGTTTCAAGAGTTTTCGACCACCAATCTTCACTTCCCAAGGACTTTCAAGGGCATGAATAAAGCCTTATGTTACAAATATCTTATTATATATTAGCTCATTTGATTTTTTTTTTAACTTGTAACATGTCTTCTCCAATCTTAAGCTAAAGTTTTCTTAAAAATTAATTATATATATATACCACTCACATTTTCTATATTAAGCTAAATTTGTGCCTCTGTAGATGGTAATTTTTGCACAATTTTAATTAAAAAAGTCGTTGTTTACCGTTGGGAGAAGTGGTTTTTTTACGCTGAAGAGTCTCACTCTCGGTGTAAAAACCTGTCAAGCTGTAAAACAAGGAAAACAACCTTGAAAAAAATAAATTTTGTACACAAAACAAAGAAAAACTTCACAGGTTTTTTACACGATAATAAACACAGCTTCTGTTAAATGATTTAACTTGCCTGTACTGTCTTTTTGTAGGGTTTTCAAGGGCCTGAAGGATTACCAGGACCTCGAGGATATAAGGTAAAATATTACAGTCATTTTGACAAACATCCCGAGTGAAATTATTGAGGAGTGAATCTTCAAAGCCTTTGTTGATGGCCCTTGGTGAAACGCGACTGAAAGCGACGCCGGCTGCCATCTTTTCCCGCTCTTTTTCCAAAGAAGGCTTGGTTACAAAGAACGTTTCGCTCTTGAAACGTTTGACTTTCTCAAGAAATATATGGAACTTTTTATCATTTTTTTTTCAGCTTTTATGTCTTTCTATTTTCGAAACTTAAACATCATAAGCTTTTTTAAGTGTCAAGCATAAGCTGCAAAACAACTTCAGTTCAAGTTGCATTTATTTGCTTACAAAGTGTTCACTAAAAATGTCGGATGCATGTGGACTTCGGAGACTCGAAAAAACACTGAAAAAAGCAAATTTTTTGTGTACTGTTTAAATATTGAACTTATTTCTTGTTTATGTAAGGTTCTAAACAATAACAGAACTGTGATTTTCTTTTTCAAAGGCTTAATTTGAATTGAAAGCTGTTATTTAAAAAAATCATTCATTGCAAAAATTGTAAGGGTCTTGTAAAACTTAATCTCAACCTTTAAACTTTTCTTCTTTTAGGGAGACAAAGGCGAACTTGGCCCAGTTGGAGCCAAGGGACCAAGAGTAAGTCAATTTTTGTTTTTGTTTTTATTCAGCTGATTTGAATTTATATTTGGTGATAATAAAAATTCTTGGCTTGCAACCACGTGACAAGGCTGCCATGTTGGCGGACAAAACAAAAACAATAAAAAAGATTTACAGAAGTTGCATGATAAAAATTTTTAAGTTTCCACGGGGGGGGGGGGGAGGGGGGAGGGGGGAACGCTTTGTTCTTGTCCACCAGCATGGCCCCTGCGACGTCAGCTGCAAACCAGCAATAAATCACTTTATTTAAGTGTCAGAGTATTTAGCACTGTTGTGCTAATTGTGGACGCTAAATTGCACTAAGGTGCAGGATTGCGGTTTATCAAAATATCATGATAGAATATCATTAGTTTGATAACTGATATTTTGGTATCTCAGTGATATTTTGGTGATAACTGCATGATAATATCAAAAAATATTTTTCCGTTTTAAATATCAAAAATATCATTATCATATCATATTTACATGATAGTTGCTAGAATACTTTTTGTTATCAAATTTTTAAATTATCGTTATCAAGGTATCACTATCAAGTTAGAATCATATCATGTATCACTATCATTTTCAAATCTCACTCAAGCAATAACAGACACAATGATATTATGATATATCATAATATCAAATTGTCCACAAAACTACATAATCACATTGCTATTTACTCCTATTAGACCGACAAGATTAACTTTCGTAACACCAGATTTTGGCTTTTTTTTAATGCACTCTTTGGCCTTTTAATGGCTGTCATTCACAAACCAGAAAATATTTAGTTTGTACTGCGTCATTTTTCTTGCAACTTTCAAAAACGTATTTAGTAACATGCGGGTAAGATTTACGTATTGGGATTGTCTGGGGTTAATGTAAGTTATTGTTTAAAATGAGGGTTAGAGCTCAGAGGCAATGTTATTCAGGGTTAGCGTTTGAGTAAGGGTTAGGTTAGGGTTAAGGTTAGGGGGGGGGGTTAGGTTAGGGTTAGGAATAGGGTTAGGTTAGGTTAGGCAAGGTTAGGGTTAGGTTAGGGTTAGGGTTAGGGTTTAGGGTAAGTGCAGTATTCTGATAATATCATGATTTATCATTCTATCACTGGGAGGAGAAGAAAAACCACTTAATTAAATATTCTGATAATATCATGATAAATCACTCTATCACCGGGAGGAGAAGTAAAGTTAGTTAATTAAATATTCTGATAATATCATGATAAATCACTCTATCACTGGGAGGAGAAGTAAAGTTAGTTTATTAAATATTCTGATAATATCATGATTTATCAAATGTTCTATCACTGGGAGGAGAAGAAATACTACTTAATTAAATATTCTGATAATATCATGATAAATCACCCTATCACTGGGAGTAGAAGAAATACTACTTAATTAAATATTCTGATAATATCATGATTTATCACTCTATCACTGGGAGGAGAAATAAAGTTAATTAATTAAATATTCTGATACTATCATGATTTATCACTATCACTGGGAGGAGAAGAAAAACCACTTAATTATATATTCTGATAATATCATGATAAATCACCGTATCACAGGGAAAAGAGAATTAGTTACTTATTTAAGTATTCTGATAATATCATGATTACATATCTTTATAATCAGAGAAAACCCCATTGCGGAATATTAAAAAATCAACCCCTTATATCACCAACGATATATCATGATAATAGCACTATCCTTTAGAAGAAACATAAAGAAAAAAACGTGATATATCATAATTGATTATTAGTCCTGATATAATGATAATATGCAATACTGCACCTCTCTCCTAAATTGGCAAACAAATATTGGAAATAGAACAGAAATTTGTCAAAAATTCCAACTTGCAGGAGGCTGACCAGCTGGCTGTTTACAAACAAAGCGTGGAGGATTTGAATTCGGGACTACCCAACACAAATCCATCTAGTGGCTAGTGGCAGGGAGGTGGACTTGAACCCGGGTCCGGAATTTAAGTCCAGCGCCCTAACCACTAGGCCATGCTGCCTCTACAGTAGAAGCGGAGCTTCACAGCAGCCCAAAAGGTTGCAGAGCGGAACCCCATAACCATGGACAACTTTTCTGACTATGATCAGTCAATTCAGATTTACATGAAAGGCAAAGTGAATAACCGGAGATCTCTGCTTTTAGGCTTGGCTAAATCTATTTAATAGTGGTTTGAGTATGAATAGGAGTTTCTTTTCTTACAATCAGTACTTGATGAGCAAGTTCCGACTCGCCCATCACTTTTGGGATGTGAAACAAAGTTAATGGCAAGTGATACCAGAAACCCATAAGGGTTGAAACGTGTAACTCCCTATGATTCGCATTGTACAAAGCATTCGCACATTCGTTTACACTAAGTACCATATTTGGAAAATTACAAGAACCATTTAACCACTCAAAATTACTATATTTGGATTAAATTCACAGCGCGCGCTAGCTCGCGCTTGATGGCGTAATCTTGTTTTTGAACAAGCGTGGTTGAATAAAGTTAAATTTTGTTAAATTCTCCTGTTTCATCTTCTTGAAGTAGTCTGGAGAACTTCCCTTACACCAATTCTTCGTTTCCAAAATGTATCCCACGCGTTACACGTTTCAACCCTTATGGGTTTTTGGTGATACTCATATTCACCTTTCTCTTTTGCTCAACAGGGAAGAATTGGACAACCAGGTTTTCCTGGAGCAAATGGCAATCCGGTAAGACTGAGTAGTATAACTTGAAACAATGATAGTTCCTTGCGAAGCGAGGTGTATAATTTTGTCCCTCAAAGGGCTCAGGCGGGATGAAATCTTGTGTGGAGTTTACGGTCATATATATTTGTGAGCTTGGTGTGTGGTGGAAATGACGTCACACGGTCGCGTGCTGGTGGCCTAATGGTGTGAGGCGTCGAACTTGAAATCAGATCTTCGGGACTGAGGGCGGGGGTTCGAATCCGGCTAGGGTTTTTTATTATTATTTTTTTTTTTAATTATTATTATTATTTTTTTTTTTTTGTGGGTTCAAATCCTGAGCCTTTCATTTTTATCGATCTTCTTTTCGGATTAAAATAACACTGATTTCCACATAATACTCCCTCAACGCCTATTCAGGCTATAAACCTTTCATCGCCATCAGGGGTGCGCGGGCAGAGGGTTCGAATCCTCCTGCCATTCGTTCTTCTTTTTAGTGTAGTGTTTGAACTACACTTATGCGGTGGTTGTGGGTGAGGTAAAAGTGCTACCGGGATAACGCTAGGTGTGGACTAATGCTCACTGAAGTAGAACAAGCGTGCCATTCATTTCGAAAGATCAGCTTTCAAAAGATCGTATGTAATTATATGCAAGATTCAAATCCTCGCGTTTCCCAGTATGAATTGCAAGAATTTCTTGTCTTTCGCCGCAAAAGAAACAGCAAATACATGTCAAAAACTTCGAGTTGCAAGTAAAGTTTATTTGTCAAACATGAAAGCGAAAGTTTTTTAATGTACCACGAGTAATTTAAAAGCAGCATGCTCTTTTCCTAAAACATCAACAATCGGTCACGCAAATTGAACATGGAGAAATGTCAAGTATGTCCTTCGTCTGAGAGCGGAATGGTTCGTCACAAGTACTGTTGGCTTGAGTTTTCTCGCCTGCATTGTAGCAGGACTTGTCGCAATATCCTCAATATAGTCCTAAACCGGCCGTTTAGACTGTGTGACGGGGGCTTATGTTTTCAGACCGTGAGGCAATAGATTTGACCGTTAAGCGGTAAAATTTCGCGTGATGTTAAATCAACATGTTCGGCAAGCTGCCACTATTTGTCGGCATGTGTGCATTGCATTGAAGTGTACTGATGATAAAAATAAATCCTGCAATTGGTGATCAAAATTTTAAAGACAGCGATTTTGGTAGCATTTAAAGTACTGAGAGCAGCTGTTTCCACTGTGCGTGCTAAACTTACAAAGGGCTTTGAATGGCGTTTTTTTTGTTTTTAAACAATATTCATTTTGGGGCCTTTAAAGGTCGCACGCAATTAAATATACAAGATTCAAATCTTTGCATTTAAGCAAAGTGTGTTTTGGAAGACTTTCTTGTCTTTCGCCACGAAATTTTTTTTTTAACACAGCAAGCACTTGACTAAAACTATAAGAATTGAATGTTTAAAACAGTTAGCCTGCAGAACAGGCGGTTTATTTTTTTATTTTTCCTTCGCGCTCGCCCTCGCGTGTCCCGCTTCGACCCGCAAAATAAACCGCCTGTTTGCAGGCTAAAAACAGTAAGAGTCAAATCAAAAGTAGCGAGTAAAGTTTATTTGTCAAACACAAAAGCGAATGTTTCTAAATTTACAACCACTGAGTAATTTACAGAGCGTTTCACAAAACTTTTGACAAGCGGTTTGCGAAGTTCGTTTGAAACTTCCGAAGTTCGCCACGAACTTGGGAATTTTATTACGTAGTTGTGCACTCATTGGAAATTCTGATGGGTGAGGGGGAAGGGGGTCTCACAATTAAACTTCTAAAATAAAGTATGAAGATAAACTGAAATTTCCAGAGATGTAGGATGTTTGGGTTGGGGGGGGGGGGGGGTATTAATAGCACATTTGTATCAAACACTATACATGTACACTGTCCGTACGGATTGCTCGTTTTTTTTTTAATGCCCTCAAATAAATGTCCAAAATGCGACTATCCAATAATTTGTCAATGATTTTGAAAATAGCCTGCGCTTCCCAACGCTTTATACCTCTTTATGAACCAGAAAGAGCCGCCATCTTCAAAGCGGAGTAGACCCTGGGAACGAGGGTGTCGCGGCCATGCCTGTTACTAGGCAACAATAACAAATCACCGGTTAAAACCGGTTACGTGGCCTGAGGCTATAATTTATGTCCCCGGCCACTCGCGGGCGCACTCGAGCCGGTGACAAAACAAGCTGTGAGAAAATATGTTGAATCTGGCCGCAATTCCTTCAGATTCCACTGGAAATTCAACAGAACAGGACGTACAAGAACAGATCCGTCGCCAGGGGACAACAAATCATGTTCGATGGAGATATACCAACGAAATTCCAGATCAACGTGAACGGCGACTTCAAGCTAATCGCGAACGAAACTTAATGTTCAACTTCAAATAATCCACTCCTTATTTATAACACCCCCCCCCCTGCCCAACCCAGAGCTTCGTGAGGCCCTGCGAGTCACGTATTACTAGTATTACTTGAAACAATGATCTTTTATTTAGCATTGTTAACATAAAGAACAATTGAGAGGATAAAAGTAATTGTTTTTCTTCCTTGTTAGGGTTTACCAGGAGAAGATGGACCTCGAGGTATGATGGGTGATCCTGGCTGTAATGGAACAAAGGTAAATAAATTGTGTATGTAGTAATGTTATTGAAGGGAGCTACGTCACAGGGATTTTGTGGATTATGGTCTAAACTGTTCTGAAATTAGTGGTAGGCAACTTAACATGTGAAAAACATCATCGCTGAACATAAATTATTTTGAAGGAAAGATATATAGAAGTGTCCGTATTATGGTAGTGTCCTTAAAGTGAGGCTTGACTTTATTTTGTTATTACTTTGACACAGTTTAGAAACTTTTCCTAGAATGATTCATCCGATCTAAGTTTTAAAGCACTAATTTTTGTTGCTCTCTGCCTTTCTTCATCAGAGTAATTTAATGAGTTTGTTAAAACATTAGCATGTGCTAATGTTTAAGCAAATTCATTTTACTCTGATGAAGGTGGACAGAGGCCACTGAAAATTTAGTGTTTTAAAACTTAGATTGGATGAATCATTCTAGTAAAATTAAGTCTTCCAATTGCCACAGATAAAGTGTATTTACAAAGTTTAGAAACTGCACACAAACAATATTATTAACAATAAAATGTTTTTAATGGTGCAGTGATTATTTCTGTCAGTTTACAAAGACACGGAACGTTTTGGAACAGGCTAGAGGCGAAAAAAGTACTTATGGTCTATATTATTCCACAGGGTGAAAGAGGTGTTTCAGGACAACCAGGAACTCCTGGAGTCAAAGGCGAACAGGTGCGTACATTTCCATGTGTACACAAATTCACCTTTATCTTTTAATAATTTTCAGTACTTATTAGGGGTAGATTCACATGCCCATCTCGAAGGCATATACTAAAACCCGAAACAACGAAACGAAACCACCGAAATGAAACGACCGAAACCGCCGAAACGAGCGAAACGAAACCGCCGAAACAACCGAAACGGCCGAAACGAGCGAAACGAAACGAAATCACCGAAACAAGCAAAACTTCAGATCCGTCACTTACCGTACTATACACCCCGTTTAGCCTACTTTACAATCCGATTAGCCTACTATAAACCCCGGTTAGCCTACTATACACTCCGGTTAGCCTACTACACACTCCGGTTAGCCTACGTTTCACTTAGGTTAGCCTACTATGCACTCCGGTTAGCCTGTTTACGGTTAGCTCTCAATAATTGTAATGGGTTTTGCTTGTTTCGGTGATTTCGTCTCGTTTCGCTCGTTTCGGCCGTTTCGGTTGTTTCGGTGGTTTCGTTTCGGTCGTTTCGGTGGTTTCGCTCGTTTCGGTCGTTTTGTTTCGGTGGTTTCGTTTCGTTGTTTCGGGTTTTAGTACATGCCCATCTCGAAACTCTAGCCTGAAGAAGGTTAAGTTGTTGTTTAATTCTTTTTTTCCAACTGGAACATTACAAACCAGTTACCTTACTTTATCAAATTATGCAGACAGTCAATGTTTGACAGATGAAAAAAATCAAACTGGTTGAAAAATTTTAAAACTTTAAGATATTTACCGGTAAGATACCCTTTAGATCAGAATAAGTGTTTACTTAGGGAAAGCGCCCTCTGTTTAAAACGCAACTCAGTCCCCACTGGCATCAAATTTAACCCTTAAAATCCCAACGTGACCAAAAAGCATTAGGAATTCCCTGCAAGGTGCAAGATTGTGGGGATGGAAAGTGTCTCTATGCATGTGATTTATGAAAATAACATGATCAGGGCCTAAAATTAACTTTTTTTCCAGTAGCGACTTGGCTCCTAAATATACCAAAATGGTAGCCAATTCCAAAAATTTGGTCGCCATTTTTTTAAGAAAAGAAATAAAACACTTCTCATTCTGTCATTTTACTAGATAGACCCTTTAAAATAAATTATTTTCAACAAATTTGCATTTATTTCAATCTTGAATGGCTTTTTGTACACAAGAACTGGGAAGACTTTTGGTGACATTACATGAAGTACCAGAGGACACCGCTGACCGTATCAAAATGGGGCAGTTTCCACGTACGCATCGAAGACTACACAATGTTTGACAATCATTTGGCGATGTTTTTGACTTAATCTATGGATTTAAACATTTCGAGTTGAACCATTTTGCCTTGTAAACTTCAATACAATACAAAGAGCAATTTAATAGAAAGCAAATTTATTGTTTAGCTGTTTGTGTGGCTAAGTCAAAACTGAAAAAGGAAGTTGCTCGCCCAAAATAACAACGCTCGATTGCAAACCATATCAGTTTTGGACAGGTAAATAACCTTCAAAACTAATATATTAAGCTGAGATGTAAGATCTTTAGAGAAGCAGTTATTGTGTATTTTGCTCACCCTGTGCGATTTTTTTACGAGTTATGCAGTTTTTGATGAATTAATTAAGCAATCCGATGCGATTTGAGGTCGACTGTGCGAATTCTAGTCGACAATTTGGCGACCAACTTTCAGGATTTGGTCGCCAAAGTGAAAAATTTAGTCGCATTGGCACCTGTATTAGGCGCAATTTGACGCCCTGATGATCCACCCTACTAACAACTGAATGGGCACAGACAAGCTGAATATTTGGAGTTTTCTGCAAAATATGCAACTTTCAAATTTTCCACTCAAGTTTCAATTTTTGCAGCCAGACATCTGTGTTTTTGCCCAAATGCCCTTGTGGGGGTTTCGACCACTAATCCATTTTTGGGCCATAGAAAATCTAGAAATCCTGGAATTTCAAAAACTCCAGATCTAGAAATCCTGTAAAAACAGGGTTAGTCATAAAAAAAAAGCAAATTACTTCTTGATCAACTGACTTTCATATCTTGTATTAATACTTTCAAAGGGATTGGATCCCATCCTGTTCATGGCTCTCCTAGTGATAGAAAAGTCATGGAACTTAAGCAATTTTAGTATTCAATAGACCTTGTCTCAGCTTAAGAGTTAGGGTCCTAAGGTGGGGCTGGCCAGAGCTCGGAAGCCCTGAAATTTTTTTCTGTGAAACCTGGAACCCCATTTGCATCATGGAGCCCTGAGAACATTTGCCTCAAAACCTAAAGCCCTGAAGCCTGTTTTTTGGGCCTGTGCAGTGTAGGTGTAACATCTTTTGGACCCTGTAAAGTGGTTCTTTCCATTCATACCATTTAACTGTTTAAGCCACCTTCTAGCATCCCATGCATAGAAAGTAGCAATAATTCTCCCAAAATTTCTCCTGCTTTGCATGTGAAAACTAATGTTACACCTGGCCTGACGAGCCTCTGCAATGTTGGCTTAGAACCTGTCTTTTCGTTTGGGTGGCACAGTTGTTTTAGAATAAACTTTTTAACTATTTTGTGTGTATTCTTCTTAGGGCTTGCCTGGTAGTGCAGGAACTAAGGGTGAAAAAGGTTCTGCCATTGATGTTCTTGGTCCCAAGGTGAGCTTAAATGCACATGTAATGTTCAGAGAAAGCTTTATTCTCTTGGCAGGTGTTAGTACATGTAGGTGTTGACAGTACAGATCAAGCACAATGAGTTCTGTACAAAAAAAGACATGATCAATACTGCACGAGGAGTAAGTATTAAAAATTTCAAGTTCATTGTGAGGCCAGCAAGTGCGTGTATTTTTAAACAAAACACAAACAAAGAGACTCTAACCCCTTTAATATACAATCTGAGTACACTGCACGCAATCCACGACTTAACGAACTTCAAACAATAATGTTTATAAATAAGAAGTTAGTAGTACATAATTACACGGGATTAGATCAATAATATAAAAATCACTAATAAAGCTTAAACTCATCGCTAATGATGAGCTTTGGGAGCTAGTGCTTTAAAGGTTAGTGGGGGGCCAGCTGCAAGCAGCAGAGAGGAGGTATCCATGGCAACCCTGGCAGCGGGAACTACCCCTAGAGCAGCCTGTAACCGACACCGTCACACTGAGTAAACTCAGTGGAGATACCTACCTATAGTAATACCTACCTGACACACTTTCTGCAGCTAGTGATCCAATACGATTGCCAAGCAGTACTTTGCAAAGCAAGCAAGGCGATAATGTGAAGGCAATGCTGAAAGCAAACACAAAAGGGGGATCCCCTGCAAAGCCCCAAAGGCCGCCCAGTAGGCCACGCGCAGCAACGGCGGAGACCACTGGCCAGCTCCGCTCAAGTTTAACTTTGCCTAAATTATATTTAGCTAAGTAAATATAAAATGGTTCATAAAATCGTTTATCAGCTGTGATCATTCATTAATACAGTCAGTAAGAAGCTTGTTCAAAGCAAGTCGATGGCTTTCACAATCAAGCAAGTCAATCGCACACAAAGAAGCTGGGTTGAAAATAGCAGCCGGCTGTTGGCGGTAGCCGGCACTTTGATGACACCTGCTAGCTACTACCGAAGAAATAGAATATCATGCCTTGATCGGCCAACTAAGATCAAAGTTGCTGGAATGTTGAAGTAAACATTTCATATCAGACAATAATGCGACCAAAATTTCATCTTTGGAGACTAAAACGTTTAGTTTTGCAGTTGTTACATGTACGACTTCATTTTTTAAGATGAATAACAGGCTGCCCCACCTTCTCAGGTATTTTGTCCCTCCAGAAAAGTATATTGGAAGATCTTATTTACTTCTCAAACACTCAAAATATGAAAAGAAGTCACATTGCTCCAATCCATTCTTTTGAAATGCCGTAAAACATTTCATCACTTCGGAAAGCTTCCAAAGGGCTGACTGTGTTTGAAATCGCCCCAGAATACATTGCAAACCTATGGGTACGTCCTATGGGTACGTCATTGTGTCCTTTGAAAATACATGGCTCTTTTAACAGCCGGGAAAAAAATGAGCCTTGACAAAAAAAACCCGACAAATTCAATTAAAAACGAAATTTTATTTTGAACCCTGAAGAAGATTGCCAAAGATTGCCCAGGAAGATTCGAAGATGTTTAAAATCGATTAACTCATTCAGCATTGAATCAGGGCAAACTTGTCAGGGAACATTTCGACATGTGAAGATAACATGTTATTCTCGCGTGTGAAGATATGATTTTTCTCAGCGAGAGAAATCCTGGTATTTCACTCCAGTTTATGTAATAAAAGAGAGATTTACTACACAACTTTGTGCTTGAAAAAGAGACATAGAAACATTAACAGGTCCAATGATGAGAAACTATAGATTTGAATGGTAGAGCGGTTTTTACGTGAGTGTCGAAAGTAAATTGCGTTTGCTTTGGTTTTGCATTACTTCGCTTAGTGATTGGCTTAAAAATCTCGCGCCACTTTCTCAGCCAATCAGGAGTAAAACCAAAACCAATCGTTACTCGCTCGCGCACGTTTTCCCGGGCTTCGTGCCAGCTACATGTATTTGCTTCGAGTTTTGATTGGTTCACTGGATTGTCTGTGTCCTTTGTGATTGGCCAGAGTAATTACTTTGGTTTTGGTTTTACGACACTCAATTGAAAACTGCTCTACTAATAAAGCATAATTTCTGAATTTATTCTTCCCTAACAAGCTTGACTTTTTTTCCTGAAGGGAGAACCTGGACCAGCAGGACCAGCAGGGGATCCAGTAAGTATTTGTTTTTTAATTACTAGTAGCTACAAGCAAAGTTCTAATAAGTAGGGAGCTGGAAATGGAATCATTATCTAATAAAACATGTTTTGTGGTGTACAGTTTCCAGTCAGAGAATTCTATAATGAGCATTCTGATGGTCAGGTCGCACTGTAGTATTACATGTTATCTCTTTAGGAACATTTTGAACCAAATTGTAAATTAAAACAAAGAAAAGTTTGTATAACTCTACATGGAATTTTCAGGCATCTTTGATCGCAAACTGGGTTATCACCTAACTATGGTTATCAATAGCTTTTTTTTTAAATCAACTGTTGCACTTTAGTATACAGGTTCAGGAAGCATGCATGGCGAACAGACCTTTTTACTCTGTGCTATACCTAACTTGTCTCAAATGAGAACACTAGCTTTCTTTTTACCTTCCAAAGAAAAAGTGCTCAAATTTAGGGCTTGAAAGTTATGTTCAGAAACTTGCAAAATGCAAGTGTTTTTTGGAATCTGTGAGACCCAGAATATTCTCCTCGCCAGTATTTTTGAGTAACTCTCTATTATAATCATTTCATCGGGCATTGTGGCGTATTTTGCGGGCTAAAATGGAGAATTCAGCGGGCTAAAATATATTTTTGCCGCTGCCGTGGACCAATCAGAAACAAGAAAATAACGAAGCCAGCCAATCAGAACTGAAAACCATTCAACTGTTCGCGCCGTTTTCTTGCTGGCTGGCACAAACTGACATCATTTCAAGCTTTGTTTAATTTGAGTCGAGACGCTTCCATCTGTAATTGCAAACTGTTTTTAAGCTTTATAACAACAAAATTGTTGAAGGACTGAATGGGAAAGCAAATTCTCACAGCTAGATGAAGAGGAATTTAGAAACTTAAAGAAGAATCTAGGCGGCAAAGTAAATGTAAGTTTGTCTTCATCGGGCGATGACGACTATTTCTTTGCTGCCGATAGAATTTTGTAATTTCCTTTTCAAGCAAAGATTGTTTTGAGTAATTTTGCGGTTTTCTGCTGAGTTTTGTAAACTTTTAAACCTGATAATTTACAATCAGAAATATACGCTGACTTGCAAGTCGGCAGTGTTCAAGATTTCGCTTACTGTTTTTGATTTCTTAACTAAATGCCCTCTGAAATGATTATAATAGTAATAGAGTTGATGTTCTTGGGCGTAAATATGTTTTTGGCCCTTCTCAGAGCTTGCTTTAGCCCTTGCATGCGGCTCGGGCTAAAATGAGCCTGAGTCAGGCCAAAAACATATTTACGCCTGCGAACATCAACTCTATTGTTATATTCCAGGCATAACTAATCGATGACATCGATAACATCAATGACGTCAATGAAATCAATGAGTAATCAATCGATAGGTAATTAATCAATTGATTAGTCATTGATTATTGCCGATGATCAATGAGTAATCGATGACTAATCGATAGGCCACAAAAATTTTGGTTATTGATTAGTCATCGATTGCATCGATTAGTCATTGTTTGCATTGATTAGTCATTGATTTCTTTCATAACTCATCAATATCATCTAGTGGCTAAAAACCGTAACATGACCCATGGTTACACGTTAAAAAATCGCAGCACAAACAGTAAAAAGTGCTTGCAGCTGTTCCGGTTCGCAATGTAACTGCTTATGACGGCTGTTTCCCTAAGCAGAAGCAGTTTTACTTTGCTGACAAACATCAACCGAACAAAATAATGTAACCACGTAGTCAATTCTTGTTAGTGTACCTGTACATGTTAAGTTCATTTTCAGACTGGTTGGTTCCTGTCCAGTTGTTATGTTTAATTAAATAAAGAGTTGGGTAAAGTGATCATCTGTATTATTTTGTGATTAGCACTTTACGTCTCGACATTCCGGAAGGTTATTTGACTTTTTGTGAAGGCGTAATTTCGTCAAACAGGAATGCCAGTTATAAAGAAAAATACGTCTAACACAGGTTTAAAAATTACAAACGAAAAAAAAATGGGACAAGAAAGCAAACATTGTGTCTTTTGTGTGCAGTATAATAGTCGATGAGTAATCGATGGGTTTAGATGGGTCATCGATGAGTAATCAATGACATCAATAGGTAATCAATTACATCAATGAGTAATCGATGTCATCGATGAGTAATCGATAGGCCAAAAAATTTTGGGGCTTCGATTACTCATCGATTACTCAATGATCATCGCCAATAATCAATGACTAATCAACTGATTACCCATCGATTACTCATTGATCATCGCCAATAATCAATGACTAATCAACTGATTAATAATAATAATAATAATAATAATAATAATAATAATAATAATAATAATAATAATCGATATTTTAACAGGGTGACCCCTTCAGTCGCAGGACTGGTATCAACGGGGGCCCTGTGTAAAATAAAACAAATTAAAGTAAAAAAGAGTATGTATAAAATATCTATCTATCTATAAAAACTACTTTAAAAAGATACCACTAAAATGCTAAAAAAAAGTTTAAAAGAAGTACTAGTGTTCTCATAAAAATAAATAAATTACGAATTAAAAATGTTCTAAAAATAACCTAAGAATAAAAAGCAGAGATAGCTTGGAAACGTTCCTTTGGCTGCATAGTCTTAATGTTCGTCGGAAGACAATTAAAAATGGATGCACCATGATAATAAAAAGACTTTTTAGCGACATCTAAATGAATGTTTGGAAGTATAATGTCAGTAAAAGACGATCTAGTGCATCTCTGATTAAAAACATGTTGCTTGTCGCCCTGGCTACGTAACAGGAAATAGTCTTTAAAATATGAGGGAACGTCTCCGACCAAGCACTTGTTAACTAACAGTGCACAGTGCTTTTCCATAGTTTTTGTAAGAGGCGTCCATCGATTACTCATTGATTACCAAGTGATGTCATTGATCATCATTTAGTTATGCCTGGTATATTACCATCACAAGCTGTGTTAGAAACAGAAGGAATTAGTTCTTGGTTATTTCAATTCCAAAGTTTAACGTTTACAGCATGTAACCTTAATTATGATCTTTATTTATAGGGTAGCCGTGGTGATCAAGGTACACCAGGCACTCAGGGACCCCCTGGAGAGCAGGGAAGTCAAGGAGAGAAGGGTTCACCAGGGCCACAAGGAGAAAGAGTATGCAACCCTTCTTCTGTTGTATTGCTGTCAGAGAAATCTGTTCATTGTACAATTGTACAACACCTAACAATTGCACCTTATAAATTTTGCTTTAAAAAATGTCTTTATATTGATCTTTTTACTTAGGGAAGGAATAAAAATGTAATAGCTGACAGTTTATTCAATGTGTTTATGCTTTAGGGTCACCCAGGTGTAGATAAGCGAGGTGAAAAGGGAGAACCAGGCCCAAAGGGCATTAAAGGAGAAAAAGGAAAGCCTGGAGGTATCGCAGGTCAAATTGGAAAAAATGAATCTGTGATTACAATACAAGTAAGGGAACTCTTTTATTGTTAAATGCTGAATTTTGCAACTTCTTATTTACTGTACTGTCTTATATGCTGACATCTTAGAAAAGTAATGAAGGGTGGACATTTTATTTCTGCCTGGCCTTGGCCAGCATCTGAGCATTGGCCCAGACTTTGAAAAAAATATTTAACCAATAAATTACTTTAGCTGCATAAACAGCTGCAGTGTTAATTTCCACTTTATAGGAGAGATCTTGTACTTAATTAATGTTACATACAACTTTACCTTGGCAAGCATGTCATTCACAGCATTTTATCTGTAATGCAGAATTAAATTACTTATCACATATAAGTGAACCTGCTATTTTTTCTGACCATTTTGTGTGTCTTGTAATACTGTGATTATTATGTTTCATATTGTTAAAATAGGAGATAAACTTTGATTGTCTAAAATTGTTACTTCTCTTGTTTCCAGGGTCCTCCGGGTCCAAAAGGAGACACGGTATGATAATTACTATCAAATAATTGGAGAGCTTGCTATATAATTTTCATTTCTTTTCACTGTACAGTTGCTAAGTAAAGATTGTCGATCGGTCAGGTTCAGTGTTTACATAACATTCATGACACTTTAATAACCCTAACCATTACACTAACCCTGAGTTTACTTGACTTTAACTGCCAAGTTTAATCCTCGTCTTTCTTTTAAATTAAAAGGCTTCTTGGCTTTGTTGCCACATGTTATTGTTTTGAAGTGACCATTGTCCTAGTTTTTCTCGAAGACAAAGTGCAAACCAGCAATTTGAATTAGAGGGCAATGTTTTTCCGTTGAGGACCGCATGCAAAAATTCAGGCACATTTGACAGAAAAAATGATTTTTCATCCAAAAAAAGTCACTTAGCACACCTTTGTACCAAGCTATTCAATAACACTTTCTCTACAACCAAGAAATGTATTCATGGAGGTGTGTTGGTTCAGTGATTATACTAGTTAACTCAGGATTGACTGATCCATTATTTAAGCCAAAAGCCAGGGTCATTCATTGTGCCTTGATTTCTCTTTTTAGCTACCCAAGCCACACTTGTTCAATGAGTGTGTAACTTCATCCAGTCAATGTGTTCTTATCCAGCAGCTAATCAACTTTAATAGATAGCAAGAGAGAATTATAATTTAGAGAGGGCGGGGCTTATTCCAAATCATAATTTGGCTGGGTCATATAATTCTAAATCCAAAATGAGTATTCTCCCATTCAGAATGTGTCTTAACTTGACTTCTTGGGAAAAGAGTGGCTTATTAAAAATTTGATAAAAGTTCAATAGACTGGGCTTAATATCTGTAAGTGCCAGTCTGATGAACTGCAAAACTTGCAAAAGAGATATGTTCCTGTTGGACTCTATGTTATTACCTGAATGCAAGGGTGATACCCTATGTTATTACCTGAATGCAAGGGTGATACCCTATGTTATTACCTGAATGCAAGGGTGATCTATTCAATCCTTAGGGCAAAGATGGAGAAAGAGGACAGAAAGGAGAGCCAGGGTCCGATGCAGTGAGTATAAATTATATATTTTTTATATCTCTGAGATATATATTGCATGCACTGTTTAAAACACAGAGCTAAGAGTTATGCAAATTGAGTCCAAAGTGTCTCTGTGTGACTCAGCTAGGGTCATTAATATTGCCCTCGACATGTGATGATTTGTGTAAACAAAGTTATTGGTAAATACAAATCTGTCATTACTTTATACCTAGGTGATGTTATGTTTAAATTTGTTCCTGGGCAGGGTCAAACATTTAGAAAAAAACACAGGAATTGAGTTAAAAAAAAAAAAAAATTCCACAAAGTTTTGCCAGTAGAAGGCTTTCTCAGGTGATTAAAGGAGTTACATGTAGTACATCACAGATGAAGGAACAATCTGTAACCTAATTATTAACCCATTGACTCCTGGAGATTTTCCAAAAAAACACATTTTTTAGGTGTTTTTGACCTTTTAAGGTCTGTTATAAGCTAAAATAGCTCCAAATCACTCAAAACAGCCCCCTTAAAACACAAAATGCATCCTTGTTTTTCACCAGAACCACGTTTAACAACTTTTTAGTTCGTGCATGCGCACAAATCAAAATTTTGAGATTTTAAAAAAAAACCACCTCCCCTTTTTTTTTTTTTTTTTTTTTTTTTTTCGTTTTTCCTTTTTCTCTGCTTCCTTTCTTTTTGCTGCAGTGTTTGGCCTTCTACCAGGCTTCTTTCTAGTAGAAGAATTTCCGCGAAAGCGCAAACGAGGCAAGAACTACTTACCATGGACAAGCAAAGGGTGGAAAGGGGAAATGTTCCTCTGAGTTTTTCACTAATATTTTGAAGCGTTTTGGTGCATATTTCAAGCTCCATCAATCTAATCATGCTGGTTTAGGTATCGTTGGAAAGGTCTTGGTCTGCTTCACAATTTGAGCATAGATGTCGCCTTTCTGGGTGAAAGGTGATGACGTCACGAGCGGGACAAATGCCCAGATCCTTTACGGCCAGTTTAGGCCGGTTCAGGAGTCAGTGGGTTAATAACACAGTCTGTAATTTTAATGTTATTTTGACTATACCTGTTTTCTTGTGGCCTAATATCACCCATTTGGCATTTTTCTGTCTCAGT